>NC_058404.1:151511228-151577551 GCF_002201575.2 Neomonachus schauinslandi
CCTGCTCTAGCTGTCTCTCTCTCTGTCAAATAAATAAATAAAATCTTAAAAAAAAAAAAAAAGAGAGGGCAAAGTGTGTACATTGCTTCTAACCACTAGAGTATGGGGAGGTGATAGGCTAATCACCCCCTAGATTAGTTTACATCATACAAGACTATTTTAAGAGAGTAGAGCAAGGTTTTTTTACTGGCCTTGAAGATGTGAGCTGCGTGCTGTGACAGGGCCATATAGCAAAGACCTGAAGGCAGCTGCCAGCAGCTGAGTGCACACCTGGCAGACAGTCAGACACACACACACACACACAAAATGAGGACCTCAGTTCTTCAATGATAAAAAATTGAATTCAACCAACCACTATGAGAGCTCGAAGAGGACTCTGAGCTCCAGAAAAAAACAGCGCAGCTGATGCCTTGGTGGTCCTCTTGTAAGACCCAGAGCCCAGGTTCCAACCAAGCTATACTTAGATTCCTCATGTACGGATATTATGAGATAATAAGTATTATTTTATGCCTCTAAGCTTTTGGCAATTTTTTTATGCAGCAATTGATAACTAATACATCAAGTCGCCAAGAATACTTTCACAGACAGGTAATTTTAACTTCATAATCACCTCAAATTTACCAAATCTAAGATTGAAGCTTCTGTGTCTTACAACCCGAACAACATTTTTGTAATGTCACCCTCACAATTTGTAATTTCTATGAACTATTTCACCTTTTTATAGCCAATTATGACATCTTCAGATAAAATTTACACCACAGATTAAGCTTCCTAAAGCAAGCTTCTATTATGCTTCCTCCCTTACAGGTGTCCTCTTGTTTTAGCCTGTAAAATTGGCAGAGGTTTGTATGCATTAAATACACACCCCTGGCAATAGTGTGGAAAAATAAGCATTCTCATCCAATGCCAGTGGGCATGATACATAGTACATGCTTTTTAAAGGGTAATTTGGTCATATATTTTAAAACCTCAAAAATATTCTTATTAGTTATCTCAACGTATTGCATAATTCAAACCAAGTGCCTAATCCGGTATTTAACACATCTCATCAAATAACACATGTCCAAAACAAAACACAAATTTGTCCCTCCCAAATTTACCACCTCACTTCAATGTTCACCATTTCAGTAAATGTTACTTCTATTCACTGAATTGTTCTAGCTGAGGCCCTTCCACTCCTTCACTCTCTCTATCATTCAAAATCAAGTGTTGCTAATTCTACATCTGTCATTTCTACTCTCCAGTTAGAGGGATCTTTTAATAATGTTTTATTTTTTTTTGTTTTATTATTAATAGACAGTAATAACTATGCTGTTATTTAGAGAAAAACCTTCAATCAACCCCCATATTATGGGCTACAAGGACCAGTTCATCCAGCCCATTTCATGGCCATATTGGTGGTTCTTTCTTCGACAATTCTGAGAAAATAATAAGACAGAATCTTTGATCTAGGAAGACCTTCTGTATCAACCGGTCTAATCCTCCTATTTCATAAATGAGAAATCAGTCCTGAATATTTCAAAATTATGGTCCTTTGAGTTTTGTAATGCTAAGGATAGATTTAGAATCCATGTTTTAGGATGTTGTTCAGACTACTCCAATCCCTTTTATCTTCTGCCTTAAACTAGGCAAATTGATTTTACTGTTTGTATAGTTTGTTTTATTATATAACATATCATTTTAATGAATATAAAAATCAAGGTATAGAACACTGGAAACTTTCTATATTGTTCCCTTCTCCTGAACTAAATAGTGTGTACTTTATTCAATACAGATAGATACAAGTTTGAATTCTGACTCCATCACCTAATGACTGTGATCCGGAGTAGATTACTTTTCCTATCTTTAATTTTCTCATCTACTGCACATATGTAATAATTATACCTATTTTCATGTTATTGTGAGTATTCAGGAGAATTTGAAATTTTACAGTGCTTTGTATATTTGTCACAGTAAATGCTTCAAACAATTCAGCTATCTTGTTGTTGCTCTTATTTTTGCTGTTCCCATAATGGCAAATGGACCAGCATATGATATTTTCACTGACAAGCTAATTTGAAAATTAATGCTATGACAAAAAGCGTGTTGTAATTCTATTTAGTGAACTTCCATTTTTTGATACAAAATAGATCTATTTATAATTTCATTGTAATTGCAACAAAAATTCTGAAAGAAAACCCATAGAACTAATTTTTTCTTCCCAGAGAACTAATTCTTTTTTTTTTTTTTTAGGATTTTATTTATTTATTTGAGAGAGAGAATGAGACAGAGAGAGAGAGCACGAGATGGGGGAGAGTCAGAGGGAGAAGCAGGCTCCACGCCGAGTAGGGAGCCCGATGTGGGACTCGATCCCGGGACTCCAGGATCATGACCTGAGCCGACGGCAGTCGCTTAACCAACTGAGCCACCCAGGCGCCCATAGAGAACTAATTCTTAAAATGATAGTTGGGGGCACAATATTCTTGAAGTACGGAATAGGAAATTCAACTAGTTTGTGGAAATATGATCTGATTTGTCCCTAACTACAGGCTTTCCTATAATATCTGGTCTAGTCTCTATGATAATAGTTATCATTATGAGAAAAAAAGATGATTGGTACAAGGCTTTCATTTTATTCAGATTAATTTTTTGGACTTTGAAATTCTTTCTCTCTAGTTCAGGGATCCAATTCTGCTGTCTACTGCATACATTGTTTAGTTAATATAATACATTTTTAAAGATAACTAAACATACCATATAGCACATTTATCAACTTTAGCCATCTAGATTTGGTATCATTATTTTCTAATTTTTTTGCCTGTGCTGTTATGAGCAGCAGGAAACTACTTATTTCCACAGTAGTTTTTAGATAACAAGAATGGTACTTTGACATGGGAATGCATGATTAATAAATTGAGTTCAGCAACTGCTGTACCACACATAAAGTGATCTGAGAATAATTTCATTCTTATTCAATGATCAGTTGCTTTTCCCAAGACCATAATAGTTGGCAGAACTTTAATTGCAACTATATTATGTTGAATTATATTCATACACTTAATTCTTTTTTTTTTTTTTTTTTTTAAGATTTTATTTATTTATTCATGAGAGACAGAGAGAGAGACAGAGGGAGAGGGAGAAGCAGGCTCCCCGCGGAGCAGGGAGCCCGATGCGGGACTCGATCCCAGGACCCTGGGATCATGACCTGAGCCGAAGGCAGACGCTTAACCGACTGAGCCACCCAGGCGTCCCCATACACTTAATTCTTGTTACATATCCAGAATATATGAAGTCCTACCTCTGTCAAAAGTTGTAGTCATCATAATTTTTCTCATTCTTCACATTTTCCCTTATAAGAATCTAATGTAGAGAGAATTGCTTTGAATTTGCTTAATATTTGATAAGGAAATTAATGGATGAAGACAGTTAAACTCTTTTTTCTCTTTCTTGTTCTGATTTTTTTTTCTACATTTGATCAAAATTTGTTTAGGTTTTGGACTTATTGAGTCACAGGAATATTGCACCTAGTTCTTATCTTTTGCTTCTACTATTTTCATTTTTATATCTCAAATGACTATGCATCTAATATATAATAAAGTACACTTTCATGATTCAATTACGTTATAAAATAGTGTGAAGAAGAAAACAAATAGGAATATGATGCATAGGACCAATCCAAGTGGAGTCTAAATCTCTATGCAGAAGATATTAGGTGGATGAATATCTTCCTTCAAAATTAGTTTTATGAAGTGAAATTAAGGCAAATAAGCACCATGATGGTAAGACTTTATAAATCCTTATGTTTGGAAAGCACTTTACAACATTCTTAATTTTTATAACTCTGTATGATAGTTTCATTCTCCTTTTACAAATAAAAAAAAATTGAAGTTAAGAGTTTTAATTTAATTTGACTAGAGTTACACAATTTAATTAGTGCCTGGGCATCATGTGACTCATCCCTGCCTGACTCCAAAGCAGGTGCTCTTTTTATGGTAACATGATTCTTCTTTCAAACAGAAGCATTAACTAGGAGAAGCAGAAAAACTAAGGGGTGGGAAGTTTCTAGTGCTGAAAATATCTGGAGGAGAGAGAAGTCACTAGCTCTTGATTTTGCTGTTGTGAGGACAAGAGGGCCTCTGAGACAATTTTAGGAAAATAAGTTACAGGGTTTTGTTTGTTTGCATTTCTTTTAGAACAACATCAGAGAAAATACACATGCACACACATACACATTGATCTCCTCATTTAAAATAATCATCTTTCATACCTTTTATACTTTATTTTTTTCAAATCTTTTCAGAATTCTAGATGTAAGGTTTCCAATGTGGTATAGAAAACTGTTGTAAGAATGGAAATAAAATATTTTTATTATTTAGTTACCATTATTACATTTTCCCAACAACAAACTATACCTGGGCCTCTGCCTCTGCTATTTTATCTAATGGAATTTTGTTCCTTCCAATTACAGAACTTTAGCTGACAAACAAAATGTACTCACATTTTACCATGTATCAGAGTGACTTAGAAATGCATTTTTGATTATCTGTCATCTCTACTGTGTTTGAAATTTCTTAAGAGCAGGGATTATTTCTCCAGTGCCCAACATGACCCCTAAGCATACTGTTTAAAGCATATTAGCTGGAAGAAAAACTACTGAATAAATAACATTAACTAATTCAGCTTTTGACCAAAACCTAACATTTATGTATTTATTGTCACTGATTTACAAGTAGTCATGAATCTATCATTCGGAGGTAATACAAAAAAAGAAAAAATAGAAAACTTATAATTTTGTGAGCAAGAATAACATTGTTTTGCAAAGTCAGGAATTTCCCAGGTGAAATCTGAAACTGACCCCATATACAAAGTGCAATGAGAGACTAAAAAAAGAGGCAGGCCACTCCAGATGGGTAGGTGGCCAGTTTAATAAACAAGGAAAGTTACATGTGAGGCTTGTCTTGTGTGGCCACAAGATGAGGAGGTCTCTGTACCCAGCAGCCAGAAATGTAAACGTTTATACAGAGGCCAGAACTGAGTTCAATCTTGTAGATAGTCCAGATGGTCTCAACCACATAGTACTGTCTTAAGGTTGTGTCCTTGAGAGACTTCTAGTTCCAGAAGGGAAGTAGAGCACACAAGGGTGGGGGAGGGAGTGAGGATCCTCTGATTCCCCGGGCCCAGCTTGAGAGTAAATCAGCAGTAATGTCCTCTGACAACCCCTTCCAATAAATAACAACAACAAAAATTATTCCATGATTGTCAGACAAAATAGTGTGCTCATTTTAACCTAACCTACATAAGTGTCAATGATGTCAAGATTGGGCCTATCATATGAGATTGATCAATGTTTTCAAAGCAACTACCTCAAAAATAAGTACAATAAAATTGACTACTCAATGCATAACATCAAAAAAAACCTCTTTGAACTACTGTATTTAAAAATAGCCCAGGGGCGCCTGGGTGGCTCAGTTGGTTAAGCGACTGCCTTCGGCTCAGGTCATGATCCTGGAGTCCCGGGATCGAGTCCCACATCGGGCTCCCTGCTCGGCAGGGAGCCTGCTTCTCCCTCTGACCCTCCCCCCTCTCATGTGCTCTCTCATTCTCTCTCTCTCAAATAAATAAATAAAATCTTAAAAAAAAATAGCCCAGTCGATAATATAATAAAAACTTGTTAGTGTCTATAAATATCTTTATTGATTCAGGGAGACAATATCTATGAAAGATGATTTTAATTCATATTTTGGGTGAGTGTTTTACTGGTTTCTATAGCTTACACTACTGCATAGATTGTTCTTAGCATTCTACTCTAAATTGACCTGACTCCTGTTCCCATCCTCACTATCCACAAAATTATTAAAAATGTAACGATTAAGAGTTGAATCTAAACAGGAAATTTATTTGGAAAATGTTTCTGATCTTAGAGAACATCTCAGTAATGAAATTTGTGTTAATGTTTCAATAGTTTTGAAAAAACAGACCAAGTTCTTGCTTTGCCCCGTTCCCTTTTGTGCTTTTCTGCCTTAAATAAACTTGCTTATATTGAGCTTTTTCTTCACATTTCTATGTTTCTATGATTCAATTGACTTCATCTTCTTCTTATAATAGTTTTTACTAAAACAACATGAGACTGTCTACAGCTAATGGATAAATGATAAAGATTAGGATGCAAGGAAGGGAACAGTAGATGCTACCATGAGGGAAAGCAAGAGTAGAAATCAGATCCTCATTTCTATGGAAATGAAGTGTTGGAAGAAGTTTTCTTCCCTGCTGTTTAGGATGAATGTTGGATCCATGGCAGTAATGCAGGAAAGGTCTGTTAAGAGACTCTGGGATTTTGGCTGGTGCCTTTTTTATGCTTAGCCACACAGCTGGTGCAGGTGCATTTTCAGCCATAATAACTAATAACATTCCCGGTGGAAACATTCAGCTGTGGTAGAACAGACAAAAATCTATTATAAATGTGAGTGCAATGTCAATGTTTACAGAAGGAGGTCAAATAACAGAATTCTATTTGGTAAATGTCAGTACTGTATGAGTAGAAAGCATTCACAATATTTGCATTCTTATTAGAATGATATGTGTAAAACCCATAAATATTTCATGGATTTTTTTTTAACTTCTATTTTTCTGCCCTCTCCAGAAATTACTTTTTTTTTGCCATTTCTCTGAGTCTTAAATTTGATGCTGTTGCTTATGTGATTGCCAATATTTGAGATCATATGGCGAGCCACTGGACTGGTATAACATTCAGATTAACTTTAACTTATTGTGACATACCAGACACTTGCATTCAGATGTCAACCCTAGAACCAAACACTTCTTCTAATGCAAATCCACTCAAAGGCATACACAAATCTTTACCTGGCCACCTAAAATCAGCCAGTTATGCCTTGCATTGACTCATTCATTCTCCATAGACTTCAGCATGGTGAGAGAAATCAGAATAACCACATGTGATCCCAGTCTTTTTTTTTTTTTAACACAGGCCAAAACCCAAAAACCATTTGATTTATATAAATATTAGTACATATATTTATATAAATACTTAAAAATATATATTTAAAAATGTATGTGAGTGATGTTTATGATTATTTAAACCTAGAACTTGAAAGAAAGTGTGAAGTTTTATGCTATTAGTAATTTAGTCATTGCTTTCTGTGGAAAAAAGTAAAGATTGTTCTTTTATAGATTATGAAATGGAGTTAACGCTTCACTGGACTCTTCATGCTATTACTATTTCTTATGTAAGCATCTAATAACATTCAGTTGGAGCGAGGGTATGTAGGGATCATAGTGTCTTTTGTTTCCTAAGGTTGGTGTGTGTGTGCTTGTGTACAGATATGTGTACATATATACCATATACCAATACATATGATCCAAGAAATAGGTTGTCTGAAAGGTTAGAAAATTAAATTTAAGGGGCATCTGGGTGCCTCGGTCGGTTAAACATCTGCCTACAGCTCAGGTCATGAATCATGAACTGAATGTTATTAGAGGTAATCCTAGCTTCAAAGATCCTCATGATATTGGCCTGAAGCCTTTACTGAGACTGCATTATATTTCATCTTCTCCCTCCACCCAACTGTGCTACCCCAAAAAGGTCTGATATGCAAATCTCAGTCTCAGTCTCAGAATATGTTCTGACTGTTGGACTAATGCCAACAGTCCATTGTAAATAACAATTATTAAACATTTCCTATTATAGATTTAAATATGTCTCACATTAATAAAAGAGCTGAACACCTGAAAAGAAGTAAAAATAAAAAAGCTCTGAGAATGTTGGATGACTAAAATAGCTAGAGTCAAATGTATGATTATGCACTTTGAACTAGTGACTTATTAATCAGTGGGAAACTGGTGTCTTAATATTTAACTACAATTGTCCCTTAATGTAAAGAAGTCCTAGAAGAGGGTTCTGATACTTACTTTGGGGTTAATACACTGTGAGAAACTTCCCCAGTGTTTCCAGAACTTTGAGATTTGTTCTAAACTAAGTGATACTGTGAAAAAAATGGTTGGATTAGCTATGAACCCAATTCAAACTCCCCTTTCCTCATAACAGTGAGAAAAATATTTCTTGCATTTATTTATTTATTTGTTTGTTTGTTTGTTTATTTATTTTTAAAGATTTTATTTATTTGTTTTGACAGAGAGAGAGAGAAACAGACAGCAAGAGAGGGAACACAAGCAGGGGTGGGAGAGTGGGAAAGGGAGAAGCAGGCCTCCCGCAGAGCAGGGAGCCCGATATGGGGCTCCATCCCAGGACCCTGGAATCATGACCCGAGCCGAAGGCAGATGCTTAATGACTGAGCCACCCAGGCGCCCCTTGCATTTATTCTTTTAAAGATTTTATTTATTTATTTGACAGAGAGAGAGAGTGCAAACTGGGGGGGAGCGGCAGAGGGAGAAGCAGACTCCCCACTGAGCAGGGACGCCCATGTGAGGGCTGGATTTGATCCCAGGGTCCTGGGATCCTGACCTGAGCTGAAGGCAGATGCTTAACCGACTGAGCCACCCAGGTGCCCCTATCCTTTGCATTTAAATCCTTGAGAATTTACTCTTTACTCTTAAGGACTTAAAATACCTAATATCAAAGATATTCATGTTTTTGTCTTATTTCCCTAGTAATCTTCTAAGTAAAAATATAATAGGAATCATAAGTTATTTAACATCCCACAACAACTTGAAAATTATTTTGCAGTCAGAAGATACTTAATTCATATTTTGAACTAAATGAACATCACTTTCTGATGGACTAGATTGATCTGTTTCATTTATTTAATTAATGCACATTATATTGTTATATACAACATATTATGATTAAACAAGCATGAATTTTAAAACTATATAATTAATCAATTCCTTACACTGATATTTACTAGTAATGTGAACTTCAGATTCAATTTTCTTATCTCTCAGAGATACTCACATGAGTATTAAATGAAGTAACATATTGAAAGTGACAAGAATACTGCCTGATGCAGTACTCACAAAATATTAATTTTCTTTCCTTTCCATTCTCCAAGGTATTATAAATATCCTATTACATAATATAAGTAAAGTACCTATTACAAATATTACGGACCTTTCATAAATGACAGTCTATTATTATTATTACTATTACTATTATTACTATTAAATAACCAAATTCTACTTAAGTTAAATCTCATACTACTATAAAAGAATGATCTTAGAGAACTGATTTCATAAATGGATGTTATATATTCCTGCACCACCACTAATGGGCTTTCTCTGCTGTCAGATGCAGTGCTTCTGATGCCTCCAAGCGTTGCCCCTTCCCCCTTATTGTCCCACATCCTTGGATTCTGACATCGGTATGCTAGAAGGGCAGGGAAAGGAAGCACATATGGCAATGGAAGGTACAATGGAAACAGATCTTAGGAATGTTTTTGTACTCCTTTATCTACAGATGATTGAAGAATGAACGACATACAGTTAAGTGGTTTATGTTACAGATATGACTACTTACACAGTACCTAGTAATTTGGCTGGAAATTTCTGTGCCTTGATACATTTTATCAACCAGCTTATTTATGTTTTTTTTTTTAATAATGTGCATGTTTTTTTAAATGTGCATATGTTAACAATGTACATAATATGTTTGTAATGTGCATATAATCTGCATGCTTTTAATAATGTGTATATGGTGTGCATATGTTTCCTAGCCCTTTGCAAAATTCTACTTTTTAAAATTTTAACGATTAATTCATATGTAAACATTCATAGGCAGATTTGGATGAGCTTTTAACTTTTTAGCTCCTTCATTTATTTTATTACAAAATACAGATATTTTTCCTCAAATAACTAATTCAAAAAGATAAACAAAGATCCGTTTATCTGAAAAGTAATACAAATTCTAGAAAATGTAATATATATATTTCAATTGTAAAATTGGGATGAGGGGACCAAAAATTTGTAAAAGAGATTTAATATAACCAAGGAAGAAATAATGCAAGAATTCATTCAAGGATAAAACCACTCTCTGATTATCTTTGTGATGTCATAAATGTACATAAGTGATTCGCTCTGTATACTTTTTGTCCTAAGCAAGCTGGTACAGTGAAGTGGTAAGAACAACAACAAAAAGAAAAATCAGGAAAATGTGGGTCATTATCTGTAATAGTTCTAGAAACAAAACTTGCTCTACTAGACTATATTGTGTAATGTTATAATATTTCCATTGAGAACACTAATAAGTTTTAGTTTCTAAAAATTATACAAAAATTTGTTGGAAGTGGAGAATGTACAGAGGAGGACAGTTAAAATTTTTGGTGGGGAGGACAGCTTATAGAGTGGATCCATGGAGAAAAAAAATAAAATATTACTATGATATTGATATTTCTCAATCCAGACAACTAAGGCCAAGGAAATAAAGACATGTTTTATGGTCCATAAATTTACAAGTAGCTAATATGTATGAGAAATCCTGATATGCTAGTATAAGAACAAGCATGTTCATACATCAGTGATACAGTATAATTTATGTTTAGTAAATTATAAGTTTTCTTACTTTCAGGAAGTCGAACTAGCAAGACATACAAAAGTATTTTAGATAAGCCTAAAAAAATAAAAATAATTAAGATGAAATTATTCTTGAAAAACTTGCACGTAAATTGCTTTTAAATTTGTCATTTGGGTGAATAATAGAACTTTCTTTAAATATATCTCTGGGTGAATTTGAGCAAAATAATAATTAGGATGAGCATATAATTATTTGATCCATTTTAACAATTACAAACTTTCTAATATTTGAAGAATTATTGATAGAAATGTTGCTCCCTGTGAATGACAAGAGAAGAAAGGATAATTAAGTAGGGATAAATTATCATCAGTAATTTTTCTTTTTCTACAGAAATTTATTTTTGTATTCAGCATTCTAGACTTCTTCAGACTAGATTTCAAATTCCTTTTTCCTTCTTTCCCCAATTTCTTGTTGGGATATAGTAGAAAACCAATAGCTTAATCAGATAACAATTTTATTTTTATCACAAATGATATATAGGTGTAGACAGGGTTACTACAGTTAGTCCATAATTGCCAACAAAACTTAGTTACTTTTTTTCTCTCAACCAAGACATCCTTAAAACAAAAAAATCCTTATTTTTGTTCTCATGACATTACACATATATAAACGTATATAAAGTTATATACCAAAATGTTTATGGCAGCATTTATTCCATTATTCTTTATTGCTTCAAACTAGAAAATGTCCATCAGTAGTTAATTAGGTAAATATTTTGTGATATATTGACACATGGATGATTTATAGGCAACAATATGAATGAATTTCACAAACAAAAGTTGATTAAAAGTCAGATACAAAAGAGTACTAACAATATATTTCCATTTTTATAATGTAAAAAACTTGTTGAAACTAATCTGTGCTGCTAAAGTCTGGATAATTGTTATCTGTGGAGAGGTAAATTTGTGGCTAGAAAATAGAATGAGGGAGCTTCTTGTGTGTTGGCAATGTTCTGTCTCTCATTCTGGGTGCTGATTACAAAAATGTGTCCAATTTGTGAAAATTCAGCAACTGTGAATTTACATGTAATACACACACAGAAAAAAAACATTTTAATAAAGTCTTTGTTTTCAAAGTATTTGCCTAGTGTTCCCCTTGTGGGTAGCACTGGATTCGATGTTGGACTGGGGGGTGAAATTAATATGAGTAAGTATTGTCAGTCTTAAGAAATTAAAAATCTGGTGGTAGAGAGAAGTATGAAAAGAAAATATTAAGTCAGAAAGTTATGGGGACCATGATCCATACATTGGGACAGATATCAAGTATCAGAAGAGGAAGTGTTAACCCTTACTTGGAAAGAAAAAGGAATAAGTGCTAGTGACATGAGAAAGTGGTAACAGAAATTGTCTTCTCCATCCTCATCCCCACTCCTGGGGGCTGCCAATGAAGGGAAAGAGAAAGGTGTCATAGAAACTAGAAGGGGATCAAATGAAAGATTTTGTTTTACAAGGGAAGAGCATGTTCAGTGATATTGGGAAAAGAATACTTTATAAAAAGAGGTGGAGCTTAAAATGTAAATAAGAACTGTAATTACTGATAGAGTAAGGTACCAGTGGGAATAAGGGGGGAGGGAGGATAAAGGTACGAACAAAGGTGGAAGGATCAGCCTTGAAGAAAAGCCAGACATTTCCCCCTATATCTAGACGATTTTTCTGAAATATCCTGGAAATGTAATGTGGGGCCAGGTCAAAAGTATCTTCTTCTTGGTCATGTCTAGCTCCATTTGGTAACATAGGTCCTGCTCATTCTTCCCTTTCAGAGACTAATTTATGTAGCTGTGTTGAACTGAAGAAGACTCCAGCTCAGAATGCTAGGCTTTGCATGATATTTATGAATATAGGCTTCAGAGACTGCCTAATCTAAATTAGACATATAAAAACGTATGCCTATAGGATTTGATGATTAGCTTAATCAATTTAACCTATGAAAATAATCAGACTCTAATTTATATAATAGAACAAATTAGTCCTATGAAACTTACAGATTAAAAACTCAGAGCCAGGAAAATATTTTCTCTTTTGATGAAAATATTGTTAGATTAGTTAGAAATTTAGAATTAAGGTTTACTCTCAATTGCAGTAGCTTTACGCTGCCTAGATTTTTTGATAGACTCATTCTGCTTATATTTTCCTCCATTTTATTTGTAAACTTAACATATTTACAGTTTTATTTTCTCTGTATTTGAACATAAATCCTCCTAGGTTATTTAGGACTTACATTCAGCTACATGTACTCATCTCCTGGTAGATAAACCAGATGCCATGAACCCAAAATAGTTTTAATTATCTAGTTTGAGTTTGTTGTATAGTCTAAATCCTTGGTACTCAAAGTATGGTCTATAGACCAGCAGTATCGGCATTACCTGAGAGCTTATTAGAAATGCTCCCACTGTGATTTGCTCAATCAAAATCTTTATTCTAACATGACATAACATGACTTCTAAATTACTTGTATGCACATTAAATGTTCAGTGTACAAGTTTAACTTCTTTGTTCCCCACCCCTTTTCATGTTATATTGGATTTCCATTGCTATATAACTAAGTATCACAGACTTAGTGGTTTAAAATAATCTACATTTAATCTCACTATTTCCATGCCTCAGGAGTCTGGGATAGTTTAGCTGGATCCTCTGCTCAGTCTCCTAAAACTGTAAACTAGATTACTAGCCATACTGTGTCCCCCTTTTTTTTTTTTAATTTTCATTGAGGTTTATTGGCATATAACATTGTGTAAGTTTAAGGTGTACAACATGTTGATTTGATATTTTATATACTGGAGAATGATTAAGGCCATAGCATTAGCCAATATGTACAACCTGTCACATAATTACCATTTCTTTTTTGTGGTGAGAACATTTAAGATCTACTGTCTCAGCAATTTTCAAGTATATAATACTACAGTATTATTAACTATAATAACCATGCTATACATTGGATTCCCAGAAATTATTCATCTCATTACTGAAAGTCTGTACACTTTAACCAACACTCCCCATTTTCCCCATTGCCCAGCCCCTGAACACCATCATTCTACTCTTTCTATGAATTCTGCTTTTTTTAGATTCTATATATAAGGGATACCATGCAGTATTTATTTTTCTCTCTGACTTATCTCACTTAGCTTAATTTCCTCAAGTTCCATCCATGTTGTCCCAAATGGCAGGATTTCCTTCTTTCTCCATGTTTACATAAGCACCACATTTTCTGGGCTTGTGGGTGGAGGAGGTCACAGTGAACCATGATCCCTCCTGCTGTGTGACTGCTATTGATAGCACTTGCTTTTCTTCCATGTTCCTAGTCCTCTCTGTGTGTCTCTATTTGTGGGTCTGGAAACCTTGGTGAGGTGAAACCAAAGTGAGACATTCTTGTGTTGCCCGCAGAGTCAGGGAAAGCTGGTCAGTCACCCTGCTCTTCCTTTCCCAATGAGGGGAACTGGAACTCTTTCTAGTTGGGGAATGTGCCTTTGTTTTTGTTTGTTTGTTTTTGTTTTTTAGTTAGGTTAACTGTTTATTCTCTGTTATCCAACACATTGGTGAAGATCAAGAATTATGTTAATTTGTGCATCCCTCCCTCCAATTCCAACCCCTGAAAATAAAAGAAGGAACTTCTAAAAGTCTGAGAGCTTATCAAAGCTGATTTATTGATACCCAAGAGTGAGCTCTGTGCCTCGTGATCACATTTATTTTACACACATTTCTCAGGTGCTTTGTTTTGAGGTCCAGAATCCTTAAACCTGTCTGTGCATCTGTCCTTCTCCCTATTTCCATCTTGATATTGAGCAATGTTGACTTGGGGAATGGGATGATGGCAAAAATGAAGCTGTCTTCTCTTTTGGTGCAGTTACTCAGTTTTCTTGTTTGTTTGTTTCACTGTAACTCTGATGTTTCCTAAGTGGCCTCCAGAGCTCTCCCAGAGCTGATTTTGTGTGTAGATAGCTGTCTAATTGCTAATCTTTGTGGGGCAACAAAGGCTGGGGTCTTCTAGGCCAACTCTTTGGTGATGCCACTTTATGCTGTGTCCCTTTATGAAGCTCTGGGTCCTTATAAAAGCTCAGGTGGTTGTTGGCACAATTCATTTCCTTGGAGCTGTAGAATTCATGGTAGCTATTTTTTTCAAGGTCAAACAGAATTTCTCTGGCTCTCAGGGAAGGAATAAACACTACTTTAAAAGCTTTACCTGATTAGGTCAGAATCCCCCCCAAATCCTTTTGATTAAATCAAAATCAAACTAATTAGAGATAATTGGATCAGCAAAATCCATTCACCTTCTCTATGAAACATAACATATCAAAGGAGCAACATGCATCATAGCCACAGGGCCCATACACACACAAAAGGAGGAGATTGTACAGGGTAGTTTATACCAGGGGGTGGAAATCTTGGGTGCTATCTTAAAATCTGCCTGCCTATGTATATAGTCATAAAACAAAATGGGAATACACATGTATTTTAAACTTGTGCATATTCCATACTAAATAAATACTCGGAGAAAACTAAGAAAGTATAATTATGAATATATATAACTAATCAAATGAAATACTAAATTTTCATTTAAAATAGTACCATCAACTGAACCCACATATTCTACCCTTTCTATAAAATCTATTGGTTTGTTATCAGAACCAAATATATTCAGTTTGCTTTACTTTGAATACTCTATGTACAGATTTGTTATGTTTTTCCTTTTTTTAGCCTAAGAAATTCACAATTATTTTTTTAATAGGGTATGCTTAATTTTTATGTTATTTAAGTATATTAGTATATTTGGTTTTGTTATTGGAGGTAATCTAAAAAAATGAAATAAGAAAGAACTGACATTTTCTAGAATATAGAAACCTGAACGAAGGGCAAAATTCTATTGTTATTCTGACAGAAAATACAACTTTTCACTTTCAAGCTGACCTGATTTTTAATTGTTACATTCTGAAGTGATAATTAGCAGCTGATGTTGCTAAAAGAGAAGCAATGTAATCTCTGCTAGATGTCATATCTTGCCGTGATTTTGAGATACAGTTATAATCCTTAATTATAAGGTTTTACTGAATACATGTTGAACTCTACTATACATATAGATTTTTTTAAAACATCAAAGTTCATATATCATAGACAATATATTTTTGTATAGTGAATTATTTGCTTTTAGATGACACCTTTTAGTTTCAGAGAAATTCAAACGGCAGGGTCTGTCATTTGGAACAAATGTCTTTTCTGGGTTGCAGATACTCTTTCTTGGGGACATCTCCAAGGACTTTCATATTTTAGTGTGTATTCAGATTTTCTTCATTTTACAAGTATATATCAGAAGCCTACTCTATTCTAGGCATTGTTATTTGTTTTGGATACACATGATGAATTAAAAAAAAATGAGGTTCAAATTGGGCATTGAGAGGACTAACAGATTACATACTTAAATTATAAATTAATTTTTAAAGGGACAAAGAGAACAAAATGTCAGCTTTTCCCCTCATGGAGATTTTGTTCCACCTAATATTCAACCCTAGAACAAATAGGCAAATCTCCTCACCCAGTTTAGGGAATGTAGTAAAATCTACCTCTTAAATTGTTAGGATAATTAAACTCAGTATCAATGATGGATAGTCTTTGATTTCAGCTTAAATTATTGTTCACTATACAACAATTGATAACCAATACAGAGATTGGTACCTAGATTACTTGAAAAAGAAGGATGCTATAACAAAATCCTAAAACAATGAACATGGGCTTTGTAATGTACTCAGAGTTGGAAGGTAGAAGTGCAATAAGAAAACTGACAATTGAGGCTAGAAATAGTAAGGTGAAGATTAATTGGCAAGAACATTGCTTGTGATCTTGGAAAACAGAAAAAGGATCTATTTAAAATTGTGAGTCTGACTAAAAAATTTTCCAGGAAGAATATTAGAAGTATTCATTGGTTTTATTTATCATCTATGATAAAGTGTTGCGAGAGACTAATTGTACTAATATCAGGAAATATTCAAATGTCAAGGTTTTATTTAAAGATTTATTTTTATTTGAGAGAAATAGAGAGAGTGCAATGTGGAGAGGGGCAGAGGGAGAGAGCATAAAAGAATCTCAAGCAGACTCTCCACTGAGTAGGGAGCCTGACACAGGACTCAGTCTCAAGACCCTGAGATCATGACCTGAGCCAAAGTCAAGAGTTGGACGCTTAACTGACTGAGCCACCCAGTCACCCATAAAAGTTTTACTTAGAGGAAATATTTTCAACCCAGAGCTTGCTAAGGTGGAAGATAAAACTTGTTTTCATTCTCAATCATTATAGAATTCTCTCAGTGGTGTTTTGTTCTTAAATAGTTGTTAATTTTTCTTCTTGTGAAGGTAAGTGATGTCAGAACAACCTATGTTGCTATCTTGGTGAATTCACTTCCAACAGATGATTCTTTACACAAGAAGTGGCTTCAGAGTGTTGCCAGTAAAAATGCCCTTTCAAGTTAAATATTATCTCAAGAATGTGTCTGCAAGACCCCTTTTTTAAGACCTTAGAAAGATTCAAGGCAGGGTCTATAGACTCTCTTAGTTAAAAAAAAAAAAAAAAGTTTGTTAAACCTCATAAGGATGTTTTCCCACAGTATGTGGGGATATAGCCCAAAGTTAAGAGAAGTTCACCATAAGGAGATTCATGTGGTAGCTTTGTCTAAAGGAGTGAATTATAATTTTTTATATTAAAATGCCTCAAAGAATTTAAAACATTGTCCATTTTGAACTTAAAGCGCCAGAGAGAGAGATCAAATGAAAACAGCCCTCTGAGCCCCAACTTCTCCTTTTTTTTTAAGAATCTCTACACCTAATGTAGGGTTCTAACTCATGACTCCAAGGTCAGGAATGGTATGTTCTAATGACTAAGCCAGACAGGGACCATCCCCCCCCACCCCAACTTCTACTTTCATGAAGCCAACTAAAAAAGCCCTTTGACCACAAACCTGGGCATTTCTTAATGAGAAAAGAGGTGTGAAAAAAGACCAAGAGTGGAGGGTGTTGCTGAGAGCCTCAGAGATGCTTAATGGATGGACTCTGACAACTTGGGCCCACCTATGAACCAACGCCTCTTATTTCTTCCCTTTTCAAATGGGAGTATCTACTGTATTAATCCCATTCTTCTTTCACCAATGGATGCTCTGTGTTTGGGGACAATAACTTGTCTTTTTAGTTCAGAGATCTTCAATTGGAGAAGAGCCACATCTGAGGAGCTTCATTTGAATTCAGTCTTGAAGCAGGTGATGAAAAACTGGTCTTCACGTTGGTGATTTAATGGGATGAGACTTTGAGGGACAGATGGATGTATTTGCACATGGGAAAAGTGCAGATTGTTGTGGCCACTGGATGTACTGTATTGGATGGTCTTAAAATATGATTACCAATAATTTCTCCTGTTCCTGTATGGGAGACATGCCACCTTGCACATCTGGAGGTAGGTTCTTTTCTCCCTCCCCTTAAATTTGGGCTAGACTGTGGATAGCTTTGTGCAGTAGAAATCTGTAGCAATGACGATTTGAGACTTTTGAACTCCAGCTTTAAGTGGGCTGGCAGCTTGAAATCACATAGTTGGGGAGAGATTATTAAAAGCTTGTGGACAAGCAACATAAATTCAAGAATTCCCCATTTTTCTGAAGGTAGTTCAAAATATATGAAAGGATGGGTTTTGGCTTATATAGCATCACATACACAAATGGGCACTGACAGTTTAAAAATTGAACATTGCCAGTACTCTGCAGCAATTGTGGAATTATTGCAGTCCAAAATCCTGGCCTATGGATTCACCTGGAAAATACATGAGAGGTACACAATTGTTCTGCAGACCAAAGGCTACTAAGACCTGACCCTCACTTTAGTCTCTTGAAACACCAGACTGCCCTATGCCTCCATATTTCAAAGGCAAGCTGACTAACCAATATATGGCCAGTCATCTACTAAGGCCAATGAGGCCAAAACCTATTTGGCCTGTGACTCTGACACTTTATAAAGCTTTGCTGCATAAAATATCTGTCCCTCTGTAGACAAACTTGCAATTAGCTTTCCAGATCCATCAAGATCAAAAGTCCCTGCTTGCTACAAACTTAAGTCCTAAAGCTATTTGCCTAGGCTTCACCACTTAAAAAACAACCCTTCTCTTTCTCCTTCCTCAACCAAAACCAAGGAAAGAAACAAAAATTCACAATCATCCCAGTACAAACTGCTAAGAAAAAGTGACTCAGAGCCCTTATTTGTTAAAGCCTATTGCCTAAACATAAACACCTTGGATATAACAGCCATATAACTTCTGACTAAACTCCTTATATATACTCATAGTACTCTCAAGCACAATGCACTGCAACAAAGCTTAAAGAGCTTGCTGCTAATACTGCTTTTCTGAATTAAGCAAGCTTGCTATGAGGTCATGGGCTTACTGAAAGATGTCACCTGAGAGTTAGGATTCTCACAGATGACCAAACACAGACCAGAGCATATTCTCTATTTATGTAGCCAAGTTCAAAGAAAAAAGAGAAATGAACTGGAAAACAGCTCTTTCAAACTCACCTATCAGTTCAGCCATTCCTCTTCCCTGCAGCAGGAGGAGAGAGTGAGGGGCAGAAAAGACTTTAGAATTATTCTAATGTACATAAGTCTATATTAAACATGAAGCAAAAATCACTCCATTGTTGGAGCTGCAAGAATGTGTATTTGGGGAGTGTGTGAGAACGTGGTGACAGTATGTGAAGAAACAAGCGGAAAAGTGAGAAAACATTCCAGAGTGTTTATTTTTATTTTTTTTATTCTTATGTTAATCCCCATACATTACATCATTAGTTTTAGATGTACTGTTCCATGATTCATTGTTTGTGCCAGAGTGTTTAGATAGTAACACGGGGCACTGTGATAGAGAATGTCTGGATGGAGGGTGAGATTACTTCAGAGTGTGGCAGGCGAAGGCCTCCTGGAAGAGGTGACAACTGAGCTGAGTAATAAATGATAATAAGAGTCATCCCTGCAAAGACCTGGGAGAAGAGGGGCGCCTGGGTGGCTCAGTTGGTTAAGCGACTGCCTTCGGCTCAGGTCATGGTCCTGGAGTCCCGGGATCGAGTCCCGCATCGGGCTCCCTGCTCGGCAGGGAGTCTGCTTCTCCCTCTGACCCTCCTCCCTCTCATGCTCTCTGTCTCTCATTCTCTCTGTCTCAAATAAATAAATAAAATCTTTAAAAAAAAAAAGACCTGGGAGAAGAATGTTTTAGCACAGGAAAGAACAAGTTGAAAATGCAGTAGTCCCTCCTTATCTGTGGAGGGGAACATTCCAAGATCCCCAGTGGATACCTGAAACCATGGATAATACTGAAGTCTATAAATACTATGTTTTTTCCTATACACAACATACTTATGATAAAGTTTAATTTATAAACTAGGCAAGAAATTAACATAATAACAAAATAGAACAATCATAACAGTATACTGTAAAAAAAGTTAAGTGAATATAGTTTCTCTCTCCCTCTTTCAAAATATCTTATCAGTCTGTACTGATCCTTCTTCTTGTGATGATGTGAGATGGTAAAATGCCTACATGATGATGTGAAGTGAGGTGAACAGCGTAGGCATTGTGACACAATGTTAGGTTACTAGTGACTTTCCAAGGATAGGTCAGAAGGAAGATCATCTGCTTTCAGACCACAGTTGACCCTAGGTAACTGAAACCATAGAAAACAAAACCACAGATAAGGGAGAACTACTGTATCTAAGAATGGAATGGGCTTGATATATTTACATGAAGCTTAGGCTTACTCAGAGAGGGGTAATGTAAAAAAAAAAAAATGAGGTGAAAGATGGACACGACTAGATCAGGATGTGGCTCATAGCTTTGTGCTCAGTAGGTGGTTTTCTATGGCCAAATGAGGCAAGTGGAAGGCGTGGGACAGAAGTTTCATATAGCAAGTTTATATGTTTAAAGACCAGTCTGGATTCTGTATGTAAAATAGATTGACTGAAAAGGTGAAACTATTGCAGAAATTTGAGAAAGGGATGGGTTAAACTGGAATGACAAAGGAAGAAGAATGGAAATTGATGATTTAGAATACAGTTAGGTGGTGAAGAAAGGTATGATTATGTATTAAATATCAGAATAAGGAAAAGGAAGATATAAAGGATAATGTCTAGTTTCTAGGCCATAAGCAACTATGGATGGTATTATTGATGAAAGCAGAAAACTGAAGATAACACACTTGAGTGGAAAAATTTTTTATGCTATATTAAGTTTTAGATGCATAATAAACATGCCCAATATATTTGTCTAAGTGAGTATGGAGAAATGAACATAGTAGAATAGAAATGAACTTTTTAAGTGATAGCCTTGGGAGAGAAGAACAGATGTCCCAAAACTGAGGCTTTAGGCATTCTGCCACTAAATAGATGAGTAGAAGAGGAGCCAGAGAAGAGTCTAGCAAGAGAGGTCATTGAATAGGGAGGGGAAAAGAGGGAGAGAAGTGAATAACAGAAACTCAGTGAAGAAATTGTTTCAAGATGAAAGGATGAGCTAATTCCCAGATGTGAAAGGCTTCAAAAACTGTGGAAAGATGTTACAGGGATGGTCACAGTCTTTTCTCTTTCTTCTCTTTCTCCTCTCTCTTTAAATTAGAATTTCAGAACCCACTTCAGAAAATCTAATTCAAAATCCCCCCCCTTCATTTTTCCCTTCCTGCTATCTTCTTCTTCTTCTTCTTCTTTTTTTTTTTAACATATATTGTATTATTTGTTTCAGAGGTACAGGTCTGTGATTCAACAGTCTTACACAATTCACAGCGCTCACCATAGCACATACCCCCCCCCCAGTGTCTATCACCCAGCCACCCTATCCCTTCCACCCCCCACCACTCCAGCAACCCTCAGTTTGTTTCCTGAGATTAAGAATTCCTCATATCAGTGAGGTCATATGATACATGGCTTTCTCTGATTGACTTATTTCGCTAAGCATAACACCCTTCAGTTCTATCCACGTAGTTGCAAATGGCAAGATTTCAGGGTTTTTTTTTTTTTTTTATGACTGCATAACATTCCATTGTATATATATACACCACATCCACCCCATCCCTCCCACCCCCCACCACTCCAGCAGTCCTCAGTTTGTTTCCTGAGATTAAGAATTCTGCATATCAGTGATATCATGATACATGTCTTTCTCTGATTGACTTATTTCCCTTAGCATAATACCCTCTAGTTCTATCCACCTCGTTGCAAATGGCAAGATTTGTTTGTTTGTTTGTTTGTTTGTTTTGATGGCTGCATATATTCCATTGTATACATCTTGGCTCTTTCCATGGTTTGGCTATTGTGGACATTGCTGCTGTAAACATTGGGGTGCACGTACCCTTTCGGATCACTACATTTGTATCTTTGGGGTAAATACCCAGTAGTGCAATTTCTGGGTCTTAGGGTAGCTCTATTTTCAACTTTTTTTTTTTTTTAAAGATTTTTATTTATTTATTTGAGAGAGAGAGAGAATGAGAGAGAGCAAGCACATGAGAGGGGGGAGGGTCAGAGGGAGAAGCAGACTCCCTGCCGAGCAGGGAGCCCGATGCGGGACTCGATCCAGGGACTCCAGGATCATGACCTGAGCCGAAGGCAGTCGCTTAACCAACTGAGCCACCCAGGTGCCCTATTTTCAACTTTTTGAGGAACCTCCATACTGTTTTCCAGAGTGGCTGCTCCAGCTTGCATTCCCACCAACACTGTAGGAGGGTTCCCCTTTCTTGGCATCCTCACCAACATCTGTCATTTCCTGACTTGTTAATTTTAGCCATTCTGACTGATGTGAGGTGGTATCTCATTGAGGCTTTGATTTGGATTTCCCTGAGACTGACTGCAAGAGAGGGAACACAAGCAGGGGGAGTGGGAGAGGGAGAAACAGGATTCCCACAGAGCAGGGAGCCCGGTGTGGGGCTCCGTCCCAGGACCCTGGGATCATAACCTGAACCGAAGGCAGACGCTTAATAATTGAGCCACCCAGGCAACCCGAGAAGTACGCTCTTAAAAAAAAAAGATCTGCTTCAGGTGTCAAATATGCTAAGTACACCACTTATGGTAATTCCCGTTCAGTCAAAGAAGAGATTCAGGTTTCCAATCAAAGACAGTGCTCATGCATATGAAAGTAAAATTTCATTGTCAAGGATTATCAGAATGAAGAGGAAATAGTGTTGATTGTATTTATATTTCTTGAAGTCCACTTTGAAGAAAGGATAATTAACTCTAAGTCATCAAAGTCCCTTTCAAACTAACTAGAACTGTATAGACAAGAGCATGCTTTTTATTAGATTAGATATCTAGAGTATTATAAGAGAAAATCAAATAGATCGAAGAAAATGAACTGATATGTTTAGAGGTAATTAGCAATAATATCTCTATTTTTTTTCAAAATTTCTCTGTGATTTTTCATCATACGACTTTATTTAATCATTTCAACCATCCCATGAAGAAATAGGTCAAGGCAAATATTTGGGACAGAAACCACATTTAATGGATTAAGGAGTGAATGGACTTTGATGAAGTGAAAATAAAGAAAGAAGGTAACTTGATTAAGTTCTGATGATTCCAATATGTGATTAATCCTAATTAAAAAGCATGGTGGCACTGGGAGTTTGAACTATAGATTTGCATTGAGATGTGGTGTGCAAACCTCCCTTCAGGACTCAGAGACCTATCACCCACCTGCTGGCAGATAGCATCAGTTGTTAACCTTCTTCACAATTATCTTGGCTGACAAGAGCCATATCACCAAAAGTCATCTCCTTTCCAAGGAGGTTTGCATCCAGTGAATGGTCAACACTGGATATAAAGACCTCATCACAACCTAGGACAAAGCTAATGGACCATCCTAGAGTCAGAGCTCCCTATAGATCAGCTAAGGTCTTCATTGAGAGGTATCACAGCCTAACTTCTCCCTTCTTTAAATTTTGCCTCCTTCCTTTCCTCTGCATAGACTGTGATTCCTTCTTGCTAATCTCTATATCAGAGTTTGCTTGCAGTGGATTCCAGTCTGTGATAGGCGGTTTTGGAAGCGATTTAAGAGAGTACAGACTTCGATAGAATTTTGAAGCTGGATCATCTGTAACTCAAATGGCAAAAAGAACTCCGTTACTGATTGTTAAGTGGAATAAAAATAGCCTCTAACACAAGTCTTCAGTTCAATTGTTAAATCTTTTATTGGTGTGCGATGGTATCTCATTGAGGTTTTGATTTGGATTTCCCTGATGGGATGGGTTATCAGTAGAAAGGACATAATATCTGGCATGATGTATCAAGAGTTTGGGAAATATTGGGGGGATAGTTGGGTTGGGTTGCCATCACTAAGCTCAACTGATGCTTTGGAACGTACTAACTAAATGTTGAAAGTCATGAGTTGGCAATTAAATGCTATGTAGGAACTTCAGAAGGCCTCCTTGGTAGTACAGAATGAAGTCTTCATCTTGTGCTGCAGATGAGTTCAGGACTTAGACAAGGCTCAGGACTTAAGCATAAAGGTATCAAAGGCCCCAGAGAATTTGGCAGGTCTATTATGCTAAGATCAGGGCCCAGATGGAGGAAGAATGTGTCCCTGCCAAATTAGATAGGGAACATCTGGGTTGATACACCCCAGCAGGTTGAATCCTCTATTCCCCTAAATCCTTTGAGTATGTAGAACTGACCCAATTTTTCCTGAACTTGGGCCTTCCCCAACTTGTTAGAGATGATACAGAGACATCTCCCCCGCAAGCCAACATGAATTCCTTTCAGGATCCACTTTTGGCCGTGAAGACAATAGTTAGAGTTAAGTCACAGTATAATGTGACTGGATATGCTGAGTTTGACAAGGAAAGAAGACAACTATAATCCAAAGGACCTGCAGGATATTGCCAGCCTGTACTAGCCCAACCTGGGAGAATATACATAAGACTGAATTTTGAGGATAAAGGGTAATAGAACAAGGTTGGATAAGAGGAAGTCTATCAAATTAGGATATATATAATATAGCACTCTTGTAAGGACCTGGAGAATGGTGCAAACATACTGCTAAAATATCCACTAGCAGCATGCAAAAACCTATGGTTTATACTTGCTGAGATAGTAATGCTAAAAACACCAGGGCAGATCATAGAAAAAGGGATGAAAAGGATCTAAGAACTGGGCTTACAAGAGTGGATATATTACATAAAGCTGGTAAACTCATTAGTGGAGGGCCTGCATGATACAACACTTATTGGAGCATTTAGGAGTATGCTGGTAAAAAAGGTACCATCATCGTTAATAAAGTCAATGGTGGCTCTTTTCATTTGGACAGGGCTGACACTAGGAGCTGTCATTATAGAACTGGACTGTATACTAGGTGATACTGGTTAGTCACAGGCCAGGATCAATTACTATACATGAATGGCAAAGACATACTGCAGTCAGGGTGGGGTGTACTCATCCATAGAATTATGGAGATAGGTAATAAAACATAATATGTTTAGGTTCAAAATAGGTTCTGGAGAAAGGCCATGTCATTTTCAGTGGAGAATTTTATTCATTTGGAAACACAATACTTGATTTACAATTGGGCTCTTAAAGAGGTAGAGAGACTGATCATGAGGCAACACATGGCCATGAGATTTGAGGCTAGAGTTGACTATCTAATGCTGATTTATTTTAGATGCAACAAGTTGTAAAGTCAAGAAGTTCCATAGTCATTTGTCTTAACATGGATGTGGTACATCCAGGATTGAGCATGGACAGGGCTAGAGGGCACAAGAGAGTTGCATGAGAAGGTAGCCCAGATTCCCATATTATTTAACACTTCTCCATTAGCACTTCTCCTCCCCGTTAGCACCTATGGCTTGTTAACAGATAAAGGAAAACCCTAAGCTCAGTTCACAAATGAGTCAGTTTGTATGTGAGTGCAAACCACAAATTAATGGTGGCTGCACTGCAGGCAAATAAGTGTGGCTCTCAAAGACAGTGGTAAAAGACAAGTCTCCTGGAGTCAGGAGTTCTGGACAGTCATGTGGCCATCGATTTTGTGAGGAAAGAAAGTTGGACAAAATTAGAATATAAATGGATTCATAAGCAGTGGAAAAAATAGCTTGGTTTGCTGGTCCTGGACCCTGAGTGAAAATGACTAGAAAATCAGCAGCATGGAAAGAAGCATGTAGAAATACATAAGGAAGTGGGAATGACACGTGAAGATCTTTGTATTACACCACCACCAAAGAGCATCTACTGTAGAAAATAGATTAAACAACCAGGTAGTCAAAATTACTTAGACATTTTACTTCACCCATCTTTTGTCATTGGGCACTTGACTTGTCACTAAAAGTAAAATATGTGTGTTCAAGAAGCCAGGGGTGGCAGCTGGATCTAAGAATCTAGGGTTGAAAGCAGCAGTGGACCTCAGAAATCTGTGCTATGGAACTTTAGAAGTTCCCAAAGAAGGACACAGAAAAATTCTATTAACTATAAGTTTCAGTTTCCTCATGCCAGGGAACTGGCACACAAGAAAAAAGTCACCAAACTTGCAGGGGTAATTGACTGTAATCATCAGAAGGACATAGTACTGCCATTACATAATGGGTTCTATTTTGGTTACTCTCTTGAACAATTTTGACACTAAATGGAAAAATGCAGCAGCGATAGCCTAAAAAGAGCAAAATGACCAGAGGCTCAGATCTCTTACTGATGAAGCTTTGTTTCCTGCCACCAGGAAAACCTCTAAAACCATAAGAAGTTTGAACGGATAGTGAAGGGAGTCTTCAAGGTACAGTAAGGAGGGAACCAATGAATATCAATGAGTATCAGTCCCAAGACCAGTTGCAGCAGCAGAACTGCAGTTCAGTTCATCATTCCATTAACTTTCTCATATCAGTTTTCCCAAGGCAAAGAGGCATCCCAGAAGCTACCTTGAAGACCTGCTCCCAAAACTTTTGTAAAGGTGTTTGGTTAAGAGGTGGGCTTTAGTGAATGCTGGGACATGCCTCCTTGATTACTCTTCATGATCAGGACTTATTCCCAGCTGCTGAGAGTGCTACCAGCAGATAGCACTCAGCTCTCAGTTCCCCTTCACATGACCTTAGCAGAAGAGAGCCACATTGCTACAAGTCATTCCCTCTTTCCAGAAAAGCCCATATTCAATGATTATTTCACTCAAGATAAAGAGGTATCACTCTTTAGCTCAATCAGGGAACACTCTGGACTCGCTGGATGACCTGACGCCTTCTTCTCCCCTGTCCAGTCCTGCTTCCTTCTCTTTCTTTCTTCCTCAGCTATTGATCCTAAGAGCACTCCCTTCCCATAAACTTCTTGTACACTAATGTTTGTCTGACTTGCTTGCTGAAGAAGTAACCTATGACAAACAGTAAATGTTCAAATTCTTTTTCAAAATCCTGCATAGTGAACGTAAACTATCTTATTATAGGATGGACTAAATAGTTTATTAAATTAAATAAAATTACTTTGAGAAGTTTTATGACCCTTAATTTGCATAATTTAAAAATGCCATTATAGGGGGCGCCTGGGTGGCTCAGTCGTTAAGCGTCTGCCTTCAGCCCAGGTCATGATCCCAGGGTCCTGGGATCGAACCCCGCATCGGGCTCCCTGCTCCGCGGGAAGCCTGCTTCTCCCTCTCCCGCTCCCCCCGCTTGTGTTCCCTCTCTCGCTGTGTCTCTCTCTGTCAAAATAAATTTAAAAAATCTTTTTAAAAAATGCCATTATAAAAGTATTTTTGCAATGTGTTATTCTTGTAACTTCTAGCTCAAATGAATATTTAAATCACCATCATTTTGTAATTATCATCATCATTATTAAGGTTTCAATTATAGGGAAAAAAAGGCACCTGACTCTTTCTCTTTTGCCTAAAGACTCAATTTCTTGTTTGTTCTATTAATGCACTGTAAGAATTTAGAGCAGCCATTGTAAAAACTGACGTTTAAGCCCTCATAATAATGTCAAGATCTCAATCGGGACCATTTTTGAAGTTGACCTTTCAGGTGACTCCATGAAGAAAACATCAGCAATAAACACAAATCCAGAAAGACCTGGAATTTTCAATTTCACAAACATTTGAAATTTAATAAGGGCCCGAAGTGTTCATTATTGTCATTATTGTTTGTTTATTTTTATTTTTTAACAAAAAATGTTTTCCACATTTAAAATTTATATTGTCTGTATAATATTCCATTGTATATATCTTATGCAGCCATCAAAAGGAATGAAATCTTGCCATTTTCAACAACGTGGATGGAACTGGAGGGTATTATGCTGAGCGAAATAAGTCAATCAGAGAAAGACATGTATCATATGATCTCACTGATATGAGGAATTCTTAATCTCAGGAAACAAACTGAGGGTTGCTGGAGTGGTGGGGGGTGGGAGGGATGGGGTAGCTGGGTGGTAGACATTGGGGAGGGTATGTGCTATGGTGAGAGCTGTGAATTGTGTAAGACTGTTGAATAACAGATCTGTACCTCTGAAACAAATAATACATTATATGGGGAAAAAAAAGATAGCAGGAAGGGAAAAATGAAGGGGGGGAATCGGAGGGGGAGACAAACAATGAGAGACTATGGACTCTGAGAAACAAACTAAGGGTTCTAGAGTGAAGGGTGTGGGGGGATGGGTTAGCCTGGTGATGGGTATTAAAGAGGGCATGTACTGAATGGAGCACTGGGTGTTATATGCAAACAATGAATCATGGAACACTATATCAAAAACTAATGATGTACTGTATGGTGATTAACATAACATAATAAAAAATTGAAAAAAAATAAAATTTATATTGTCATCTAAAAAACAAATATGGAAGTAAATTAAAAAAATAATAAGACAAATAGTCATCTGAGATTACCAAATTTAATTTGGATAAACTTTGTACTTGCTTACGTCATAACGTGATGTCTCTTTTGATAATTATATTGGAGTACTCGATTGATTATACAATATGCTTTGTTTGATCATGGTGTGAATTTTAATTTTATAGCTTGTGGTGTTAATTGTCAAAGAACCTTGGGCTATTGATTTTACTCTGTTATGTATTGAATTGATTTGATTCATTCAATTGTATCCTGGATGTCTTTGATCCTTTGTTGCTATTTCTCTTGGTAGCTACAAACCAGAACTACTCCAAAATTTCTGAATTCTTGTAATTAATACTTATCAGTTTGCTCATAATATCTGTGACAAAATGTAAAGGGCATCATGGGAAATACAGAAAATGGATCTGACACTGTCATGATCAGAGAGAAAAAAGTAATTTCTTTTTTTTTTTAAATTTATTTATTTGAGAGAGAAAGAGAGAGAGAAACAGCATGAGAGGGGATAGGGTCAGAGGGAGAAGCAGGCTCCCCGCTGAGCCAGGAGCCCGATGTGGGACTCGATCCCAGGACTCCAGGATCATGATCTGAGCCGAAGGCAGTCGCTTAACCAACTGAGTCACCCAGGCGCCCGAAAAAAGTAATTTCTTAAGAAATGTAATAAGGGTTATAATGAGGAAAACACAGATAAGTACAGCTCCTTTTAGATGAACTTTGGCCTAAAATTATGTCTTTTTTTTTTTTTTTATAAAGATTATTTATTTATTTGACAGAGAAAGACACAGCGAGAGAGGGAACACAAACGGGGAGTGGGAGAGGGAGAAGCAGACTCCCCGCCGAGCAGGGAGCCCGATGCGGGACTCGATCCCGGGACTCCAGGATCATGACCCGAGCCGAAGGCAGCCGCTTAACCAACTGAGTCACCCAGGCGCCCCGGCCTAAAATTATGTCTTGACTGACACCCTCAATATCTTATTGGGAAATCTTTTTCGCAAGTGTGACTTGCTCTAGGGACTCTTCCTTTAGGGACTGCTTATTATTTCCTTTGAAGTTTTCTGTCATATCAACTTAAATTTTCAAAATAACTAAATCATCTCACTTGAATTCTTCCCCAGGTCTCAAAACATCTTCACTCTAGTTTTGCTTACTTTTTTGGGCACTCGTGGACCAAATCACCATTATATAATAGTATTCAGTTTCCTCCAGCCTGTTATACAAAGCAGTAATGAAACATACTTTTATCCCTTCCATATTTCATAAATTCATCATGCCTAATAACACCATAGCTATTCATCATCTAACACCCGGATTATTGAAAGGACTATTTAATTGTCTTTTTGTTCAAATATTTTACCTCACTCAAATTCTTTCAGAATCTTCAGTTAGATTAATTATTCACAAACAATAACAACAACAAAATTAGATTAGTTATAATTTCATTAAAAAATAACTCCCTGATTATTCATAATCTAAACAGATGGCATCTGAGTATCCTGCTCAAGGTATCACAACTATTAGGTAACAACAATCAAGGAGTCAAACTCAGGGATTCTTACCTTGGCAGCCATGTTCTTCACCACTATGCAAGCCTACCTCTTTTATTTATCACCCTGAACACAAAAAGTAGGAAATGAGATGATAAATTGTGCAGCTTATGAAAGCCACAGATGTGTAGTGGGTTAGAGAAAATACACTGTAGGATAATGAGTGATTTTTAAAAATTTAAAAAGGCAAAGTCTAAACTTTATCCTTCTTTTCTTAGATATAGAGGTTCGTAAAGTACAACCATGTTGGAAAGAGCCTTGCTGGTATTTGTGGAAGGCACAGGGAATTCCAGAAAGAGGAAAGAGCGAATTGAAAGGTCCTACAGAGGGAAGAGCTCTGTGGTTTGAAAAAGCAGCAGGAAGTCAGTGTAGCTGGAACAGAGTGAATGAAGGTCAGTATGTTGTATGTGATAAGACGATGAATAGGACCCAGATCCTGTAAGGCCTTGGAAACCATAATTAGGATTTTGGTTTTTACTCTCAATGTGATAAAAAGCCATTGAATGGCTTTAAAGAATGGAATAATAACCATATGACTTACTTTTTGTCAGGAAAATTATGATTTTACTCTTAGGTGCTATATTAAAAGTAGACTGAAGGACAAGGGCAGAAGTGGTGAGATCAGTTAAGAGGACATTCAGTAATCCAGATAAGAGAAGATCGTAACTTAGATTGGGATAATAGCAGTAGAGATGATGAGATATATCTAACAGGATTTAGTAAAGCAGTAGATGGGGAGGAAAAAAAAAGAGACTCAAGAACGGCTCCAAGTTCTTTCAGTTGGGCAATCTTGAAGAAAAAAATTTCCATTTACTAGAATGAGAAATGCTGAAGTAGAATAAGGATTTGGCGGCAAATATCAAGAGCTCAATTTTGTATATGTTAACTTGAAATGTTTATTACATTTTCTTTTTTTTTTTTAGGATTTTATTTATTTATTTGACAGAGAGAGACACAGTGAGAGCAGGAACACAAGCAGGGGGAGTGGGAGAGGGAGAAGCAGGCTTCCCGCTGAGCAAGGAGCCCGATGTGGGGCTTGATCCCAGGACGCTGAGATCATGACCTGAGCCGAAGGCAGATGCTTAACGACTGAGCCACCCAGGTGCCCCTGTTTATTACATTTTCATATGGTCCTCTCTCCCAATTCATGAGAAAGGTCTAGCATACAGATATCAGTATCAGAACTGTTGGCCTATAGATAGTATTCAATGGAGTACATGAGGGTAGAAAATCCCAATGCTTCAGGTTTGGGAAAAAGAAGAATCATTATAGGACAAAAGAGAATGAAGCCATTGAGTTATTATGGAACCAAGATTGTACTGAGTGTTAAAAGTCAAATGAAGAAAACTGTGTATAGTGACTGACTGTATCAAATGCTGCTAATAGGTGAAATAAAATGAGATCTGAAAACTGGCCATTAGATCTAAAAGGGTGACTATGATTAGAACTATGGTAAGTTTCATAGGAATAGTGGGTTTCAAATTCCAATGGAAATTGGTGCAAGACAGAATGGGAAGGGAAACATTGGATAGAGTGGACAATGAAAATTCACTTCAGGAGTTTTGGTAAAAAGAGAAAGAAAGGAATATAACAATGGATCAAAAGGAAATGGAGTCTGTGAGTATTAAGCAATAAACTTCAATCTCTAACTACCACATATGTTCTTGCACAGATTTTATTAACCTTATGACTGAAAAAAAGTAAAGAATGAATCTAACATGTATAACTCTGATGGTTAATTTTATGCATCAATTTGCCTGGGCTAACTGATGCCCAGCTAGCTGGTAAAACATTGTTTTTGGATTATCTATGAGTATGTCTCTGGAGGAGATTAGCATTTGAATCAATTGACTGAGTAAAGAAGATTGCTTTCGCCAATATGAGTGGGCATTATCCAATCACTGAGGGTCTGAATAGAACAAACAAGTGGAGGAAAGTTGAATTCCCTCTCTCTGCTTGAGTTGAGATACGCATCTTCTCCTGTCCTGGTACATCTTTGGTCCTGTTCTCAGGCCGTCAGACTCAGACCAGGACTAAGACCATGTGCCCCTCAATTCTTGGGCCTTTGGACTCAGACTTACCCCATGAACTCCCTTGGTTCTCAAGTCTTCAGACGTTATCTGAATTACACTATTTACTTTCCTTGTTCTCCAGCTTGCAGATGGCAGATCCTGGCACTTCTCAGGCTCTATAATCTCCTGAGCCAATTAGTACAATCAGTCAATTGATTTATCAATCTCCGATCGGTTCAGTTTCTCTATACATATTAATACAATAACTCAACCTGGAAGAGAATGCTATCAGAGGAAAAGGCAAGAAGTATGGAGCTAGAATTCTTTGTTTCTGCTAACAAATTTATCTTCTACAGCACTGTTAAATGTGTTATGTGAATACCTGATAAAAGGGAGTATCATTCATGTGAAAACATGAGGTCTGTAGAGAAAACAATGTTCTAGGAATATTCCTTATTAGAACCAGGTCTTTGCCAGCCAAAATGGCTAATATTCAGGAATGAAAACAATCTCATCAGGCTAAGGCAGACAATTGGGAGAGGTCAGTAGCAAAAAACCCCACAGAACTCTTAGCTGTCAAATGTCTGAACTTTGAGACCAAAGAGTATACAACACTCTAGGGTGTAATATTTCTGCAGACAAGCTATGAATGGCAGGGTGAACAATTATGAGGACCAGAATTTAAGGGTTGAAGTCTCATCTCAAAACCTAAAACAACAATGTGGGAACTTAATCTCAATACTAAGGCAGATACTGGCTAATAGAAGCAGAATACAAGATAAGAAAAGAACCAAGATCAAGATGAACTAGATGATAGAAGTCTGAACTCTTCATGCAGGAGTTCTTCTGTTTCTCTTCCTGTGGGAGACTTAGGAAGATTAAAGGTAGAAAGCACTGTCATACATTTTACCCTTCTAAAGAAGAGTGTTACCTTTGTAGAGAAACCGCACTCCTCATTTGCTCCATTGGGATTCCCTTGCTCTATCTCACTCTTCCCTCCTGAGGGCTGAGCAGTGGTTGTGTTATCATCTTGCCATTCTTTGAAACTGTTGGCAAGCCTTAAACAGAACAAACTCTAAATGAACATTTTTCTTTTAATTGAACACAATCTTTCCTCACGCACACATAATATATACATCTAATGGATGGAGTGTCACAATAGTGTCTATTCATAAAGCTGTGAAAAATGATTATGCTAAGAATCAAAATTATAAAGAAATAACCTATATATATCATGGAAGTTCCCATCGAAATCAGAAACTTTTTTTCCTCTTTATTCCCATGATACATTTTCTAGTTCACTTTCTAATTATTACCAGAATTGCCTATGTTTCCTCCATACTGCACCTTCTTCATTTTTTTTTAAAGATTTTATTTATTTATTTGAGAGAGAGAGAATGAGAGAGAGCACATGAGAGGGGGGAGGGTCAGAGGGAGAAGCAGACTCCCTGCCGAGCAGGGAGCCCGATGCGGGACTCAATCCAGGGACTCCAGGATCATGACCTGAGCCGAAGGCAGTCGCTTAACCAACTGAGCCACCCAGGCGCCCCTGCACCTTCTTCATTTTATACCCATTATCATCAGCAATGCCACACACTCAGCCTAATACAAAGATTCAGAGGTTCTCAAAATCCAAAATTGCCCGCCAAAATCTTCCCAACCTGAAAGTTTAGAGGTGAAATTCCAAATATTCTTATATTTAATTTTGAAGCATTACATTGAGAAAAATTTATGCCTAAGTAATAGTCTAGGCAAAAAAGATGATAAACTATAGGCAGAATACCGCCACCAAGATATTTATGTCTAAATCCCCAGAACCTGTGAATATGTTAGGTTACATGGCAAAAGGGAATGTGGTTTCAGGAAGAATTATGGTTACTAAATGATGACCTTAAATAAAGAAATTATCTTAGATTATCTCAGTGGGTTCCATGTTATCGACTCCTTCTTTAAAATGAATGAGAGAGTCAGGAGAAGAGGTCAAAGTGATATGAAGTCAGAAGACCTTGACCTATTATTGCTCATCTTGAAGACAAAGAAAGAGGGCCACTTGCCAAGGTACGTGTGTTGCTTTTAGAATCTAAACAGGGTGAGCAACTGATTGCCTTCCCATTGAATCTCCAGAAAGGAATATAGCCTTCTGAGACCCTGATTTTAGCTCAGTGAGACCCATTTCAGACTTCTGAACTACAAAACTGTTAGATAATGACTTCAAATCACTTTCAATGACAAAATATGCAGTAATTTGTTTTAGTGGCAATAGTAAACTAACACAGAAGGGAATAAGAAAACTAAAAATTAACCAATTGCACATTACATGCTAAAATACTGTGCAAAAGTATTTTTAAACAATGAGGAAGCCATGGTGCATGTACTACATGACTTACTTAGTAAGTAGTTCACCATTATCTGAGTTTAGGATGTATAAGCATTAGAGACAAATTATGCAAAGTGTGAAATCCTATGACAAGGGCAAGAGAAACCTAATGATAGAATAAGGTAGCAAAGAAGATAGAGACAGAAACTTGAAAATGCCAACTTTTAAGGGTGAGGCAAGGAAGGGAGCTAGGAAAATAGACTAAGAAAGACTAGAAAACCTAAGATAAGAACCAGATGTTTCAATTGTCATGGGTGCTAATAAGAAAAACTCTGCTGCAGAAAAAGAAGGTGTGGTCAAACACGACAGATGCTTCTGAGTCAGATGAGTAATGGCAAGTGGGAGGTCATTGTTGACTTTCAGTCAAGATGTTTCAGTAAAGTAATGATAATGGCAATGGTGACTGGTATAGGAGTAGTGATGGGGAGAGAGGTTTTGGATAGAAAAGAGAGGACAAGACAGAACTGAAGTGTAAATATTTGTGTAAAATATATTTTTTTCTTTTTTAAATGCTTCTTGGTAAAATTTCATAAAATGGCTTTGGGGCAAAAGCCCCATCCTCAAGAATTTCCACCCAAAATCCCATTATGTAATTTGCAAAATAGCTGTAGAGAATTAGTACAGTGAAATATTGTTTACAACAATTATTAATGCAATGGCAAAAGGAAGGTACTTAAATATTAGTAATTTGAGTAACCAAGAGAATTTTTAGAATGAATAGACTTTTCCAAAAGCTCCATGCTATAATCCTGCTGCTTGAGCATTTGTAATGTATCCAGTTTATGAGTCATATAGCCAAAGACAAAGAGCTTCTTAGAAATATAGGTAAGGAGAATTCTCTCTGAGAACCATATCTTGATGAGTGGTCTGTGAGAGTTGACAAAACAAATCTACAAGCCATCATGTTGATGTGCATACAAGGGCCAAGTTTGTCCAGATGTCTAATATGGCACAGATGGGCAGGCGAGGCATTTGGCGGTGGTTTTCTTGTAAACATAAGAGAAAGCAGTACCCAAAGCTAACTTTTGAAGACAGTAGCCTTCCAATTGGGGAAATGTACCAAGCTGGCTGACTGTCATAGTGTTAAGTGCCATCAGCACCCTGCTGCTCTGCTTGGCATCCGGAGAGAGGTGCAGCCCCTATGCCCACAACAGAGCCGCAGCCAGGCACAGCTGTCAAAACCTGCAGCAGCTCGCTGACTAGGTTCCATGACCTACTTAAGGACTTGGACAATATTTGCCTCTTACATTTTGTAAAAGTTGGTATGCTTTTTGTATGTAAGATGTCAGATATGGAAGGTTAACTTCTGTGGCATACAGCACCACAGGAAAAAGAAAAAGAGAGAAAGAGAGAGGTATTTGCGTTGAGTGTTCTGCATGAATTTCTATCTCATTCAGCTAAGAAGACAGACAAATCAACATAGAGAGATGTAAAAATTTCCATACTTTGAAGTCATGGTCAGTGTGTCTGTATGTGTGTGTGTGTTTGACCTCTAAAATCTCATTTGTGCTAATGGAAGCATACATGATATTTAGTACTCTTTAATCTTAAACCACTTAATTTAGGGAAGCAAAATATATTAGGTGTGTAATAAAGTTTTCTCTTGCTATTTGCTTGCTGTTTGACTTAAACAAAAGTAGCTTTATTTAGAAAATGGCAATACAATTGCCAATTAGTCTTTTAAATTTTCTTTTTTTGGATTTGTAGCTCTCACTCATGGTTTCTATCAGCTTATTAGAAGATGAAAAAAAAAAACAGATATGAAGAAGCATCAGCATACTGGTAAAATAAACATAGTTCTAATGCTCTAAACTCTTATTGTCCTTCATAACATCAAGTAGTCACCAAAAGCACTTATTTTTAGAAATATGTCCTGAAGGGTAAAGGAAAGGAAAAGAAAATGGTAATTGAGAACAACCTCTGTCATACAGAACGTCCTCTAATCAGCACCTCCCTTTTTTCCTGTGCTTTGAGAATGAGCAGTCCCTGTTTCTTCAAGCATTTCATATTTATCATAGTCATTTACTACTGAAAATCAAAGCTTACCCCAGATAATGGCACACACTTCTTTGTTTTCACATTAGATAATTAGAAAAATTAGAAGTTAGGTAGCTTTTTAATTTGGTGTATTTTTCAACTGTGTGCCTTTATTGTATGCTACAGAGAATGGGGAATGTGGGACAAGCAAGAAACAGGGAGACAGAAGCTTCATACTGCAAAAAATGTGCTATTGTTTTGCAAGAGAGTTGTGGCCTTGGAAAAACTGTTTTGCATGGAATAGACCCCTAAAGATATCCTGTGTTCTTCAATATCTGAGAGTTTTTCTTCCCAGTTAAAGATAGGTGTATTATTTTCGGGTTAAGAAATACTGTCCTTTGTCAATAATGCTTTTGAAAATTTTTAAAAGGTAATTTGCATATGTATGAATTTAAGAGTATGCAGGAATTGCTATTTTTTTTAATATTTTATTTATTTATTTGAGACAGAGAGAATGAGAGACAGAGAGCATGAGAGGGAGGAGGGTCAGAGGGAGAAGCAGACTCCCCGCTGAGCAGGGAGCCCGATGCGGGACTCGATCCCGGGACTCCAGGATCATGACCTGAGCCGAAGGCAGTCGCCCAACCAACTGAGCCACCCAGGCGCCCCCAGGAATTGCTATTTATACCTTGTGAACAACTGCATATTAAAATATTACTCTAAGAAATAATCTGGGAAAGTAAAGGCCATGTAGCAATTGAATCTTGTTTTTATCTAAATTATTTTATCTGTGTATTTAATTATGCTACTTACTTATTCAAACCCACTTTAGTACAGCAAGATTTCAAAGTTGCTTTTTAATTAGCCTAGAATATAAAATATATATTTATGATGGGCTCTTATGCACTTAAAATAAACCAGCAACCAAATAAATTGGAGGAAACACAACTAAAAAGTCTTTATAACCAATATCCCTCCAGTTTTTCATTATTCTAGGAAGGTCATATACACCACAGAATGCAATTTACATGAATTACATATATTAGATGGTTATCATTATGTTTTGTTAAGTAGTCACATAATAATTAAAGCTAGTATTAAAAAAAAAAACAAATTACTCTATAATCTAGTGGACTGTAAGTAGAAAACACTTAACTGAGACGGTGAAAATATATGAGCCAGTATTTCACTTTCTCAATTTTATTTTCAAGTTACAGAACAGGTAACTATCTTCTGTCATTAGAAAATATTAGGATATGATGTGTTTAATTTCTTTCTAAAACTACATGATAAATTATGGCAATTTTAAAAGAGACATTCTTAAAGAAAGAAACTAATGATATGATGAAGTAAAATTATAAAGACATAAGGATACATTCTTAATTAAAAAATATAAAAATTAAATGATATCTCACATTTTAATGATGTATCTCTGATTTTCAAATTGTATATCAAATAAAAAAAAAATCACATCAGTTATTTGCCTCAATCCAGAGTAGGTTGGGTGGTCACATTTAATTTTTTTTTTTTTTTAAGTGCACCAAGGGGGTTCCTGGGTAGTGCAGTTGGTTAAGTGACCTACTCTTGGTTTCAACTCAGGTGGTGATCTCAGGGTCCTGAGAATGAGCCCTGTGTCGGGCTCTGCACTTAGCATGGAGTCTGCTTAACACTCTCTCTCCCTCTCTCTCTGCCCCTCCCCCCTGTGCTCCCACTCTCTAAAATAAATAAATAAATTTTTTTTTTTAAAGAAGCACAGGAATGATTGTTAGTAAAGAATTTTACAAAATCCTGTATTTTAAGAAATTAATTCTAATTAGGGATCTTTTAACTTTTTATTTTCTAATGAATCTTTTTTCCAAGGTTTGTAATTATTATTAATGTTTATGGGTGAGTATGGCAAGATAAATATATTATTTGTCTAATCTTATTTATTCAAAAAATAATATTTCAGCACTTGTGTGAAGCCTGTTAATGATGGTGGTTTCAAAGCCAAAAGTAGTATTGAGACTCTAGGTGTACCTCCAAATTTGGCTTAGAAAATAAATCAAATTGTTTTGAAAAATAAAACATGGGAAATATTAAATGAAACATCAGCATGAATTATGTAAGTGGAATCAGTTAATAGATAAGAAAGAGAAATATATACAAAAAAATGCTCAGTCACTAATCATCAGGAAATGAAAATCTAACCCACAATGAGATATCACTTAATACCTGTGAAGATGACTATTAAAAAAAAAAAAAAAGGACAAGTGTTAGTGGGATTGTGGAGAGATTAGAAATCTTACACACTGTTGGTAGGAACGCAAATTGAAGTAGTCACTGTGGAAAACAGTACTGAGATTTGTTAAAATATTAAAAATGGAACTATCATATTATCTAGGCAGCTCACTTCTGGGTATTTATCCAAAAGAATTGAAATCAGGATCTCTAAGAGATATTAACACTCCTATGTTCATTTCAGCACTACTCGAAATAGCCAATGTGTGGAAACAACCTAAATGAAAATTGACAATGAATAGTTAAAGAAATTGTGGTATATTCACACAATTGAATACTATTCAGCGTTCAAAAAGAGGGAAATTCTGCAAAATGCAACAACATGGACATAACTTATGGATATTATGCTAAGTGAAATAAGCCAGTCATATTAAGGTAAATTCTGCATGATTTCACTTACATAAAGTGTCTAAAGTGGTCAAATTCATAGAATCAAAGAGTGGAATGGTGGCAGAGACATCATTACTAATCGACAGACATGACTTTTTACTTGAGCAAGATGAATAATTTCTAGAGTTCTGCTGTACCACATTGTATGTAGAGTCAGCAGTAATGTACTACATATTTAAACATTTGTTAAATGTTTAACAGAGAAGACAGTAGATCTCATATTAAGTGTTCTTACTAAAATAAAATCAAATTAAAAAAAAGAAAAAGGAGCACATGAAGAACAACAAAAGTTGTAGTACTCAAACAAATAGTTATATGAGGAGGTAGCTCCTTCAGGGACACTTAGCAGTTTTTCACTCTGAAAGGGGTTCCTTTTCTTTTCATAAGAAGATCATATACTGAAACAGGAGTGCACATGGAAAGCTTTGTCTCCCAATTTCTGTTCCCCATAAATAGAATGGACTTTAATTTGAGTACATTTTAGACTGTAGACAAATACCTGATTTTAAGTGAGTGGTATAGTTTAGAAAATAAACAAGAAACATTTTAAACCTTAAAAGAAGCAGAAATGAAAGTGAGCTAAAAAATATATTGGCCTTTAAATTTATGACATACAGGAAAAAGATCTTGGTAATTTCAACTTTCTTTTCACTTCTAAAATGCTTATGTTAACCTTTTTTTCTGTCATAGTTAATGAAATATTTAAATATGTGTACAATATTTTATTTGTCAGCAAGTCTGTGAAAATGAAACAACACACAGAGTGACCTTTAGCTTCCACAAGCTTGGTTACACATGTTATAGTTACAAAATGCAAAAGTAGCTGTTACCAGTGTGAGAGTCTGCACTGTATGAATGGATGTCTCAGTCCTTGGATTCCCCATGAAAAGATTTAGGAGAAGATTTCCATGGGGATCTGCACTAGAATAAAGACAACCAGAAGGAAAGTAGGAAGCACAAAGCCATTTATTAAAGCGAGAGTACACTCTCAAGTTGGGAAAGTCCACAGGTTCCTGGAGGTAGAAGCTGCCCCTAGGTTGTTTTGGAATTGGATATTATTGGGTCTCTCTGGGCTGGGAGAAGCTAGAACATACAGTGGGGTCGTTTCTTTCTTTTTTTCTTTTTTTTTAAGATTTTATTTATTTATTTGAGAGAGAGAAGGCAGGAGCACAAGCAGGAGGAGTGGTAGGCAGAGGAAGAAGCAGGCTCCCTGCTGAGCAAGGAGCCTGAGGCAGGACTGGATCCTAGGACCCCAGGATCATGACCTGAGCTGAAGGCAGAAGCTTAACCAACTAAGCCACCCAGGCGTCTCAGTGGGGTGGTTTCTAATGGAGTCTACTTCTGGTTTATTTGAGAAACTCCTCCCACAGGTTGGGAAGAGGAGTTTTTGACCCTATAAGATTTGTAGGGAAACTGTCATGGCAACCTTTCTCCATGGTCAGGGGGAGTACTATACCTGCAATGCAAATGAATTATAATGAGTCTAGGGGTTACTCTGAGGCAGAGGTGGAAGAGGAAAGTGCATGATCCTACCTGGGGCTATGGATCTGTTAGGCCCAAGGTCTTGGAAGGCTCAATGTTGTGCCTCGTGGGCTTCTAATGTGTAACCTATTTATCTATCGTTGTCTTTGCCTCCAGCTCAGACCTCTATCATTCCCCTTCAAGGACTTGGGACTCTGCCTCCAGGCATTCCTTCCACTGGTCTTGTCTAACTTTTACCTAACAGATCCAAGGAGTCTAAAATAAGGGGGAATCAGTAATAAATCTGAATTTTACAGTGTTTACAGACATTTTACAAGTGCTTTTTTTAATATGAAGTTTTGATTTATTGCATATCACAAACTATTGTTTTTCCTCCCCCTTGAAGATACTTTTCAGAAACTCTGTGTTTCTGTAGTATATTGTAGATTATTGCTTTAAAAACAATGTCTTGAAGACTGAAGCTACATCTTGGGGTGTGCTTCCTGCACAATGATTTGATCATGCTGAATTGTTGAAAACTTTCATTATAGACATTTGTGAAAAAATATATCTTTTGATCTTCAAAAGCTTCCCAATATAGACCCTTCTGTGACAACTGAATTTTTTCCTGGTGTTATGGCTCCTTCCTTGCTATCTAGCATCATGTAATATTTATTGATTTAATATTAATAAAGATTACTAAAGTAATACTAGATAATACTAGTATGTAGCATCTGCACACAAACTATTCACTGGGAAATTAAAATGTGTGCAAATTATATGTATATATATATATTTTTTTGCCTGTACACACACATACGCACACACACACATACACTAGCACTATATTAACTACATTTAATTTAAATGATTTTTTTGTAATAGTAAATTAAAAGACAGGTTAGGTGTTGTTATTAAGAAATTTTTGAGTGCCTAACCTCATGCAATTTATAGACCAGGCATTCAATAAATAACTGTTTTAAAATATAGAAGAGGAAATAATGGTTTCCCGTCCAAAACACCATGCCTGGATACCTTTTTCATTTAAGAAACATTTAAGGAGTTCCTTTTGCCTTTTTATTTTGATACAATTTTATACTTGTAGAACGAGTTGCGAAAATAGTAGGGAGCTTCTTATACCCTTCAACCAGCTTTCCCCACTGTTACCATCTTATATGAGCATAGTACAATCATTATAAATAAGAAATTAACACTAGTACAATACTATTAACTAAATTTCAGACTTTATTCAGATTTCACCACGTTTCCCCACTGATACAGTTTTTCCTGTTCCAGGATCCAACTCAGGATTCCACATTGCATGTAGTTGTTACGTCTCCTTAGGCTCCTCCAATCTGTAAATATCCTGTCTTTCCTTGTTTTTCATGTTCTTGACATTTTGAAGGTCAGTTATTTTATAGAATTTGGGTTTGCATAGTAATTTTTCATGATTAGATTATATCATGCCTTTTTGCCAGAGTACTGAAGAAATAACATGCCCTTCTCAGTTCATCTGCCATGGGTGCATGATGTCCATATGCCACGTTGCTGGTCATGTCAACCTTGATCACTTGGTTACGGTGATATCTCGATTTTCTCCACAGGATGAGGAATTTTTGATACCAGATATGGTCCTTGTCCTTAACTAGCCCACTATCTTTTAAAAGAAGGAAAAGTATAAACATGAACATAAATATAAGCGATTATATCATGTGGTTATTGCTAAAGCATTTTATTGTAAAACCTAACAATCTACTAAAATTAGACAACTTTTCATGGAAGGTGTGATGTGTTAACTGAGATTTAAAGAAAAACTAGGATTAGTCAAGTGAAGGAGGGACAGAGAGAGAAGGAAAATGTGTTCCAATCATAGAAATCAGGATATGTAAATCCAAAGATGTTTTGGAGAACTGTAATCAGTTAAAGATGACTAAAATAGAAATTACTTGTTGGTAAATCTAGGCTGTTAGGCTGAAGAGGTTGTCAGGAATCAAATCTTGAGTGCATTGTATGCCCTTCTGAGAATTTGGACAATATCCTACAGACTTCTTATTTTCAGGAAAACAGTTTAATTTTTTAGTCATGCTAGTCAATTCTTTGAACAGTATTATCTCAAGCTTCTTTTCCAGGCTCATCTTCTACTAAACCCCAGCATGCATATTGTAGGTGCTTGTACTTACAGCACTCAAATCTACCATATCGTTGCACGCCTCTGTGTTATTACTTTAGCCTGTGATATTATTCTTTTTTATCTGGCAAAATTCTATTTGTTTAATAAAGCTTAGGACAAATATCAACTTCTCTATAATAACACTACTTCTTTGGGGTACATTGTAATATTTCTATGATGCTGGCATTTGAACATTCATTACAGTATGATTTTTGCATGTTTATGTCTACCCAACAGAAGATGAGTGATTTGAGTGGAGGAATACTTTCACATATTTTTTCTATTCCCATTTTCTATCTCAATGTTTGGCTTATGATCAGAGTTCAATAAGCAACTGGTGAATGAATGAATGAATTAAAAAACAAACAAATAAACAAGTACTCAGCTTAATAGAAAACTCCACTTGCAATTGAGCCAGCTATTTTTAGTCATTATTGTAAGAGTTAATAAAAGCATTCAATTCAAGAGCATTATTCATGTTATTACTGCAGATAGAATCAGCATAGAGAGAGAAATTAATGTGACTTCTAATTTCCTGTCATAAATATTCAGTGGCATTTGGTGAGAATGTAAATGCTTTCTAGTTTCCTTCATAGTTTATACATTAAAATCAAACTTTATAATTATAATAAAATAAATATGCAATAAGTTATTACTGAGGTTGTTACAAGTTAAAGGCAAGGAAATAGGAAACTATTTTTATAGATTTCCTTAATTTTTTCTGCACTTTAACATAATAATCATCATTAAAACTAAGAATCTAAACTCTTTTCAATTGATGAATGGGGTAATTTATCTCATATCAAACCGGAGAAAGAACAAATGTTACGTGGAGGATATAATATAAATCTGTACATTTAAGCAGTAGTTCGTTAATTGTAAAACGATATTGATATAATTAGAGTTTTCAGTGAAGTGTTTACTTTGGCCAGTTTCTAGAAATTTCCCTTCAAATCAAGGAAACAGATTAACTCAATTTGTCTCTGAACTCTCTCAAATTTTTAACAGAATTGAGTTTGAATTAATTTCAATGAGTTCCCTAAGCAGCCTTATATTATCCCATGTGGGAGACATGAAATCAGAGGCGGAAAGAAATTGAGTCAGTTCTTAAAAGTTACAACAAAGTCCATGTTACTTCTTTCATAAAATATAGATTCTATGCTTTACATGGAAGTGGCAAGCTGAGGTATTAGCAAGGATATTGAGAAAATTATTGGAAGCATAACCTTGCTTTTACTAAATTGATTTTAACAGCGTGTAGTAAAATTTTTGCTTCCTGTTGATTATACTTGCAGGGGAAGTTAGAGTAGAGATAATGAGACTGAGATTCAGGGCCAAGGAAGAGAGATGCAGTGCCATCACTGCTTACATTAGGATAACTAGGGAGCAAGGACACAAATAATGGGGGGGGGGGGGGGAAGAAGAATATGACAGACAAGACAAGCACAAAAGAATCAGTACACGATCAGATAATGATAAGTCATAATTTGCAGTGGTACAAACAAAACATTCTGCGATTGGCAGAATCTGAGCGGTAAATAGAATAAGATTGTTATCACAAGGCAAAGATACTAAAAAGTGCAGATAAAATAATGTCAAGTAAAACTTAAAATCATGGACAGAAACTATGTCAAAGACAGCATAAGATACTGAGTTTTCATCATCGTGGAGCTCTCAAATAGAGGATGAATGTTGTCTGCACTCACCCTGTAAGAATAAGCAAAATCCCATCTACAAGCTGCTGGCCCAACAGCAAAGCCATAGTGACCCAGTTCTAAATAATAGAAAAGAAAACCAAATAGAAAAGATAAGTTAGAGTAGATCCTTGGGGGGAAAAAATAAAACCTGAGCTGAAGACACAATACAGAACAAAAAGGGAGCAGACTTGCCAAGGTTATGACTTCTGGATTGTGTGTTTTTATGGGCATAAGCAAAGTACTTTATGATAAGTTTGACTGCTCTTATGGAGACAGTGTTCAAGGAGCACAGCTAATGAAAAGAAAGAGGAAATAATTCAAGCTTTTGAAAAGAGAATTTAGTTGTAGAAGATAAAGATTGTATTGTGCCTTCCTACAGAAAATGAAACTACCTGAGAATTTTCTGTGAGTCATACTTGAATGGCAATCAGCCAGGAAGGGAAAACATAACGACCATGATGGATATAGAAGATCCTAGATATTAAGTGGCAGGTAAATGAGAATATAAAGTTTCTCCCTATGCTAGATTCCTTCTAGAATAACACAATTTCTACCAAAGGATTTATTTCAGACTAACTTTATAAACCATTTGCATAGAGCATACAACTGATGAAAAAGGGCTCATGGTGACTATTTCTTAGACAGATGATGCCTAACTGTGTCAAACGACCATAGAACATTAAATAATAATAATAATTTCTTTTAAACTTTCTTGCTGCCTGAGACTGTATGCTAGAATTATCAATGTCCTGCAGAAGATTTTGCTCAAATAAGATATACTAAAAATACACCCGTTTTGTTCACCCAAAAATAGAAAAAAGAAAGGAATAGTTTTCTGCCTTAATTTTAAAGTCTTCCACCATAGGTCTTGAAATTAGACTAAAGATGTCAAAATACAAACAGAATATTGCATTATTTCCTTTTCAGATAGTAGAGATACGACATGGGTATGGGAAAGGAAGTACATTGGTATAAGATTTTCACATTAATGGATATGAATAATGAGGTATCTTAAAATATAAATATATCAATTTGATATCATAGTTTTCCAAGAGTTAGTTTCCAATTATCATTGACTATTCCCATCCCCAATGGAAATTTTGTAATATGGATAATTTCAAATGTGCCTAATTTTTAATGAAAGAGAATGGCTTTTTGCAAGTTGCATATTTTCATCTATTGTGATATTTTCCTGTTTATATTTTCCTCAGTTGGCTTCTACCCTTTGATTATAGATTTCCCCCCCCATACTCAGATTCATAGTCATACCACCTGTGAAAGTATCCTTGTATCGAATTGTGAAGATAGAAAATAAAAGTAGAATAGTATTATTGACAATGATAGTTAATATTAATTAAATGCTTCATGTATGCCAAGAGCTTGACTATTTTATTTGTTTCAGACTTCACGACAGCCATTTAAGATACGTTTTTTCTCATTTTATAGATAAGGAACCTGAGGCTTAGTATGGTCAGGCAGCTTTCCCAAACTAATTCTACTAATAATTGCTGAGGCCAGGATTCAACTGTGGTCTATCTGACTCTAGGGACTGACTTATTAACTACAGTGGGGCAGAGAAGAAGTAGAACTGAGGAGGCTCTGGTCATTTTCATAGCTTGTATTTCAGAATGTGAAATTGAATAAAGATCTCTCCAAATATAGTAGGATGTTTGGCCACCCCCCCCACACACATACACACACGTACACACACATACACACACGTACACACACACAAACCCTAAAATGCATATTTTCTGCATTTTGAAATATTTAGGTTAAAAATTATCTCCAAAACATTCCTCAGGAGTGCTAAACTGATCCATCACATATTTCTCATAACTTAAGTAAGTTTAAGTAAACTGCTTTGGCCCACAGACTAAAGTTCTGCCTAATATTTAGATAATTCTGAATTTTCTGTGGCCTTCATAAGGAATGGTTAATTTAGTTGGCATCCTTTATCAGAAGATGCTCTAAGTATAATATCCCTTGGAAGTGCCAGTGAGCACTAACGTATCTGGAAATGGCTGTATAGTTTTGAATATGTCAATAAAGCTCGTGAGGTTATTCTTTGGCAAACTTCCTAAAGTCACATTTGCATTCTAACTTTAGTCTTCACATATAACTACATTGTTAAATCCTGTGTTCCCATCTCAAGAGATATTTGTATTGAGCCTATCTCTACTTGAAAAATAAAATAATTTTATCTTATTCTAAATTAATTTTAGGGAACTGTCAATTGGTGTATAAAGGCCTTTCCTGTAATTTGGGAATCATGCATATAAAGCCAGTTTAGGCATCTAGAATTCTCTAAATTTCCCAAAGAGAGAGACTGAGTCTAATGAGCATTCTTGCATGTCCATAGTGAGGGATACATGGCAGGGGGAGGGGTAAGCAATGGAAGGAAAATAAACAAGGAAAGAAAGACCATAATATATGATCTCTACACCCATTTCTATTTGACCTTCCCAGATCTAGACTTCCAAGGAAGTAGTAAATCTCTGAATTCCTGGGTCCCAGAAATATTCCCTAAGATATATTTGAAGGATTGCTACAAACTAACCTCACACATTATTAGAAAACTGACCACAGTGTAGCTAGAAACTTAATTGATGTTTATAAAGATTTGCTGCTTCAAATAAGTTAAGAAATTCTCAATTCTATTAAAATCATCTATAAAAAATATAGATAGAAAATCTATTTTTAGAAATTATGATGTCAAAGTTCCTCAGAGCTCCATCTTGGATCTGTTTTTTGTTTGTTTGTTTGTTTTCCTACATATTCTCCCTGTTGAGTGATCTGTACATGTAATTCCAATTATCATCATTCCCCCAAAGTATCTGATTCTATGCTGCTAGCCTAAACCAGCATTTTAAAATTCAGATCCGTATATTCTTGTACATACTAAAGGTCTCCACTCAAATAGTCTGCTGTTATCTTAATATTACGTGTTAAATCTGAACTCCTCATTTTGCTTTACACTTATTTTCTTTTCAAATTTTTACACATGCAGTATCAGTCCCATACCCTAAGTATTTCCTGGAATTAGACCAAAGTTATTATGATATTATGATATTATATGATATTATATCTCCAGCAATACCAAATGTTTCAGTCCTATTGGTATAAATGGTGTAAGATACTGATGAGGTGTGGTGAGGTTGGTCTTTCCCTCCCAACCCTGTGCCTCACCAAGATCCATGAAATACCCCTTGTGTTCAAGGCTTATAAATTTCCCTGGCTCTTTTGCCCATAGTCTTTCTCCAGGAGGCCCCCAAATTTCCAAGTGACAATGTTCTGGGCAGAAGTTGTTTTATTCTCCTCTAAATTCTGATTTCTTCTCACTAAGCTTCTTCTTCAGTAAAGCTTCCTTCAGTTTTCCCACTCACTAAATTAATTTCTGTGTATGTGAATGGAAACAAATACACAGTGGACATTGTAAAGGGGAAAAAGAACAAATTAAAAAGGGCTGTTTCTCTTCAAGTTTTTATATTACCAATCTTCAGAAATGTCACCACCATTATCCCAGGTACTTGACAGGGTAAACTGGTAACTCTCCTAGATTCCCCTCTTTTCAAACTGTCACAATTTCAGCCACTCATTTAATCAACTAAATCAACCCATTAAATATTTTTCAAGTCTACCCCTTCTTACAATAAGTAATTCCATATGTTCAGTCCTTTTGTGTCCACCTGGAATCCATCCTGATACACTCTGCCAAAAATATGTTTATTAATACACAAGCTGGATCATTTTCCCTCTTTACTAGATTTCCTCTCAATTGCTTCCTATTATTCTCAGAAATATCAAATCTTCCCGTTTTAACAAGATATTATTTAACAGTTACGTAAGTCAGGGGCTGGCAAAATAAAGGTGACAAGGTAACATAATTTCTTTTTTTTTTTTAAAGATTTTATTTATTTATTTGAGAGAGAGAGAATGAGAGACAGAGATCATGAGAGGGAGGAAGGTCAGAGGGAGAAGTAGACTCCCTGCCGAGCAGGGAGCCCGATGCGGGACTCGATCCAGGGACTCCAGGATCATGACCTGAGCCGAAGGCAGTCGCTTAACCAACTGAGCCACCCAGGCGCCCAAGGTAACATAATTTCAAGCTCCAATGAACACTAAACAGCATGCCTTGAAGTTTCTAGAGATGGAGGTCTTTGAAAATATAGAGTATTATGGAAGAAGGTCACAGGTTTTCTTGGTGAAGACAGCACATTCTCCTGGCTGGCACTAGAGGTTACTTGGTTAATTTCCGGAAGTTTTTGACTTGCGAGACATGAATTATTTCTACAGTCATTGCCACCGCTCCAGCTCATAAAACATCAACCTCCTGTTTACTACTGTATGAGGGCTAATTACTACAAAAACTAAGCCACAGACCTCTGCATCTCTTCTGCAGCATCAGCATTAGTCTGAAATATATCTCTTCTTAGTGTGGTGCAGATTCACTTTGTTAGTTGATAAAGTTTATCTCGTTTGACTCCATAACTGGAGTATTTCCAGCATTCACTTATATACCTCTCATACAAATGATTTTGTCAGGATGCTCCAGGCATTCCCTTTCTTTGTGAAGTATGCACTTCTCACAGTCCCTTGTGTATCTCGTCCATGGTCTGAACTGCACTTATTGTCCTCATTGTTTATATAAGCTCACTACAGATTTACTCATGTATACACATCTTTATATCTTTAACTTAAAAATTAGGATAATAATATCTTTCATTTTCTAGGTGAACAATTCAATATGCAAAGTCCTTAAGTAGACAAGTAGCTCTTAATCCCCTTGGCAAGGTAGGAATATTCATGCACTAGGCATCAGGCCAGAGTAAATATCATAATAGTTTGACCCACATGGGTCTTTGGCAGGAGTTAACTTACCAAGTTTTGCCAGTAAAATAGATCAGCAGTCCATGGGATGCCTGGGTGGCTCAGTCAGGTAAGTGTCTGACTCAGTTTCAGCTCCGGTCATGATCTCAGGGTTCTAGGAACAGAGTCAGACTCTGTTCTCAATGTGGAGATTATCTCCCTCTCCCTCTGCTCCTCCCCTGCTCACCCTCTCTCTCCCTCTCTCTAAAATAAATAAATAAAATCTTAAAAAATAGATCAGCAATCCTTAAGATCAAACTTGAGTTATATAAAAACAAAACAAAACAAAACACTAGGTGTAATGAGCCGAGTCTTGATGTAAATCTCCATCATAGATTCATAGTTCTGCTCCAAGTTCCAAGACATTAGTCAGTTCACAAATCAGACCTTGAATGAAGGAGAGTCTGGGTACATACGAGAAAAGACTGCCAATTAACTCTTAAGCAAACATCTTCCTCCTAACCTTCCCCAAAGAGTTCTGCAGCCATTTTACAGAGACTAATTGTACTGTGGAAAGAAATACTCACACAAGAACTTTTAGGTGTCCCTAGATACTGGCATTAGGCTGACACTAATCCCTAAGCTTCCATAATGCCAAAGTGACCCACCGTTTTGACTGGAGGCTTATGGAGATGAGGGGATAAAAGGAATTTGGGCCTGAACCTGTCTTAAAGTGTAGTGAGAACAGTGGTTCCATGAATATATCCTATATTCCCGGGTGTGTAGTTGGCATTTGTGTATTTAGCAAAGGCAGAATCCTCACATTTTTCTTATTCATCAAATAAGCCCCATTATAATAGGAGAAGCCAAGAAGTCCCTAAATTTCTTCTTCCTATAAAAAGAGTAACCTAAAGGCAAAATTTACAGGGTCACCAGAGAGATTAACGTTACCATCAGAGAGCTGAAAGATGCATGTGTGTTGCTTTCTATCACAACCTCATGGAAATTACCTGTTTATGCTACATTGGACAGACAGAACCTAGAGAATGAAATGGATTCTAGGAAATATGATCAGGTGGTGACGTTAATGGTAGCTACTTTCCTAGACACATGGTCATTTCAGTGGTGGTCACATCTAATATAAGGCCATAGATATGATAAACGCATTTTTCTCTGTCTACTGCTACTTTGTATATAACCGAATCTGCTTGTTTGTAACTGACAGGGAAGCAGTATACTTTCACCATTTTTTTTTTTTCCCTCAGAAATACATTTATCTCACTCGATGCCATAGTTTAGTCTGGAGAAGCTTCAGTGATCTCCCCATCACAAGGTACTTCGTGCTAGTACAAAAAAATTGATGGCATCATAATGTTTGGACCTGGGAAGTGGTAAGTGGCATACTTGTTTATGTCCTGTGTATGCTGCTAGGTGGAAAGAGAGGCAATGTTTTTGCTACCCAGCTTTACCGTGGAAGAAGTGGTTTGCTTTGTTGTAATGTGCTTGTTTTCCCATGAGTGTCGGCAGAGAATCCAGTCCTGGAAGATTACGTGGGTGATGAGAGGCAGAGCACAGGCACCCCTTTGCTGTCATGGGTTTTGGCTAAAGCAGTGTGTACCTGGGGTCAGGATTTTCATGGTTGGCTTCCAGATTCCTACATTATGGAAGGGATGGTGGTGTGGTCTGTAGAGAGAAGTTCAGGCAGAGATTCCCTGGGTCCTTCAACTTCCTGACCATGGTAGAAATTGCAGTTTGGGAATCAGTTTTGAGGATGATCCTAGGAATCATTTCTGGAAAGCCAGTCTGGAACTTACTTCTTTGTGCCTTAGAATTGTTTTTGCAAGAATTCAATTTTCGGTACTAAATCCCTTTCACATTAACTAGCAAACTTGGCTCCTGCCATCTGCCATTACACTTTAATTGCCACAAGATCTGGACATATAAGCCATACACATATGTTAGGAGTAAAAGTAGGTCTGGAATTGTGTTTCACCCAAATGGTATTTTATCCAAATTCTTTTTTTAAATCATCTTTACCTCTCTTTGGCATTCCCCCTCCCACTTCCTTCTCCCTGTGTTAGAATCTACATGATTAACATGACACAATTAACTCATCACTGAGCTACAGCCTGATAAACTCTAATGCAGAACATGGGTAAAGATTTATGGGAGCACCTGGCTTAGATGAGGAACAGAAGGATGTCCTTCTGTCTATTTCCAATTCTAAGTCTTTTTAATCCTGCTTCACAGGGCTGTGTGCTTAAAAATATCTATCAATGGCCATCACTTGTACACACAAATATAAAGAACTGGAAAAGTTACCATAGTCAAATATTTGATTTTGTTTACCTCTCTGAAAGCTAGAAATATGGAATTAGAAGAAAGGAAACCACATATAAGCAAAAGATTCTTTTAAAGAAGGGCCACCCTGCCGATTAGTAATCATGATCTAATAACGATGCCCTCTGGACATAAATAATCCTATTAATCATTCTTCTTCCCTGGAGAATATTTTAGGAAGATAAAGAGAAGGGAGCTAAAACCTTTTTCTACTGTGATATGAGACTTACATAATACAATAGAATGTCTTTAATAAAGTGCACAAATACTTTTTTTAAAATTACAGGAAACTGGGGAGAAGTATCAGTGGCAAAAGTTTATAGGATGTGAATATGAGGTTATTTTAATTCTTCCATTGATTTAGTTGTGTACTACCTGGAATAGGTTTTAACTAGGGACAATTTTTACCCAGTGTTTATCTCTTTCTAGGTATTGTGTCTGGCTTTCCTCTTAAAAACTCCTAGATTTACATGTTTTCTCCGCTTTATAGATAAAGCTATTGGGTTAGGGCAATTAGGAAACTTATCTAGGGAACAGAATTGTCCTTTGACTTAGAAAAAAAGAAGGGTAGATAAATGAAATCAGTACTTAATACACTGATTGGCTCCATAGTATTGAAACTTTGATGTGTAAAATGCATGGTCTTAGACTGCTAAAATGTTGGGAGTGTCAGATGGATTTAGTAAGACAGGAGACTGTTAATGGATATTGTTATTTCTGTGAGAATCCAAAGCTCTAGTTAATTATTTTAAGGTTATATAAATCATTGCAACATATAATTTTCTTAATTGATTTATGCAAACTTTTCTATGCAGCTTCTTTATATAAAGAAGCATTTATATTTGCTTTATTCATACAAACAATCATCGTTTTGGAAGACCAGGAAGAAAAAAATCACACCTTCTTTGTACCAAGTTGGTAAGGATTGATTCAAGAGTGGAATTAAATTTGAAGCATTTTGTGCTTTTCTGATCCAGTGATGACTTTGAGGTTGATGGTATTTGGATTTTCTACCTCGCCCTCCCACTTATCTTTGTGACCAGAACTAGTCTCTGAATGGAAATGAAAAAGAATAGTGGGTTTTTTGAGAATTGAAGAATATTGGTCTAGCAAATGTACCTTTATATTTACAGTGGAGAAGGAAACATCTAAGGGGAAAATGGAATTCAAGACAAGAAGAAAAGCATGAGGAATATATATTTGTCTTTGTCATTATCTATTTGCAAAACATTATACACAAATTTAAATTGCAAAGTCTGTAAGATTTCTCTGGGGAGCTCTATTTGGTCATGTCTACTTCACTGATGAACCTAGGCAAATTAATAATGCAGTATTTTTGTGACCTCAAAAAGAATCTTTCACCTTCCATTTCTTCATTTCCTACACTAGATAGTCTTATGGCACCTTATCAGCCAAATATATTGCATATTTAAGTGCAAGGGCTCTTTCTTAACAATATATCAAATGATGCCTGTGACTTTGGTGGCCTGGAGTATGAAAATGCCACAATTTTCTATTTATAAAAGATTGTATGAAATCTTCTCTCAGAGTGCTAATTACAAATACGGTGAACTTGTTGCCATAGTTTTTCTTCAGATGCATAGCAAATAGTTGATGTACCACTTCTATTTTCTTTGAGGTAATAGATCACTAAGAAATTAACTTAGTGCGAAAATCACCATTTATTCAATAAACTTACTTGGCAAAAGTTATTTCAAGTTTCAAGATGTAATATAACAGTTATTTGTTTATGACATTGTTCTTAAGTAAGCATAAAGAACTAGTTTCAAATGATGTGAGTTAGCTAGTGACCACGGTTTTTTGACAGGTCATAATTTCATATGATTAATATTGGAAATAAAAGCTGATATTACAGGGGCGCCTGGGTGGCTCAGTTGGTTAAGCGACTGCTTTCAGCTCAGGTCATGATCCTGGAGTCCCGGGATCGAGTCCCGCATCGGGCTCCCTGCTCGGCAAGGGGTCTGCTTCTCCCGCTGACCCTCCCCCCTCTCATGTGCTTGCTCTCTCTCATTCTCTCTCTCTCAAATAAATAAATAAAATCTTTAAAAAAAAAGCTGGTATTACATATTCAATATATAATAATTGGTATTTTGAATCTACAAAATGATTGCTTCTTTTTTTAAAAAAGATTTATTATTAGAGAAAGAACACAAGTGGGAGGGGCAGAAGGGGAGGGAGAAAGAATCTCAAGCGTACTCTGAGCTGAGCATGGAGCCTGACATGGGGCTCAGTCTCACGACCCTGAGATCATGACCTGAGCCAAAACCAAGAGTCAGACACCCAACCAACTGCTTCACCCAGGAGCCCCAAAAATGATTGTTTCTTATATCCAATATTTTGTAGTCCAATCTTGTGAAGCAATGTAGGAATTTAATTATATAGCACTAGTATTTAAGGTTACCCACTATTTGTATAGGAACAATTTATTAAAGGATATTTTTCATTAATATGAAGCCAAATGCTTTGATAGACTGAATTGCTTTAATTAAATGACGAATTAATGAAATTTACCCTTTTCAGCCAGACTGATTTTATTATAGACATAGCCATACGCATATGGAAATCAGAAATATTTAGTGTTTGGAGTGAGGGGATAATATTATATATAATATATAATATAATATATTATATATAATAATTAAATAATATAATATATATAATAATTATATATATAATAATATAATAATAATTAAATACTTTCCCAAAGACATAATTTTTTAAAGTTTTTATTTTAATCACCCAGTGTTCATCATGAGAAGTGCACTCCTTAATCCCCATCACCTATTTCACCCATTCCCCCGCTCACCTTCCCTCTGGTAACCATCAGTTTGTTCTCTATAGTTAAGAGTCTGTTTCTTGGTTTCTCTCTCTCTCTCTTTTTTTCCATTTGCTCATTTGTTTTGTTTCTTAAATTCCACATATGAGTGAAATCATAAAGTATTTGTCTTTCTTTGACTGATTTATTTCACTTAGCATGATACTTTCTAGCTCCATCCATGTCATTGCAAATGGCAAGATTTCATTCTTTTTTATGGCTGAATAATATTCCATTAACACACACACACACACACACACACACACACACACATGCACCCCACATCTTCATCAATCAATGGACACTGGGGCTCTTTCTATAATTTGGTTATTGAAAATAATGCTGCTACAAATGTGGAGGTGCATGTATCCCTGTGCATTACTTCTTTGGTATTTTTTGGGTAAATATCCAGCAGTGTTATTGCTGGATCATAGGATAGTTTTTTTTTTTTTAATTTTATTTTATTAAGGGTAGTTTTATTTTTAACTTTTTGAGGAATCTCCATACTGTTTTCCAGAGTGGGGGCACTGGTTTGCATTCCCACCAACAGTGCAAGAGGGCTCCTTTTTTCTCCACATCCTCACTAACACCTGTTGCTTCTTGTGTTTTTGATTAAGCCATTTTGACAGGTGTGAGGAAATATCTTGTTGTAGTTTTGATTGGCATTTCCCTGGTGATCAGTGATGATGAGCATCTTTTCAAGTGTTTGTTGGCCATCTAGTTGTCTTCTTTGGATAGATGACTGTTCATGTCTTCTGCCCATTTTTAATTGGATTGTTTTTTGAGTCTTGAATTTTATAAGTTTTTATATATTTTAGACACTAACCCTTTATCAGATATGTCATTTGCAAATATCTTCTCACATTCCATAGGTTACCTTTTAGTTTTGTTGATTGTTTCATTCGATGTGCAGGAGCTTTTTATTTTGAGGTAGTCCCAAAAAGTTTATTTTTACTTTTGTTTCCCTTACCACAGAAAACATATCTAGAAAAAAAGTGCTACAGCCAATGTCAGAGAAGTGTTCTTTCCTAGAATTTTTATGGTTTCAAGTCTCACATTTAGGTCTTTAATCCATTTTAAATTTATTTTTCAGTGTGGTGTAAGAAAGTGGTCCAGTTTTATTCTTTTGCCTGTTGTTGTTCAGTTTTCCCAGCATGATTTGTTGAGACTTTTTTCCATCAGATATTCTTGCATCCTTTGTTGAAGACTAATTGACTATGTAATTGTGGGTTTATTTGTGGGTTTTCTATTCTGGGCCATTTATCAATGTGTCTATTTTTGTGTCAGTACCTTTCTATGATGATTACTACAATTTTGCAATATAATTTGAAGTCCAGAATTTTGACTTGAAGTCCGGCTTGACTTGAAGTCTGGCTTTGTTTTTCTTTCCAAGATTGCTTTGGCTATTTGAGGTCTTTTTTGGTTGCATGCAAATTTTAGGATTTTTTGTTCTAGTTCTGTGAAAAATGCTGTTGGAATTTTGTTAAGAATTGCATTAAATTTGTACATTGTTTTTGGTAATATAGACATTTTAACAATATTTTTTCTTTCAATGAATGAGCATGGAAACGTTTCATAGTTCTCAGAGTACAGGTCTTTCACCTCTTTGCTTAGGTTTGTTCCTAGGATCTTATTATTTTTGGTGCAATTGTAAATGGGATCGATTCCTTAATTTCTCCTGCTACTGCTTCATTATTGATGTATAGAAATGCAACAAATTTCTGTACATTGATTTTGTATCCTGTGACTTTACTGAATTCGTTTATCAGTTCTAGCAATTTCTTGGTGGAATATTTCAGGTTTTCTATGTAGAGTATTAAGCCATCTGCAAGTAGTGAAAGTTTTACTTCTTCCTTATTGATTCAGATGCATTTTATTTCTTTTGTTGTCTGATTGCTGTGGCTAGGACTTCCAGCACTGTGTTGAATAAAATTGGAGAGAGTAGACATCCATGTCTTTCCTAACCTTAGGGGAAAGTCTCTCAGTTTTTCCCCATTGAGGATGATGTTAACTGTGGGTTTTTCATGTATGGCCTTTATTATGTTGAGGTATGTTCCCTCTAGGCCTACTTTGTAGAGGGTTTTTATCATGAATACATGTTGAACTTTGTCAAATGTTTTTTCTGCATCTATTGAAATATCATATAGTTCTTATCCTTTCTCTTATTGATGTGATGTATCACGATGATTCATTTTCAAATATTGAACCACCCTTGAATCCAAGGAATAAATCCCACTTGACTGTGGTGAATGATATTTTTTTAATGTGCTGTTGGCTTCAATTTACTAGTATTTTGTTGAGGATTTTTTGCATCAATTTTCATCAGAGATACTGGCTTGTAGTTCTCTTTTTTTGTTGTGTCTTTATCTGGTTTTGGGTACTGGAGCAACACTGGCCTCATAGAATGAATTTGGAAGTTTTCCTTTCTTTTCTGTTTTTTTTTTTTTTAATAGTTTGAAAAGAATAGGTATAAACTCTTCTTTAAAATGTTGGGTAAAATTTGCCTTTGAAGCCATCTGGTCCTAGACTTTTGTTTGTTGGGAGTTTGTTGATTATTGATTCAATTTCTTTGTTAGTTTTCAGTCTGTTCAAATGTTCCATTTCTTCCTGTTTCAGTTTTGATAAGTTAATATGTTTCTAGGAATTTACCCATTTCTTCTAAGTTGTCTAAATTGTTGGGATATAGTTTTTCATAATATTCTCTTATAATTGGGGCGCCTGAGTGGCTCAGTTGGTTAAGCAACTGCCTTCGGCTCAGGTCATGATCCTGGAGTCCCTGGATCAAGTCCCGCATCGGGCTCCCTGCTCAGCAGGGGGTCTGCTCCTCCCTCTGACCCTCCCCCCTCTCATGTACTCTCTCTCATTCTCGCTCTCTCAAATAAATAAATAAATCTTTAAAAAAATATATATATTCTCTTATAATTGTTTATATTTCTATAGTGTTTTTTTGTTATGTCTCCTCTCTCATTGTGATTTTATTTATTTGGGTCAATTAATTTTATTGATTTTTTTTTCTTCAAAAAAACAGCTCTTGGTTTCATTGATCTGTTTTATTGGGTGTTTTGTTGTTGTTGTTGGTTTTTTGTTTTTTGTTTCTATATCATTTATTTCTGCTCTAATCTTTATTATTTCATTCCTTCTGTGGTTTTAGGTTTTGTTTGTTGTTCTCTTTCTAGCTCCCTTAAGAGTTAGGCTAGGTTGTTTATTTTAGATTTTTCTTGCTCCTTGAGGTAGGCCTGTATTGCTATAAACTTCCCTCATGAACAGCTTTTGCTGCATCAAAAGGTTTTGGACTGTTGTGTTTTCATTTTCATTTGTTTCCATATACTTTTCTTATTTCTTCTTTTATTTCCTGGTTGACCCACTAATTGTTCAGTAGCATCCTACTTAACCTCCATGTATTTGTGGTCTTTCCAGATTTTTTCTTGTGCCGTGGTCAGAAAAAAGATGCATGGTATGACTTCAATCTTCTTGAATTTGTTGAGGCTTGTTTTGTGGGCTAGTATGTGATCTACTCTGGATAATGTTTCATGTGCACTTGAAAAGAATATATATTCTGTTGTTTTAGGATAGAATTCTCTAAATATATCTATTAAATCCATCTGTTCCAGTGTGTCATTGAAAGCCATTTTTCCTTGTTGATTTTCTGTTTAGATGATCTGTCCACTGATGTAAGTGGGATGTTAAAGTCCCCTACTATAATTGTATTATTGTCAATTAGTTCCTTTATGTTTGTTTTAACTGTTTTATGAATTAGGTTGCTCTTATGCTGGGTGCATAAATATTTATAATTATTCTATATTCTTGTTGGATTGACCCTTTTATTATTATATAGTGTCCTTCTCTGTCTCCTGTTATGATTCTTTGTTTTAAAGTCTATTTTGTCCAATATAAGTATTGCTACTCTGACTTTCTTTTGACATCCATTTGCATGGTAGATGTTTCTCCAACCTCTCACTTTCAATCTGCATGTCTTTAGGTCTAAAACGAGCATCTTGTAGACAGCTTATAGCTAGGTCTTGATTCTTTATCTATTCTGTTACCCTATGTCTTTTGATTGGAGCATTTAGTCCAGTTACTTTCAAAGTAATGATTGATAGATATGTATTCATTGCTATTTTATTATTCATTTTGTTTTTGTTTCTGAAGATTTTCTCTGATCCTTTCTTGTCTTCTCTCTTTCATGGTTTGCTGGTTTTCTTTAGTGATATATTTGGATTTTTTTCTGTTTATTCTTTTCATATTTATTAGTGTTTTTTGATTCGTGGTTACCATTAGGTTTGTATATAATATTTTCTGCATATAGCAGATTTGTTTTCCCTGTTTACTCCCCTGCGTGCTAGTCTATCTCTCACCCTTCTTCACACCTTTGCCTCTCTCCTCACCACAGTGACTACAGTCTGTTTCTCTCTCAAGCTGCGTCTTCACACCTCCCACCTTCTTTGATGTGGCCTCTTCTCTACCTTTAGTTGTGGAGTTTGTTCTGCCAGTCTTCAGATCAATTTCTAGTTATCTAGTTGTATTCATGGGATGACATAAGCCTAGGATCCTCCTACTTCACTGCCGGGATCCTCCTATTTCACTGCCATCTTTCCCTCTCCCATATATTTTTTTTAATAAAAAAGATACTTCAGATTTATGGCACTATCTATATGGAACATATTTAGTGTCTGGCCAAATTACATCAGATCCTAAAAGCTTAGAGCTGACTCCTTCTCTGGTGACTTGCTCTTGGCTGAATATTGAACAGGAGTCAGATTATCAGGTAAGTTACTTACTTCTCTCCCCAACTGTGGACATGGACATAGCCTGTCACCAATGACTGACTCATGAAAGTTACAGTAAGCCAGATGCTGTTGCCTCAGTGGACCAACTCTGATGAAATTCATGCTCCAGACCTTCCTGTAGGATCATCCACAGCTATAGACTCTGAAAAACATTTTTTTAATTTTTTTATTTTATTATGTTATGTTAATCACCATACATTACATCGTTAGTTTTTAATGTAGTGTTCCATGATTCATTGTTTGCATATAACACCCAGTGCTCCATTCAGTACATGCCCTCTTTAATACCCATCACCAGGCTAGCCCATCCCCCCACCCCTTCCCCTCTAGAACCCTCAGTTTGTTTCTCAGAGTCCATAGTCTCTCATGGTTCATCTCCCCCTCCGATATTGATCCTTTTTCATTGAGAATATTCCCTCAATAAACCATGCACATCAAATTTATTTTTCAAGTTTTGCCTTTAGGGAACCCAATCTGAAGTAATCTTAATCAATTATTACAGCAAATAAGATAAAATTTGTTTAATGTGCCTGGTTCTAAATGCATATACATTTCTTTATTAAGAATAATGAATCTGAAAATAGTGAGTTTGAGTTTACATACAAAGTTGGCTTGAGTTTTCCCTGGATTGATTATTACTAACCCAGCAATATAATTCATTCATCTTGTGTTTTGACATTGTTTTCATCTTTCCATTGAGCGAAGAATAAGAGCAGGTGGTCCTATTTAATGTTTGCTTCTAATGACATCTTTATAGAAACCAAAAGCTAAGAGGTGAAACATTTTTAGAAGCAGTCTGGCACATATTCTTTATTCTTATGAGTATTGAAATAACATCCTTTATAAACTTATAATAACAGTATCAAAAATAGATTTTCCTCCATTAGGAATCTTTACCTCTTATTAGTCACAAATATTCCTCTTCAAAGCCAGAAATCTGCAAACCATAATATAGAGAATCTTATGAATATAAAAGAATTACATCAACAGCATCCTTGACAGTTCTTCATACTTCTTCCATTTAAAATTCCCAGTGATATGAAAGGATCTCACTATTTCCTTATTAAGAGTTTTATGACTAAGAATATAGGTTTAGAATCAGACTGGAAGTGAGTTCTGATTCTCTAATTTTTAACATACGAGACTGACTAAGTTAATTAAGTGGGCCTTCTTTTTTAAGTTTTCAGAAGGGAGAAAATAATAGTACATTTGTTAGGCTGAAAAGTGAGCCCCCCCGAATATCTATGTCCAAAACCTCAGAAAACATAAATATTACCTTACGTGGCAAAGAGGAATTTGTAGATGTGATTAGGTTACCAAGTAAGATAAAATAAGTCAGAATCTTGTGATGGGGAAATCATCCTGTATTACTGTGTGGACCCTAAATGTAATAGCAAGTGTCCTTATAAAAGGGAGACAAAGGGGGATTTGACTACAGAAGATGAGAAGGCAGTATGACTACAGAGTGGGGGGTGGAGCTATGTGCTTTGAAGGAGGAAAGGACCATCAGCCAAGGAATACAGACAGTCATGAGAAGCCAAAAAAAGTAGTGAAACTGATTTGGAATGTCTGACTTCCAGAACTGTAAGAGAGTAGAGTTGGTTGTTTTAAGTCAGTGAGGTTTTGGTAATTTCTTACAATGGCAACAGGAAACTAATAGAGTGAGCGCCCACCTATTTTTAAGTTAGACTTAAATAACATAACGTACATGTAGACCAAGAATCATGCATAGGAAAATATTAGAGGAAAACGTGTTAGAGGGAAAAGTCTACACTTCATTCTGCATGACAGAATTTTGGGTATTTGTTGCCCAGAGAGCTTTCAACATGAACCTATCAGAACAGGTCCTTTGGCCATCACTGATGCAACAGAGCATCTGCACAATAAAATAATAACTCAGAGGTGAAATGAAATGCTGAGCTACCAGTGTTTTAAAAAAATCACAGAGACGTATTCAATCGTTGTGTTTATACATAAACCTACACATGACACCATAAAGAAGGGTACGGTACAAGATTACATTAAAAAGCACATGGTGGCTAGTGCTGTTACTCTGGACCTCATGTATACTCTTTAAGCTGATCAATCAAGTCTTAGTTAAAGTGTGCTTTCACTTCGCTAGGGTCAAAGGGGTTACATTTATCAAATAAAGACATATATTTATAAATAAATAAATAAAGCCACATAAAAACTTTCAAATAACTGAATGTTAATAAATGAATGTTATTAATGTTAACATTATTATTATTAATATGTTTATATGATAAAAGTCAAAATGTATTTTTGTCTTTACTTTTTACCTCCTCCCTTACTGAACAAAAGAAAAAATAATAACAAGACAATTATATAGTTTTTTTTAGTACAGGTAAAATTATTAGCAAAGTGTCAAATCTGAACCATTTATATTGTCTAGGATACACTTATGTCATTTCTCTGAAGAATGAACCACACTGAGTGCACCTACTCTTAGTTGTCTATTTAGCAACATCTCACCTATAAATTCAGTGGATACTAAAATATGATGATATCAGTAAGAATTTGTAGTAACAAACTGGTTAGTAACCGACACTTTCACAATGGAAATTTAAGTTGCTAAGTTGTAAAATATTATAAGTATCTAGAGATAGAAAGTGACAAAGGGAAGAAGCAGAAAGTCAACATTTGTTACCTAAAATAAATCTAATGTTTAATCTATAAATATGTCTGAGCTTTTAAGTCCTTCAAAAAATGAAAAAGTCATACATTAAAGCTGGGAAATATTATTGCTTTCAATTTGAAATACACAGGAGCATATAGATTCTCTAGAAAAAGTGTATTAGGAAATGTCATCATAAACAAGCTACGTATGAGCACTCCAATCCTACTTAACAAACAAGCTAGGATAATTTGCATTCTCTGTCAGTCTAGCTCAGTGTGTCGCTGGGCCTGTCTCAGCAGTGGCGGTCACGTGAGGAGGACCATTTAGACACAACATTTACTTTGGCACAGGTTTGGTTCCACACTCAGGTTTTCCTCCAGATGGGCTATCTCCATGCACATGTAGGTTTGCCTCTTAATTCAACTACTGGAATTAGGGACAATCTCTGCAAGAGCACTTGGGCAATAAGAGAGCCAGCAGGAACAGAAGTGGGTATCAGCAAGCCTTTTTCCCTTCTCTCTTGCTTCTGAGTGCCTGGATACTTCGCAAAGAACCTGCCTTACTTTGCAGCCTAGTTCTGACAAGTGTAGCTTCAGAATAAATTTTCTCTGCCATGGCGGTTTTATCAGCACTGGTCCTCTGGTTTGTTAAGAATTTGTGATGAGATATCAAAGAAATGCATGGGTTACATATTTTTTAAAAGATTTATTTATTTATTTGAGAGAGAGAGAGCTGGGGGAGAGGCAGAGGGAGAGAGAGAGAGAGAGAATCCCAATCAGACTCCACTGAGCAAAGAATATGCATGGATTATTAAGAAGCATCAAATATCCAGCTGAGTTTCCTGAGGTGCGATACCTCAATTGATTAAAGTGCATGTCTTTATTTTATACTTTTGAAAGAAATCTGGGGCACCTGGGTGGTGCAGTCAGTTAAGGATCTGACTCTTGGTTTCGGCTTAGGTCATGATCTCGGGTCATGATCTTGGGTCTTGAGATTGAGCCCCAGGTCAGGCTCCTTGCTCTGAGAGGAGACTGTTTGAGGTTGTCTCTACCACCCCAGCTGCTCCTCCCTCTCGTGCTCTCTCTCAAATAAATAAATAAGTCTTAAAAAAAAACAAAAACAAAAACAAAAGAAAACTTTAGGGTGAGAATGAACATATCATTGGATTTTGGGGAGATAGACTGAGCCCTCAGTGTATCAAGCCCTGAAAAGATGAAGGATTCTAACATATTAAGATTGCTATCCAGAAAGATAAGATAAACAAATGGTGATGAAAGTAATAATATAGAATAATTCATGGTTGGATAATAAGCAACTTCTACAGAAAATATTGCTCTGAGTTTAGGAACATGAAGGACTAGTTTGGATTAGGATCTGCCATATGCAGAATGATGGCCACCCAAAAATATTCAACTCCTAATTCTAAACCTGTAAGTATGTTATGTCACCTGGAAAAGGAGAATTAAGTTTGCTAATCAGATAACTGTAAAATAAGAACTATTGTCCTGGATTTTCCAAATGGATGAAATGTAATCACAAGGATCATTCAAAGTGAAATTGTGAAATCAGAGTCAAAGAGATTTTGGGGGCCCTACACTGATGGCTTTGAAGATGGAGAGAGGGCCACACACCAAGGACACAGCCAGTCTCCAGGAGCTGGAAAAGGCAACTCAGTGAATTCTCCCCAGACTTTCCAGAGGGAACACAGACCCATGAGTATCCTTTTTTTTTTAGTCCATTAATATCATTTCAAATTTCTGACCTTCAGAATAGTAAGATATTAAATTTGTGTTAAATCGTTAAATTTGCAATTTGTTATGGCAGCAATGAGGAGATAGCATAGTAGTTTTCTAGCACAGAGTCCTAGAATAAGTACACAGTAAAGAAGTATGAATGTCCAATGGATATTTGGTTATAACAAGAATTTTAGGTGATTACAGATTTTGTATAAAGATGTCCTGAGAAATAAGGTGTGAAAATGTACGTTGGATCCCTTGAAAGTAAAGCTAAGAAACTTAGCTATCTCTTAGGTGATAAGGGGAAGTAGAAGGAGCTATCAAGATAGCCTACTTACACTATCCTCTATGGATATTTTTTCTGCAGACCAACCTGCTTTCATATCCCCTTTTTTTTTCTTACTGTAATCCATATAATCTTGCCTGCCCCCTGTGCTCTAACATTTTAATTTAAGTCAATTGTTATTTCTTCCCTTGGTCCTCCATGAAAAATCTTTAGTTACTACCATTTATAGGATATAAAGAAGTAAGCTTAAAAAAAAAAAACAAAAATAAACAACAGCAACAAAAACCACTCTATATGCATTAACAATTATCACGTGTATGGGACAATAACCCAACACATTGGAATCATATACACATAGTTATTATTAATACATGTGGGTTGTTTTTTAAAAGCCTACTTCTTTTCTACATCTTCCAGATTTTGGATGGGAAAATAGGGGATCATGTGGATGATAATGGAAGATCTTTTAGTGTATTACAGGTAAAAACAAGTATTTCACTAAGTTTTGCATAGATTCCTTAACATTTGTATAGACAATACAAACATTGGTGTTTACAATTAATCTATGTAGCAATTCATAAGATACAAAGTGTTTTTATATTTACTCATTTAATCCTCAAGGCAACCTGACAAGTTGTATATTATTGTGATCATCTCCATAGATGGGAAAAGTTTCATACTGCAACCAAGCGCCTGAGCAGGATTCAAATCTGACTATCCTGTCTTTAATCCTTTACTATCACAAACTGTTCTATAATCTTTGCCATCCTATAAACTATTTACTTCTTGAAGACTACAAGGATAAAGTTTATGGCTAGGAATTATGGATGGACAAGTAGTGGAGGGGTAGAGGTTTTGGCCCTGGCAACTTACCTGCCATTTCTTGTTTTCTATTTATTTCTCTTTGCCTCAATTTGCCACCTGGGGTCTCCCCCAAGAACTGGTGTGTGTGTGAGCACATGTGCTGCTGGAGCAAAAAAAGAAATGAATCTTCCAAGTGGGATAAGTACTATATCTATGGATGGATTCCAGATTGTTCACACTTTAGAATATGTTTATTTCTTACTGGGGCACTTGATGAATTACCAGGATTTTGTAAAGAGTTGGAATAAAAGCAGTATATTTCTTGGGGTAATTTTTATTCAAATATTTGATATAAAAAAGTTAATTTACCTGGAAACTTATGCTGGCTTTCATATTGAAATATATTGTGGAATATAATACAACACTTTTTTAAAGATTTTATATATTTTTTAGAGAGAGCACACAAGTAGGCAGAGCGGCAGGCAGAGGGAGAGGGAGAAGGGGGCTCCCCTCTGAGCAGGGAGCCGGATGTGGGGCTCAATCCCAGGGCCCCGGGATCCTGACCTGAACCGAAGAAGGCAGAGACCCTTAATGAACTGAGCCACCTAGGCACCCCATATAATACAACATTTTTATTATTTATTTAAATGATAAAACATGAAAGTTTAAAAAAATTGCCACTTAAAATGGGCTATTTCAGATTATATTCCCAACTATTCAGGGATAAAGTTTATTATTCCTTAGATCATAGGTTTTCCCCTATGCAAAAGTTGGCAAGTTTATTTGTACTTTATACTTTATAATGTATTTTATTACATTATTATTATTTCAATACAATATTATAATTTTCATACTCTAATTTAATATTTATAATAAAATGATGAACTACATGTGAAGAATTTAGTATAATGATTTGTACATAGTCTTCAAAAACAAATATCTATTATTGGGGCTATTCTGTGAGATATATATTAATACCCTCCTACTACATTGTAACTGCGTAGGAAATAGATGAAATGATTGCATAGAACTGAACTCTCAATGCAAACTGATGCTGTATCTTTCTTTTTTAAAAAAAACTGTACTGCATATAAAAAATTATACTCCTTATGTATAAAACACTGTGTTTTCCACAGCTGTTGTTAAGTAACAATTTTTGGATGAATTATGATTTTACATAATATGCATATAATTCACTAAGTTGGAAGACAGGGAATATTTCTAGTTAAAATAAATTTTGAGCCTATCTCTATCTCCTGTGAGGCCTCTTTTACCTTGAGAAGTTAAGTGCACTTTAAATTATTTAAAATAATGTACTCACAATCAAGTACTTTCTTTTTTAAATATTTTATTTATTTATCTCAAAGAAAGAATGAGAGCATGAAGTGGGGGGAGGGTCAGAGGGAGAAGCAGACTCCCTGCTACCAAGGGACTGGATTCTGAGACTCCAAGATCAAGACATGAGCTGACGGCTGTCGCTTAACCAACTGAGCCTCCTAGGAGCCCTCAAGTACTTTTCTTTAACAGAGGTTCATGAATCAGTCACTATAGTGTCCATATTTGAGCTTGGGTGAGCAATCTTCTAATTCTATAAAACTGTAAGAAACATTTTATGTTCATATGCTTTTTTTCTGTGAAGAGCCTATAAAGTTTTCATCAAATTATTGACCAAAAAATACATGTTAAGAAGCAGTGCTGAACTTGGTTGGGGCAATTGATCCTGTAACCACTTTACAGGGAACTAGGATTTCTGGATATTAGAGTTGGAGAGAAAAAAAGAAGAAAGAAAAGAAGGTATGAAGGAAGGAAGGGAGGGAGGGAGGAAGGAAGGAAGGAAGGAAGGAAGGAAGGAAGGAAGGAAGGAAGG
>NC_058404.1:151577561-151716260 GCF_002201575.2 Neomonachus schauinslandi
AGGAAGGAAGGAAGGAAGGAAGGAAGGAAGGAAGGAAGGAAGGAAGGAAGAAAGGAAGGAAGAAGGAAGGAAGAAAGGAAGGAAGGAAGGAAGGAAGGAAAGAGGGAAGGAAAGGATTGATTTATACTGAACTCTAGTAGAGTGAGAAAAATAATTTCACAAATAATTTAATTACTTACTCTATTATGAAATCACTTTTTCATCCAGCATTTTGTAAGGCTTTTTAAAAAAATTCCTTCAGTAAAACGTATGTAAAACTCTAACTCCAACAGCATCTCTAATATGCTTTAAGCCTGAAAATGTTGCAACTTACAGTTAATAATTTTTTGATTTATGTATTTAATATAGTTATAGCTTAGCATGCAGAGTTCTGTTGAGATAACTCGACCTAATTTAGGTGAGATATATGAGAGAATATTCTATTCTGATTCAAGTACCAAAGACTAATTTCATGGAGTAGGAAGCACAGAGGAGTTTAAATAATCAGGACTTGGAAACGAAGACATAATAAGAAAAATCACATCATCAATATACAAATATTGTGCATACACACAAGTTGAAATGATACTCCACTGCAAAAGGGAAACTGAAAAGTCTGTTATATTTGGAAAATAATATAATTTTTATTTACTAGACTAAAAAGCATTGTTATTTAAATACTATTGTAAAAAGTAATAGGTAATTATGTTTTTTGTCTTTATTTTAATATATTTTTTCTTTTCTTCCTATATAAATGTTTTGCCATTTTACTCTTAAAAAATCATATTCTGGAAGCCTTGAATTTCACACTTGTCATGAGTTTGGGGAGTAAAGTAGGCTATAAATCACTGCTATGCAAAACAATTTTTCTTAATTTAATTTTCTTCTTCTTAGAACCCACTCAGTAATTAGATTAGTGGACTGTTGTGCCCTGGAATAAGTATATGACTATACTGCTTAGGCTAAATTGTTTTGACAACAGATTTGTAGAACTGGGACACAGTTAAATTGGGTTTATTTGAACACCAGACGCTTGAATCTTGGAATATCAACTTCCCTCCAGTCATTTCCTAAGCCATGTGAGCATGATCACAGGAAATTCATCATTTCCCCAGAAAGAGGGGGCTTAAGCTGTGTGTCAGACCTTCTGTGCCTTATTCATTTAGCCACACGTGTCTCTGAGATATGGATGCTCTCTTCTGGTTACTCTTGGAAGTACCACTCGGAACCTGCAACATAACACTTGGTAGTTAAAGAGCCTCAGAACAGCATGTAGCCATTGATCTCTAAGGGTCTCACTGAAATTATAGAGCTAAAATACAATTCTCTGTCTTCTTAAACATATGAACTTGAAAATAGTTATTGAATAGCATTTCTATTTATGGATCTATTGGGAATGCCATGAGCTTAATTGTGTACATTTTCAACAGATGTCTGCATTAAAATGTTGAGGTCTCCAATACAAATTCCTATAAAGGAAATTCACATGAATATGTTAATTTTTTAACTTGGAGAAGGTAGAAATTTAAGCAAGTTAAGCTTCTCCCTTTAAAAAAAATTTATCTGATATGTACCATAATAAATATATTAGTATAAATATAAATAGTAATATAATAAAATCTTATTAGTACCAACTTTGATATTTCTTAATCTGTGACAATTTAATAATGTAGCAGCTTAGCCTAATATTAAACTTAGCACGATGAATGGAATAAAGTGTTTCAAGCTATGATATGTAACAAAGTAGTGGTATAAAAAAATTGACAAAAAAAAATCCCTTTAAAGAAAGACAGTGATACTAAGTTCTCTAAAATTATCACTTTCATAAAGTTTACTTAATAATTATATGTTGTATACCAGTTATAGATTACACCTATCTTATCAGTAAGACAACTCTCATGGGCTGCAAGATTCCATTGTTACTTAAACTATTTAAGCCACTTAAAACTATCTGTATAAACTAGAAAACTATACAACTATAAAACTAACTATACAAACTATAGCCACTTGAAATAAACTATTATTTTAAAATAACTCCAGAGTTAAAGCAGGCAGTTTCCTAAAAGAGTTTTATTTAATGAATAGTAAACTAAAATCAATCTTAAATAGAATAGTTAAGCATTTACAAAATTGAAGGTCACATTTGAGTCACCTTCTATGATTATTGGGTCTAACAGATTTAGGTGCCATTTCTTAGTAATATCTTCAGAGAAGTTTAATTAGGTGTAGTTTTACAATAACAAATTTGTTGAGAAAAGTATAGTTTAGAGAAAAAAAGAATTAACTACATATATCTTCCTACATAATAATTATTCTATTTAATTTGTATTGTGTCATACTATAATATTATTAAAGTGACTTCACAACATATACATTCACAACTCTTGTATGCTTATATGACCACTATCAATATTTAATAAGGAGATTATATAAATTCTTATTTGGAATTCTTCAGGAAAATGGGTCAAGTTTACTTTTCCTGACATATTCTATATTATTTCATATTTCATAGTGAAATATGTTAATAAATATGATTCCTTTCTGGTGTCCAGGCTGCTGTACAGATTTCAATCTCTGTAAAAATAAAATTGTTTTCAGTATGTTTTTCCTTAGCTAATCACACTTCTGATTCTAATGACTATTAGACAATCTGTGGAAAAAATAAAAATACTACTGAAGTTATATTTTTCTTCAAGGGTTCTGTTGAAATGTTTTGCAAGTGAATGTCTTCTATAAAATGTTTACTGAGTCTATTTGGGAAAGGCTTTATAGTCCCTCTCTCTGTCTGTGACAAAAATATTGTGTGCTGATTGTTGACTGAATAACAATCTTTTCTATCATCCCCTTCCCACTCTCACATTACTCAAAAATATTTCTGTATTGTTTTCATTTTCTACTACAACCCTATACCCCCATTGTTAAGCATGCATTTGGCAATAGCAACTTCTGTTAGAGGTCTTTATTTTATTTTATTTTTTTGAGCATGGTGACCTGAATATAATACAATAAGCTTTCTTGAGAAAAGCTTTACTATTTTCTATTTTTTTCCATAAGTAAAATGTGGGTACTATATTATAATTCCAGAAAAAATATGCTACTTTCTTAGGCAAATTATACATTAAAACAAAACAAAAAAACACAGCAAAAATGAAAAAAGAAAAAAAACGTAGCAGAAAATGTTCATTTATTTGGTTTTTAACTTTTCCAGAATAAATATCTTCTAAATATATGTTATGGAATCAGGAAATATCATCATCATACATACTCACTAGAGAGAATATAAAGAATGGGAAATATGATAATGGGCAAAACTGAACATAAAAAAGAAACACTAATACAGAATCAAAGTTTTCTGAATAGTTACAATCGAAATTCATTATGTAGGACGTGTAACAGTTACAAATCAACTAGGTTTTCTGACTCAATAGATTTGTTTAATGGAAAACAGGGAGAATAAATTGGGGTGTAAAGTTCAAGGACTGTTTTTCATTCATTATGAATGCCCATCAATATGGCCTAAAAATATTTATTTTCCATACAGGTGGCAAGACTAATCTCCCATAGTTTTATGGAATTTTTGCTTTTTTTCTTTAATTGGCAGTGAAACACTGAAAATGTAGAATTGAACACTAGTACAATCCTTTTCTTTGATGCGGTTTTTGTCCTATTTTTTGACACTATTTTTCTGAACCAAAATTTCTCCTGAAAAAATAATCACAACATTGCTGTCATTATTTAGTTTGTTTGCTTCTTATCAATAGCACCAACTTTCCTTTTTTTAATTTCTTTTTTTAATTTTTATTATGAACATAGCACCAACTGTCTTTTTTTTTTTTTTTTTTTTTTAAGATTTTTATTTATTTGTCAGAGGGAGAGAGCGAATACAAGCAGGGAGAGCAGCCAGCAGAGGGAGCAGCAGGCTCCCCGATGAGCAAGGAGCCTGATGTGGGACTCAATCCCAGGACCCTGGGATCATGACCAGAGCCGAAGACAGACGCTTAACCTACTGAGCCACTCAGGCGTCCCTGGTACCAACTTTCTAATTCAAAATATACAAGTACCGTTCATTGCTCTAGTAATTTCATTACTTTAGCATCTTCTTTATTACAAAATAAAGATGTTTCTTTAAACTAGCTTTACACACTACTAACAGAATTTTAGATGTGAGAGACAATGTATAGTTTTCTTGTTCCACAGAATTAACAGCATCTAAATCTCATTATTTTTACTTGCTTATTTAACTGGTGACACTTCAGATCCTCAAATATAATCAAATAGATGCACTTCGACTCTTAAAAAATATGTCAGGACAAACAAAACAAAAAATGCAACAAAATGAAAGCAAAACCAAAGAATGATAAACCCAACTGTGCCTTAGCCAAAGAAAATGTCATATGCATAATAAAGTTACACCACCCAAATTTCTTTAGTAAACTCTCATTATTTTAATAATTTGTTTATCTCAACTGGTTCTTACCTTTGAATCCTTTCTACAATGCCACTTCTTATGTTCTACAGTGAACTCTTAATGCATTTACTTCTATTCCATTGTCATTGATTTGATCATTCTCTTCAATTCCATGTAGAAACTGAATCTGGCATTTCTCTGATGATCATCTCCACCAGGCTTCTGATTTTGATTTTACAAGTCCCTACCCTTGAACATCTTTCTTCATTTTGATTTCTTTCTTTCCTCACTAATTGATTTTTTTTTTCACTACATATTTGTGTTGGGATTGGGTGGAAAGTATGGCATGTGAGAAAGGTAGATGTGGTGTTTAAAATTGAATTAAGAAAGACGCAGACTTTAATCAAGTTAAAATTATATCTAAATTACAACTCAACATATTTATTTATTTTGCAATATACTTTTCTTTGAGTTGTAATTCTCCTTCCAAGTTTGATATTTATAAAGTACCTAAAACATGATTATTATGTATGTTAGACTATGTTCTACTCCTGTGATTTATCTATTGTATTTCTCTCTATGATCAAGGAAAGTGTTTTTTTTTTTTAATATCATCTGCAAATGTTTAAAGGATATTATGTGTTAATAAAGAAGTTAACTTGAAAAACAGCTGTTCCGGTTAGAATTCTTTTGGTTGCAAATGACAGAAATACAAATAGATTAACTGAATGGTATTTTTTTTAAATTTTATTTTATTATGTTATGTTAGTCACCATACATTACATCATTAGTTTTTGATGTAGTGTTCCATGGTTCATTGTATGCATATAACACCCAGCGCTCCATGCAATATGTGCCCTCTTTAATACCCATCACCGGGCTAATCCATCCCCCCACCCCCCTCCCCTCTAGAACCCTCAGTTTGTTTCTCAGAGTCCATAGTCTCTCATGGTTCGTCCTCCCCTCTGATTTCCTCCACTTCATTTTTCTCTTCCTACTATCTTCTGGTATTTAATGGAACATCCTGTGGTGACTCACAGAATTAACAGAAGATAAACAGGAATTATCAAGTGCTGTTAAGATTCTCCACCCCTCCCCAATCTTTTTTTTTTTTCTCCTTTACCTGCTTGGCTAAATCATTTCCTACTGCAGTCAGACTTAATCTATCTCTTTCTCCCTAAGCTCTATTACAGTATACCACATTCCAGGGAAGGATGTGACTGGCCTAAATTGAGTCATAAGTCTATCCATAATTTTTCTTTTTTTTAAAGATTTTATTTATTTATTTGAGAGAGAAAAATAAAGAAAGAGAGAGAGAACACATGAACAGGGTGAGGGGCAGAGGGAGAAGCAGACTCCCCGCTGAGCAGGGACCCCCAACCAGGGGCTGGATCCTGGGACTCAAGGATCATGACCTGAGCCAAAGGTAGACGCTTAATGACTGAGCCACCCAGGTGCTCCTATCCATAATTTTTCTGACCATAGGCGTGAGTGATGTAGTTGACCAGGTCTGGGTTTATTGGCCCAACTTGATAGCTAGACTGTTAAAGCATTGTGACTGGAAGCCCTTTAGGAAAATATCGTTTCAGTGGGGCAGAAACAGTATTTTTCAAAGAAATGAGAGGTATGTATTACCATAATAAAATGAAAATAATTCTGGAAAGATAGAGGCAAATTCAGGAGACCTTAATATTTGCCATTTCATAACCCTTCCCCTGTTTTTTTTTTTTTTTTTAGTGGGAAATAATTAAGGCAGAAAATGAGATTTTGGAAAAATAAGGAAGCAAAGAAAGAAGACGTCTAACAATTGTTCATATTATCTTATGTATTACTTAGATTGGAGATTACTTTTAAAAAAAGATTTCATTTATTTATTTGAGAGAGAGAGCAAGAGAGAGCATGAGTAGGCAGAGGGGAGGGTTAGAGGGAGAGGGAGAATCATACTCCATGCTTAGACGGGACTCGATCTCAGAACCCCGAGATCATGACCTGAGCTGAAGGTAGACACTTAACCCACTGAGCCACCCAGGTATCCCTAGGTTAGAGATTGCTTTGTGAAGATGTGAAATAAAAAAAAGATGCTTCTCTATAGACATTTTGTTGCATAGCACATATGACTTCAAACATACTTCTACTTTAACTTAGGAACAAGAAGGATGGCAGAATAAAATATCATAAATTCTCTGCTAAAATCATGACCTTTCTGTGTTGAAAATTTCACAGCTTGTGTTTTTCTCTATCCTCACATATACTTAATGGCAAATCTTTTGAATCATGGCCTCTTGAGCATGACCATAGCCACTTAGTGGAAACTACTGCAGATCACAAGTATTGATAAGATATACTTTGGGTGCTTGTGTAGATTGGCTTCCCATATTGAATTACATCTGAGACTTAGATTGGTTAAATCTTATATCTCAAAATCATGCTTGGAAAATAGAACAAACGAGGCAAACAAACAAACAAAAAAAAACCCTTCCATATACTGATTTTATACAACTCCAGTGATCTTTAAAAGATTACAGTTCAAAAAAGAAGCATCTGCTGGTGATACCATTTAAACTTGCAATCAATATAAGTGATTTTTCCTATTTATAACAAGCAAAAGTACACAAACAAATATGGAACTAAAATTTAAAATCAGATCACTAGCTTGGTTTGGCCCAGTATAGATTCTGATTAATCATCACTTTCAACATAGTGTGCTTTTGTAAGACAATAAGCAATAAACCCCATTAAGTGTCCTGATCACATATACAGGACGTTTCCTTCTTATTCCAGTAATGTCAGATTTGTCTTCAAAATATTGACATGGTATTTAATAAATCTTGGTTAGTCTGAATCATTCAGACATCTAAAAGAAGTTCATTTTATCTTGTTTGTACAATTTATGAAGTCTAATATTTACTCAGAATTTGCCTAACCTCGAGATATCTCATATGGGGGAAAGAAGCAAAACAATTCACCAAAGTGTGTGAAAAAAACTTATTTATTTATTATAAATATTCATGAAGGGTGTTATTTGTAATAATGTTACACTGCCACCTCTTGTGGTGACTCCATGAAAAACAGTTAAATAAACATCATTGGCTGGTTGTCATCTCTAGGGCTCAAAAGGTCTCTTGAGGATTCAGGTAGGAGCTGTTATGTCAGTACTTTATAACTACATAAACAGGTTCATTTGGCAACAGACTATATCACTTATGAGTGAAATCCATACAAAGAATTAGCCAAATATAACCAATTTCATTATAGAGAAACGTATTTTTGAAAAATTATTATATGCTGTGAAGTACATTTTATTCAGAGTACAAAAAAAAAATCAGAATCCAAGTCCTGCATCTGCCATAATTAATATATTGCCATATATTAATCTTTATCTCAACCTCAGTTTTTCAATTATTGAAACAAAATTATGCTTTTGTTCTCTAAAAAGCATCAACACTCATTCATTTTGTCTATAATCCCACAATTTTCTGATTTTGTCATACATACATGCTGTGAAGTATCCTTTGAAATATTTTTACATATGAACTGTTTTCCAGGCAGTATACTTTATGTTTAGAAATTAGTAATGGGAAAAAAAATCCAAAATGATATTGTCCTATGTTTATGTTTCCTACCATCTATTAAAAAGTCAGCAAATTCACTTAGAATTAAATAAATTTGAAAATCTAACTGTATTACTTTCAATTATAAACCATGAAAGGCAATTACATAAAGTATTAGATTTATTTTAATAAATTTTATAGTATTTTTCCATAAAAGGACAGTTTTCTAAAACCTTTGAAGTAATGTAACCATTGGAAATAAAATCATTCTTATAAAGTTCAATTCTCCACAATCAAACTTTTGCTACAATAAAAATATGACCCTAGATTTGCTTAGGGAAGGCAAATGCTGAATTAAATGTAGACTTTTTCTGAATTCTAAATTATTTGAATACACCTAATATAATATTTACATAGAAATTCTTTGATATATTTCAATTTATGCTTTTAGAAGTAGAATATATTCTAAATATATAGTGAATATTTTTAGTTCATTTATGTAAATATCAGATTTGGAAGAATTACTAACATTTTTCTAATTAGGTTTTTTTTTTTAAGACTTTATTTATTTATTTGACAGAGAGAGACACAGTGAGAGAAGGAACACAAGCAGGGGGAGTGGGAGAGGGAGAAGCAGGCTTCCTGCCGAGCAGGGAGCCCGATGCAGGGCTCGATCCCAGGACCCTGGGATCATGACCTGAGCCGAAGGCAGACGCTTAACGACTGAGCCAACCAGGTGCCCCTCTAATTAGGTCTTAATAGAGTTACTTCAATAATATAATGTCAGATTATTGATTGCCTTTATATGTGTATGTGTGTGTGTGTGTGTGTGTGTGTCTGTATAACTCGTGTTTGCAGGATATAAGCACGATTAGCTCGACTTTCTACCCCTTCTATGCTAGCTACCTACGTTTTTTCGCTTTAGTTTTTATTTCTCTATTGAACAATTGCATAATTTCATAACGGCATGTATGTGGCAGACGTGCCATCACTCCTCTTTCCCACCCCTCTGCTTGACATTGATAATTAATCATGATAGTTTTCCTTGCTAATCATCACATGTCATTGTATTTATTCACCTCCCAACTGAGTATAAGAGCGCCTCTAACAATTGACAGAAATGGCATGCAAATTGAAATCCACTGGCTATCTCCAATAATTGTGTTTAATATTGAGAGGTCAAGTTCATTAGTCCATTCCACTTATATTTATTGCATGGCTACTACATATTAAAGAATGATTCTTGTCACTCTGCATTATTTATCTAAATATATTTTCAACCTTCAGCATGTCAGTTTTACCAAATGAAACCTAATTGAGCAAAAGAAGCTGTTAAAAATACAAAGAAAAGAGAATATTAAACCAAAAAAAGCATAGAAACATGACTCCAAATTCCAATTTTATGAAGTACTTTGGGGAAAAATTATCTCATTTTATCTGTCAACAAATTTATGAAAATATTTGAATGAAGTGAAATACAAATGCATATATCCAATTGTTTTAATCATTTATGATTTTTAATTTAAATTCAATTAATTAACATACATTATTTGTTTCAGGGTTACAGGTCTGTGATTCATCAGTCTTATATAATACCCAGTGCTCGTTTATGATTTTTAATAGACAAATGTTTTACTTTCGCCTAACTGTCCAGAAGTGTGTGACTCAGTATATTCCTATAGCTAATCATGCATTTGCTCATTCAAAAACATAGTTATTAAGTATCATCTGTGGACAACACGAGGTTTAAGATACTAGGTGTAGAACCCTGAGCAAGATAAATATAGCTTCTGCTTTTATGGAGATTAAATCTCAGTCAGGAAGACAATTTCAAAAGCCTAAGTGCTGTGATTAAGACAAATATGGGATGGATAGCATGGGTGAACACAATAGGACCTATTCGAGCCTAGAAGGGCAAAGAAATCATCCTAGAAGAAATGGTCATTAAATTGTGCCTGAAAAATGCCTAAGTGTTAACTAGGCAAAGCAGAGAAATGGGAAAATATTCCAAATCAGTTATTGGCATATACAAACTCCTGGAGGCTAAGAACTGGTTAGATTAAAAAACTAAAAGGTAAGTCTTGCTGGAGTTTAATGTGGAGAGGTGAAGTGAGAAGAGGCGAACGGGAGACATAGGCCAATGAACAAAACGGTCCTACAAGTTACAGTGAAGAGTTTGAACATTACTCCCAAGGAAACTTGAAAACATTGAAGCGTAAATAGGGAGTGACATGATTCACGTTTCATTTTCAAAGAGTCTCTCACTCCCATTGGCAGATATTATGCTGAATAGGTGAAACTAGAGGGCGTTAAAACAAGGAGAGACATGGCACAAAGTCAGGCAAGAGATTATGGTGGCTTGGACTCATGGTCATGGTGAGGATAGGGAAAATAGCAGGTTCTTTATTGGGGCAGGCAGTCGTACACTTAGTGGAGTCAGCAATTGTGAGAGAAGCAGGTCTGTGGAGTTAGATGGGAATATGAGAAAGGCATGCGTTAATTCAGTTTTCGATGTGTGAGTGTATGATATATCCAATAAATACAGAATATTGATAGTTTGAAATACAAAATACATCTATGCTTGTGTATATTTACATCTACATGTCTAACTCTATGTGATGTCTCTATCCATTTCTATAGCTCTATTTCTGTTTTATTTTTTGAATATATGCATATGCTTAAGAAGCATCATATAGGTGATAAAAATTAAGTTTTAGGAGTGGTTACAATTATCAAAGTGTGGATACGAAGAAGGCTAAAGTATTATAATGTAGTGCCAGAGACACAACAGATAAACCAAAGAAGTTGAGGTGGGGGATTTAAATATATATTAAATGGAATAATGAGGAGCCAAGAAAAACTGCTAGAAGTATTCATATGCATATAACCGTATGTGTTAGACTACAAACAAAAAATAAAATTATCATTTGACAACATTGCTTCTTAAAGTAAGAAGTATGAAGTATGTCCATCAATTAAGTATTTCGTGAAATTAACAAATGCATATATTTAATACTCATGGGTAACACCAGCTCATTCAAAATCTTGTCCTTGCAGAGACCGGATCATGATAACTGAGCAGTGAATTCACTATATGTTGAAGCAAAATCTGGGATTCTATAATTTTTCTCTTTTCACATATCACTGAATCTCTTCTGATTAGAATGAGAGTATATTAAAGTTCAGAATCTATGCCATCCATCATTTGCCTAAAATAAGTATATAATGTTAGGTTTTGAAAATAAGCTGACCTAAAAATATAGGACAACAATCTATGGATGTTTCTAAACAACAATAGCATGCCTGATTGATTATTTTCACTTCAGTCTAACTAGCAAATTCAACGGAACAAAAATGTAAGGAAATATAATAAAGATCCCTAAACTTTTTTATCCCTTTATAATCCACATCTTGATTTGAACATAGAGACATACTGTAATCCTATTAGGAACGATATTATACCAACCAAGAAAAGTGATCTTATAGCATCTCATAGTTGCTTTCCTTACATTCTCTGTCAATCAAAATCCTAATTAATGTACCTCAATGTTCTTATTCACAAAGCAGATCCCCAGGTCTACCTGAGAGCTTTAATATCATGAGAAAAATCCTCCAGTCTTATTTTGTCACCACACTAAAATCTATACTCATTATCACCTCATCCTCTGCCATCCTACTCTGTCTAGTGCTGTGAATTCTAGTGATTTTTTATTCTTGAAATTTTTGGTGAATTCCATATTTTCTGGTCTGTTGCCAAAGAAGTACGCTAGATGGGAGGAGGCTGGGAAGAGAACATGACTGTTGATGTAGCAGTTGCTTTGCAATATCCAAAATACACAATCTTCACGCTAAAGTGGCATTTTTCAAATCACTGTAGACTGACCCACAGAAGCTCTGCTACTGTCAGTATTTACGACCCTGACTGACAGTGTCAGAGTCAATAGATACATCCAACCTCATCTAATAGTAATAAAATTAGTTAGAAAGAGGTCAATATAAAATCCCACATTTATATAGCGATTTATCCTAAAAGTGAAATATCCCATTTTTTAAAAGTATCATAAGTATAAGTTGGAGCGTTTCTGGAAGTAAAAAGTAAAACTAAAAAAACAAAAACAAAAACAAAAACAAAAAAAAACTTTCTTTTTTCCCAGAGGCATGCTTGAATGGTAGAGATTTAAAAAATGAACAGTAATAAAGTGTCATCATTTCATGATTTGTATTCATCCCCTTTAATTAGAATTAGATGTATATTTAAGCATCTATTTAATAAATATATTATGTTAAGCAATGGGTGAAGAATATCTATACCATTTTCTCATTCTAGATATTGCCTCAACACTCATTTTACAATTCACTGTGAACACTAAACATATGTTATAAAAGAAAAACAATATTCATTAAATTACATCAAAAGCCAGGTTTCTGATTCTTACTCTTTTAGACTTTCATTAGTTATTATGATTTCTTTTCTCTAACTTTTTTCTTAAGAAATAAAACATCTAAGAGTTGGAGCCCTCTGCATATCTGCTAATACCACTCTACACTACTTTACACAAAAGAAAACATGATCTGTAATTCTTTGCTTCTTATTCTCATATATTTTTATAACTATGATAAATGTCTGAATCCATAAACTAAATAAAGTTTTTATTTTCATCTTTTGATATCTATCTACAGTGATTTGTATTATATATAATCTGTGTATATATATATATATATATATATATATATATATATATCATCTGTAAATTCCTAGTTTTATTTGAGACTATGAGTTTTATGTCCTGAATATTATAAATTAATGAAACTGACTCAAAAATTAATCCTGTGAGCCTAAACATATTGTTTAAAGTGACTAAGTTTCCACCACTGAAAACTCTTACAAACTACTGGATGGAATATAAGTGGATACATTTTGAGAGAAACTTGTCAGTATATAGTAAAGTTTAACATGCATATATTCAACACTAACAATTCTACACATAGGTAGAAAGGGGGGCACATGATGTGACGAGCACTGAGTGTTATATGCAACTGATGAATTATTGAACATTACATCTGAAACTGTTGATGACTATATGTTGGCTAACTGAATTTAAATGAAAAAAGAAAAAAGAAAAAAAAGAAAGAAAGTCCAGAAAATCTCATCCACATGTGCAAAGGAGTCATGTAAGTGACTGTTGGTTGAAACAGTTCTTATGATAGCAGCATAGTGGAAACTTCTCAAATGTCCACCAAAAACAGAATAATTAATCTGTAGTATAATCACATAATGGAGTTTTATAGCCTTTTAAAGTGAATCAAAATTACATATAATATGAATAAATGGGTGAAAAAGAGCCCTCACCTCTTGGTCTCTCTCACTTGGAACTTAGTTTCAGCAACAGGTGGCTGGAAGCAGGATGAGAAATGCTGACACCCCACTCCTCCCAGGAGGATAGCCCTCCATCTCTTAGCCAGGAAGGGGAAGGAGTCTTGTGTTCTTGGCTACACCAGCCTGGAGCAGTTTCCATCTCACTGAGCTGGAGGGAGGGAGAAAACACATCTTGGTTCGAAGACCACAGACTTGATTTTATTAAAATTTTCATTTTATTTTTTTGAATAAATGTTTCCTAATTTGCTGCGGGCCCTTAGGACCATTTCCAGAGATGTTAAATATGTATTAAAAAAATACGGGGCACCTGGGTGGCTCAGTCGGTTAAGCGGCTGCCTTTGGCTCAGGTCATGATCCCAGAGTCCTGGGATGGAGACCCACGTCGGGCTCCCTGCTCAGTGGAGAGCCTGCTTCTCCCTCTCCCTCTGCCTGCCTCTTTGCCTACTTGTGCTCTCTCTCTGTCTGTCAAATAAATAAATAAAATCTTATGTATTAAAAAAAATAAATTTGATCTAGTTTTGTTGAGAGGAATGGGTCCGCAGAGCTCTTAGTGCTGTCATATAGGAGTGGAACTTCTTTATTAGCTCTTAGGTAGAATCCCACAAGTCTGATAGGTAATGTTTTAGTTGTTCTTTAATGATGTAAATATATATATTATATTATTTTACATTATATAATATAAATTAATAATAATAATATAAAGTTTAAGTTATGTAATATACATTTATAATTGCCACATTCTTCACTCTTACTCCCTAACTATTTAGAAGTTTATCTTTCATTTTATTATATTATTTAATAGGCTGTAATTTTATGGAGTTGAGTTATTTGTTGCCTTCTAGCATAGTATAGTCTCTTAATTGCCCTTCACTTATTTTGGGACAATTTTTGTTATTTTATAGCCCCCTAACATTCAAATCCAAACTCACATTTCTTCCATACAATAAGCAGTCATGTTAATAGATCCGATACATGTCCTTTGCTATGAACTCATCTTTATAAGATCTATATGTAACCTTTTGAATACATGAGTTTTTATTTTTATAAATTGTATCATGTTATAAGTGCCTTTGTTTCTTGACTTTTTTACTTAAAGTATATTTTTAGATGTCTGAAACTATTGATGTACTATGTGTTGGCTAATTGAATTTAAATTAAGTTAAAAAATAATAATAAAGTATATTTTAGTATCTACTCATGTTGCCCTACACAAACTAGTTTTTCTTTCTAAGATACAATTCCAAAATACACATGTAACAAATGCTATTTAGCTATTCTCCTAGAGGTGAACTTCCATTTTCCCTAAAACTCTCTTTACTAGAAATATCCATGAAAGTTTGGACCCCAGTCCATATATAGGGCCTGATGGGGGCCTTGATTTCCTTCTAAGGAAAAATTACTTTTCATCTGGAATTCCAGTCACACTGCAAACTTCCTTACATTTGGTCCATGCTTATGGGAGAGGTGTTCTTTGTTTTAAATCCTGAATTAGGGGAGAACTATGTTGCTTGGTTTTTGATGGTGGACCTCACGTGGGCTCAATAACAGGTTTTACCTTTTTTCAGTGGGTATTGGAAATCCAGATCTCTCCTATAGCCTGTCTTGATCTGAAGCCTTCATAGCGGACCACAAAGTAAACTTTGTCCTTTGTCTTAGGACTTTGTCTTAGTGTGCTGCCTTAATTTAGTACTTGAGGCTACCCATTTCTTTTGAATTAAACTTTTATTTTAATTGTTATAATTTATCTAGCATTTCTATTTGTCATAACAGATAAAGGCAAGGTGTGCATAACCTGTGCTTGTCATGTTGCTAAAACTTCCCCAAATATTGTTTTCCAAAACCTAATGCATTTATATAGTTGGCAGTTGAGAATTTTGACTAATGAGAACATATGGTACTGTCAGTACAACAATAGCATGCTACTTAGAATAAAATCAGTTGTCTATCAAAATTAATCTTTATCTTTTTAAGCAGAATAAGCACTACATGCCCTAAAACACAATGCAAAATGTACCTCCTGGAATTGTAAAATGTGGCAGTATGGTCAACAAAGGGAAAACTATTGGTAAAGCAGAAATGCTTATAAAAAGTAAACATTTTAGAAAATCAGTTTTTTTGTGATTAGGTGGATAAGAATAAATCAGAACAAATATTGTATTGTAGCTCAGAGGGAAAAATGAGACTTTTTAATCAGTATTACATTTATTCTTGGTTTCTATTTCTTATTTTCTTCCCTCCAAAGCAAAATTAGGATGTCAAACATCATTTCAGAAAGAAAAAAAGTCCACATTGTATGCCATGTATCCTAATAGGTTTATTGTTGACCTTATGATGTATTTATTAAAGTACAATCGTTGGCAGATCATTTGGAGAATGAGAGCATGGAGGAAGTGGGTAAATTTGAAAGATTGCTGCATTGTCCTGTAGCAATTTTCTGAAGCTGTTTTGACAGGAATATCATTTTAATAGTTTTATTTTCTTGCCAGTAATTGCTAGCAAGCAGAGGTATGGCAGAAATAGAAGAAAACTACATATAAGTGTAACATGATCACTTGACTTTCAGAGCTCTGTCTGGATGTGTTGAGGGTGAGGAAAGAAAACTATGAATGGTTTTTATGCCTCTGAGAGTGCTTAGGGGCTCATTATTATAATATCTCATTTGATTGGAGAGTAAAGCTCATAAGTGTTCATTGTGATTTGCAGATTTTTTAAATTAAATTAAGAATATATACCTTAGGGTTCATTTAAGATGATTTGAGGCCTCAGAAATTCCAGATAAACGAGGTAGCATTTAGAATTTAAACATTTTAAGACATCATTCATTAAAATAAATTTAGGTTAGGTCTAAAAGTCATTGTTTCAAAATAGAGGACTTTAACTTAACAATGTTAATCATACTGAGAAACAAATATTAGAGAATATCCTTGGTATATGAGAGCTGTTGGAACTTCATAAAGTTGAATACTAGAATTTTATTTTGGGGGCACCTGGGTGGCTCAGTCGTTAAGCGTCTGCCTTCAACTCAAGTCATGATCCCAGGGTCCTGGGATCGAGTCCCACATCAGGCTCCCTGCTCTGCAGGGAGCCTGCTTCTCCCTCTCCCACTCCCCCTGCTTGTGTTCCTGCTCTTGCTATGTCTCTCTCTGTCAAATAAATAAATAAAATCTTAAAAAAAATCTTTATAGAATTTTATTTTGGTTGAGGAATTGTAATAAGGTTTAAAATCAAATCATTTTGTTCTTTCAAAACTAGTTTATACAAAAAAGAAATAATAATAATAATAATTCTCAAATTTGATTTCTAGGGGCGCCTGGGTGGCTCAGTCGTTAAGCCTCTGCCTTCGGCTCAGGTCGTGATCCCAGAGTCCTGGGATCGAGCCCTGCATCGGGCTCCCTGCTCGGCGGGAAGCCTGCTTCTCCCTCTCCCACTCCCCCTGCTTGTGTTCCCTCTCTCGCTGTGCCTCTCTCTGTCAAATAAATAAATAAAGTCTTAAAAAAAATTTGATTTCTATAATATTTTATTTTTTATTGTCAAATAACATGCGCATAATTAATGACACAAATTAATTGGAAAGATGGTGCTATTAGGAAAAAGGGTATATAAAACTCTAAGACATAGTCTTATATAGCAGGTGTGTGTGTGTGTGTGTGTGTGTGTGTGACAGGATAAACTGTTGGAATACTGTAGTGACTTGTTATTTACTATTGATTTTCAGGATCACAGAATAGCAAAACCAGTAGAAACCATGAAAGTTATAGACCTAATCTGTAGCTCTGAAGCTTGTTGGTGACTAAGCTATCTTGATTAAATTTGTAGTTTTGCATGTTGGCCATCTCAAAGACTTGCAGGAACAATGTCTTATTATCATGACAGTCAAAAATATGTTTTACTTTGTTATTTCTCTGTCTAGCTCAAATCTCTCTTCCTTTAAGACAGTTTACTTGGATTTGTTCCTTTGAGATAGGAAGAACTTGTCAACATCCCTCCCACACACACACATGCAGAGACACACATCAAGGCAATTGAGATTGACTTTGGCTACCTCTTTTTCAAAGGCATTAAATTTTATTATTTTTATTTATTTATTACTTAGCCACCTAATTGAGGTTTCTTATTTCTCAAGAAAGTCAAGATCTTACTTTATAGAAGAATTTAGCTGTCCCTTAAGTAAATTTGCCATTTCTCAATGCCATTGAAAATTTCTTACACAGTCTTTGGATAAATCAACCTAATGGGAAGGACTAGATAAAACATTACAATAGTATATTAGATATGAATCATTACTACCACAGTACAGTAGTTATATTTTCCCTGACCATACTCACAAAATTCCTTTTTAATACAATGCACTGACTTCTGTAATAGTTTAGACTTTTTCACTTAATAATATGATTTTGCCAGCTTGTAGTAAACTTTTAACTAACTATAAGTTTCATATCCTTTTCCAGTTTTGATGTACTTGAATCATTTCTTTTCTCCACTACATCATTTGTTGTTTAGAACTATATGTATCACATGATCCAACCATTTACCTCTCTATTAAAAACACTTTATACTGTAATAAATGTTATACATAAAATTCAATAGTTCATGTAAAAGTTTGTCTAGATTAAGGAAAATATAGTGTATTAAAGAGAAAAATTAGATTTAATTATATCAGGGCAACACATTCACCAATGACTCAAATAGCGATGTATAGTCAAAACTATATAAAAATATATAACCAAGAATCTTGCTTTTACTCTCCACGTAGGTAGATATTTTTATTAGTTTTCATTGTGTTACTGTTTCTATATGAACATACAAGCAAATATGAATATATTTTCATATTTCTACTTTCTACACAAAATTGTAATAGCTAATATTTCCTTAATGCTTATTACTTGTGTAATACTCTACTTAATAAATCATCATCTCTAATCTATGAGGTAGGTTCTATGTTATTAGGGAAGAAATTGAAGTGTAGAACATCTCAGTAATCTGCCCAATATAGCACTATTAACAATGAGAGCTGGGTTTGAATCCAGGAAATCTGTCTTCCAAACCTGAAGTATTAATTGATAGACTCCATTGCTACAGTTATAGATGAATGCCTAGGCTGAAGTGTTAAGATTAACAGTAGATCCATGATCTAAATTCTATCAAATTAGTGTTCATTGATAGAAGAATGGACAGTGAATTAAAGGTAAGGTATTTTGTGAAAATGTTTCTACATACTTTGTAGAACATACATACAAATATATTATGGGAGAACAACACAGACTCTGGTATTTATCTCAGCACTGCAACTCTGTGATCTAGATCTAGGTACTTAACTTTGCTAAACTTAGATTTCCTGATCTTAACAAAGGAAATAAAAATAGTGTATGCTCACCTCATAGTGTTGCAAGGCTTAAAAGAGATCATTCATGTATAGTGCTTAGTCCCAGACCTGTCATACTCTAATCTCTCATTAAATGGTAGTTCAAATTCTTATTTGTATTACCAATGGCACATGAAATAACTGCACATTCTTCAGGAAAAAAACAACTAATTATTTCTGATAAATCAAACTACATCACTGATGTTAGGTCATTAAAGCAGATGACATATCAACAGATAAATCATCTTGAGCAAAATGTCAAATTACCTGTTCACTTTTTAATTTTAATTTTTTAGTTATTTTTAAAGATTTTATTTATTTATTTGAGAGAGAGAGAGAGTGCACAAGTGGGAGGAGGGGCAGAGGGAGAAGCAGACTCCTCACTGAGCGGGGAGTCTGATGTGGGGCTCCATTCCAGGACCCTAAGATCATGATCTGAGCTGAAGTCAGATGCTTAACTGACTGAATGATCCAGGTGCCCCACTTCTCCTTCTTCTTCTCCTTCTCTTCCTTCTCTTTCTCCTTCTCCTTCTTCTTTTCTTCTCTTCTTCTTCTTCTTCTTCTTCTTCTTCTTCTTCTTCTTCTTCTTCTTCTTCTTCTTCTTCTTCTTCTTCTTCTTCAAGATTTCATTTTAGAGAGAGACACAGCGAGCATGTACATGGGCCAGCGCTTAGGAAGAGGGGTGGAGGGGGAGGGAGAGGGAAAGAATCCCAAGCAGACTCACATACAGGGCTAGATCTCAGGACCTGAGATCATGACCCTGAGATCATGGCCAAGATCATGACCTGAGCTGAAACCAAGAGTTAGATGCTTAACTGACTGAGCCACCAGGTGCCCCTACCTGTTCACTTCTAATTTTTACTCACATGGTAATTTCAATCTCATATATATGCTTAAGAAGCTGCCCTAGTAAAATCCTACATCATTAGATGGAATTAAGACTATGTTTTTTCCTTTCTGATCTTAAAGTAAACAATAATGCATAATGCAAATCACTTGAAAGAACTCACTGATTCTCTCTTAAAAAGATTTGCAGAACTATATTTGACTTTGACCATTCAACATTAATTCTAGTACACTTCAAGTTGGACACTCCAATTGGTTCCCTCCCCAACTGCATAAAGTTTTAACCTCTGAGGTGAAATCCGAGAATTTGAATTAAAAAATATATATAGTATATAGTAGAATGGATTCTTTACATTTATGAGCCTCTTGAAGAGAGAAATTGTATCTTATTTTCTTTTTTTTTTAACTCTGGCACATAGCAAATAAAAAATAAAAAAATGGGTAAATGGGTTATTCAAAAAATGCAAAAGTACTGAATTTTTTTTAAGTATAGTTGGGTACTATAGATAATGAAATTCAATACATTCTTATCACTTCATATGGTAATCTTTGGAGGCAATTGAAAATGAAATACTGAGATATGATTATCTGCACAAAGTGACTATCACAAAATGCAGTTTTACTTTTTATGGAGAATGGCATAAACTCACTTTCTATTTAAATATATATGAAAATTATGGCATTTGCATTTGTATTTCCTTAGAAGAAAGCTGGACCATAGATGGAATAGCTATGTGTGTATTCAGGCATTTCCTCATGCCAGAAAGCCATAAGAGAGTATATTAGTTATAGGAATATTCTTTTCTCTCTTCCTAAATTTTATTTTTTTTCTAAGATTTTATTTATTGGAGAGGGAGGGAGAGAGAGAGAGCAAGAGCGAGAGGACAGAGCAGGGGGAGGGAGAAGCAAACTCCTCAGTAAGCAGGGAGCCCGATGTGGGACTCGATCCCAGGATGCTGGGATCATGACCTGAGCTGAAGGCAGACACTTAACCAACTGAGCCACCCAGGTGCTCCCGAAATTTTAATTTTGAAAATTTAAATTTACACAATTGTCCCTACTAAAGATGACCAGAAATATCCAGTCTAGACATTTATTCTATAGAAAATGTATTACCTATAACAACAACAATAAAATCCTAAAATTTATCAATATATAATTGTGGGAAGTTGATAGTATCTCAGAACAAGGTCCCATTTCTATTTAGTTTCCATTTCTGCCGAAAAGACATAAGGGAATCCATTTTTTAGATTTCAACCATTTAGGGAACGAAATCACTCACTCTCATTCTCTCTCTCTCTCTTTTATTTTTCTTTTTGGTTATTAAACAGAGAGTCATAGACTTTCTGTTAACAATTAATTGCACTTAATGTGAAAGTGAGTGGATAATCACTAATCACAGGTAATCAAAGCTAAGCTACAAATATGGTACTTCATTTAGAGGAGGGAAAAAAGAAATAAGAATCACTTACAGATGTCATCACAGTTCTCCTTCCCTTTGCTTATGATTGAGTTTTGATGGAGCAAGGGGCCACAACGTAATTAGTTGGCGTTTCTACCGTGTGAACACTTGTAATATGTGATTTGGAGGCAGGACGATGGGAGAAAGCATAAAACATTTTGACATGTAAGCAAGTTTCACCCATCTGTGAGGAAAACAGATGATTTATGAGGCCTGTCTCCCTATAATTAAAAACAACAGACAGACCTGCTGTTGCAGAAGGCACACTGATGGCCTAATTCATGGAACTGTGAGAAGGCATTGAGTTAAGGCAGCTAAAGAAATTAGAAAAGTGATTAGTATATATTAAGTATATAACATATGTTTATAATAACAATTATAGATGTTTAACTGCTGTTGTTTTGTTTTATTTTGTTTGTCTGTTTGGTAATTTTTTCTTTCCTTTTGACTTTTTCTTTAGTCTGCCACTACTTCTTGTTTATCAACTGGAAGACTTGAACTGGCCCAGTCTTTAGGCCAAGGACTTAACCACCCAACCAAACCACAGGCCACACTATATAAATTAGTATACAATTGAATCTTTGGCTGTTCTCCATTCCAAGCAAAATAAACAACCAGATGCACTGCTCAAAATTCTGCTCACTGTGAGGATCTCTGTTGACCATAGTCTTTCATGGAAGGAGTGAGGCCCCTGGTTATTTGGGCCATTTCCTCATGCGTCACCCCTGCTACAGTCTCTGGGATCTCCTAGCCTGCATCTATGGTCTGATTAAGGAGTTTCCTACAATCAGCTAGCTAAGAGAGAGAGAACAGGCCTAGCCACAGATCTCTCTGTGCAGTATCCAGGCACCACCTGAAAGTGGGTAGCTGTCCCACTACAGGTCCTTTCTGAGATATCCATCAAAGACTGGTGAGCAGAAATCCTCCCAGTAAACTAATTTGTTTCTTCAGGGCCTACTTGAGCCTGACCGTGCATATACCACTTCCATTTGATGATGGAGTGCTATTGTGCATACCCAATTTTATGGCTTGATGGTTCCCACAACACCCAGTTCATGTTGAGCAGCTCAGGTTGCATAGTAACTTTGTGGCCCATGGCTAAATATTTAGTCACTAAGGCCCTCTAGCAAGTGCAAAGGTTTCTTGAAAGGAAAGTAGCTCTCTGCAGAGGATGGCAGGGCTTTGTTTCAAAATCCTAAGTGTCTGCACCGTGATTCACATATAAAAGTCTGCCAAAAATGAAAAACAGCATCTCTTTCTGACATTTACACTTCAAGTACCATTGAGTTTGCTGAATAATATGGCCAAAGTGGCAAAGCAGGCTGCACAGCAGACTGGACCTATTGCAGAGCTTTCTCTTATTCTAAGCCCCACTTAGAAAACTAACAGGTATTTGAATCACTTGGTACCCAGAGTAGTACAACCAAATGAGGAATATATTGCCTCCAAAGTCTAAAGACATCCCCTAGGCTCTGTGCTTCTTTTTTGGTTGTAGGAAGGACCAGATGTAACAACTTATATTTTACCTTAGAAAGGATATCTCAACATGCCCCACACTACAGACATTATGGAAATCACTGTGATGAAAGGCCCCTGAATTTTTTTCGGATTTATTTCCCATCCTCTGACAGGCAAATGTCTTACCAATAAGTCTTGAGGAGTTGTTACTTCTTGTTCACTAGGTCTACTCAGCATAATGTGATCAATGCAAAGTAATGGATCATTGTGATACCTTGTGGAAGGGAAAGGCAAATTAAGTCTCCCATGGACTGAATTATGATACAGGGCTGGAGAGTTGATATATCTTTGAGGTAGGACAGTGAAGGTGTATTGCTAGTCTTGCCAGCTGAAAGCAAACTGCTTCTGGTGATTTCACTGACAGGCATCAAGATAAAAGCATTTGTCAGATCAATTGCTGTATACCAGGCACCAGGGTATGTGTTAATTTTCTCTGGTCTAGAACCTGCAGTAAGAATCACCACATGGTTATGTTTATGTCATAATCCACTGTCATTTTCCAAGCTCTGTCTGTTTGCTGTATAGGCCAAATAGGCAAGTTGAGTGGGGATGTGGTGGGAATTACCACTCTGCATCCTTCAAGCCCCTGATAGTGGCACTTTACCTCTGTAAACCTCTAGGCCTGTGGCATTGCTTTTGGTTTACTATTTTCTGAGGTAAAGGCAGTTGTAGTGGCTTCTAGTGGAACTTACCTACGAGAATTGCCCTCCCTCCACAGATCAGGGAACCCATGTGGGGATTCTGCCAGTTGCTTTTATGTCTATTCCAAGTACATATTCCAAAACTGGGGAAGCACAGGATTTGGGGACCCACTGGATCCACTCTGAGATGGGTCTGAGCTAAAATTCCATTGATCACTTGACTTCTCTAAGCCCCTAGCCTGACTAGTGGACCATAGTGACATTTTGGGCCTCCTAGAATTAGTGTCAGTTCAGAACAAGTGCCCAATATTCCCTGAAAAGTATTATTATTTCCTTTTCCTCAGTGCGCAGGCATCCTGGTAAAAGGATGCACATCCCTTTGGGGAGAAAGATTGACAGCATGAAATTTTGACAGTGTAGTGGAGTCCTACTTAAGTATCCCCTGCCTCCTTATTCAAGTAGTTCTGGATCTGTAAACTAGGTCACGTCTGGGAATTGACTCAGGGGTTGTGATTTTTCTCTTTTTATGATTCCAGTTATACTTCTGTTCACTTGACCTAGAACTCTTCCACTTATACAGACTACATATGAATTTAGTAGACTACTCCTCTATTTCACTTCTAAGGATACCACCATAGTCTAGTGAGTCAGGCTATTCTGATTACTGCTTTGACTCTGTTGCCCATCATGGTAACCATGTTTACCTTGATGATGAAGTGCCACTAATTGATCCCTGCCACCTCAAGATCCAACTATCCTCATTGCATTTAAGGATCTCAATTCAGTGGCAGCAATTTCCCACTGGAATTTCTGTCCAAGAGAGATGATTAGCCAGAAAGTTCTCCAAGGATATTAAGGCTCTTCTCACAAATTTATTCCTCACAGTTGTGGTAAAAGGTATATTCCTGGGACCCTCCCTGGCTTTTTACCAGGTGAGTAAGCAAGTCTTCTATGATAAACCCACTCTAACATTCCAGTCCCCTTAAGCCTTTGGATCCCTTCTTCTACCCCTGAGCTAAACATTGAATCCAGAATCACTGTTCAATGGTTATGTCAAAGATTTCAACCTGATCCAGCTTTATGTTTCTTCCACCATTATCCTACATCCTCATTATCATTTCTATACAAATCCCTCAGACTTCGGTCTATCCATGTAAGTTGGAAAACTCATGCAATTCTTTTGGCATGCAGCACCTTTCTTCATGTTTCATACATTTACCTCACATTCAGGTCCTGCTGGAACTGAGCATGGTTATAGGTGTAGAAGCAATGAGAGGTCCTGGAAATGGGTTCTGATAAAAATCAGCAGTTTTTTATAAGGAAATTACTTCAGTAGAGACCAATACAGGTTTCTCGGGCAAAGTAGGGTTAACTTTCTCAGATAAGGGTGGTAAGACTACTTCTGCTGCTAAAAAGAACTCATCACAATTTAGGGGTTCAAAGTTCCCAGCTTCATCAAGATATTACCAGTGTTCCCATTTCAATTTTCATTTTCCAATCTTTCCCAAGCAAGTTCCTCACTTTAACAGTAGACATCCTACAAGGTTGGCAATTCCATTTGCACTGTAATTCAGCCACTTGCAGTTTGAGAATCTAGATTTAGGTTTTAGTAATCTCATCTCTGAGACTACAGGCGATAAAGTGTTTTTGTTTTTCAGAGAAGACATAGAAACTTTTATGTCACTTATATGATGTTTGAGTAGGGAATTGGAAGCCTTGAGTTCATGATTTTTCTTCCCCCACCCCACATTTTGTCAAATTCAATTAGGAACAAGTAGCCAATTTCATTGCACTTTTCAGTTTGATAAAAATTGTTCTACGCTAACAAGTATTTGGTCATCTAGGGCTTTGTTTCTTTTAAGTGTTATAAGTATTTCATTGGCATTTTCTCAAAGGTGATATTTTGCCTGTCTCTATTCCATATCATACCATGAATTAATCCGTGCTCTCTTTTTTACTGAAAACAGTCATCAGTACCTCTAAAGCTGATTAGAGAACCAATTCTAGAAAAACTCAGCTAATTCAGAAAACACATTCTGGAGATTCTATTTCTCTAGGACCACTCTCAGTATCAAAATCTGTTCTTGAAAGAAACATATGGATGCATGTGTGTGCATGTGTGTATAAAATAAATGTTCGCTTTATACATATACATGTGTGTATATATATATATATATGTATATGTATTAATCACATATATATTCCCTCTAGACATTGTCTATTTCTGTTGTGCTCCCAATCATGCTTTGTCCTCACGTTCTCTTCTTCCTGTTATGGAATTTAACATCAGGTCTTTTTCAAATGCACACAGTTTAAAGTGTTGTTTTGCCAGGTATTTTATAGAGAATTTGTCTAAAATAATGCATCTCTAAAATTCAGATTTTTTACCATCATTTTTTTTAAGATTTATTTATGAGTAAGAGAGAGAGAGTAGGGGGATGGGAGAGGCAGAGAGAAAGAATCCTTAAGCAGACTCTTGCTGAGCAGAGCTAGATCTCATGACCCTGAGATCATGACCTGAGCTGAAACCAAGAGTCTGACACCCAACCCACTGCACCATCCAGGCACCCCTTTTATCATTATCATTGACAATTAGGCAGTGGAACATTCCCAGAGCAACACTCTAATACCAAGGGAGTGGCTGTCTATTCTGCATTACTTGAAAGGGAAATGCATACTATTCAGGATAGGTTTTTCAATGGTATTAAATAAGTTCCAAGTAAACTTTCTGAGAATTTACTGCATATTTACATGATTGTTCTGGATCAAATGTAAAACTCTGATTAAGAAAAATAATTGTGGAAGATGTGTGGCCTGGGGCTGAATTTTAAGTACATGAACGTAGTTTTACTCTGCCAAACTGGGCCTATATATATCAATCGAAGTGACATTGTAAAATATCAGCTTAATTTGGTGTAGAAGAGCAAATTCAACCTTATTGTTGATGCCTTGAGGATTAATGATTCTACATTTTCATTTTGATTCACTTATTTTGATCTTAAATTGTGAGACTCAATTACTAGAGATAAATCCCATCTAGTCTCATTGCATAATTGGTTTTCTGTAGAGTCCATTATGCTAATAATTATACTCTAATTGGCATAAAAATGAAATATTCTGATAAGGAACATCAGGAAATAATAACAGTAATTAATAGTAATTAAATCCAGTGCAGCCCATCATAGAGAAAAGAGGTTGGAGGTAATTTTAAGAATAAATTTATCTAGGACTTAAGCAGAAATCATAAACACTTAATACGCATTTTTGTTTGTCAGTTTATCTATCCAAGCTAAAAATACATTAAAATTCACAAAAGAGAATTTTCTTTATACTTATATCAATTCTGAGTAATTCAATGAGTATACATATGTTAGATAGGTTTGCTTTTATTCATTCATTCAATTCAACACATTTACCGTAAGACAGGCATTGAGTTGAATCCTGAGAGAGAAATGACATATATAAGGCCCATTCTAAAACATAGGGATCATAAAATTTCACCAGAAACCGGTTGTAAGACGAGGACTTCTAACAGGGTAATAGGGTAAAATACAGCATCTTTGGGTGCCAATGGTGGGGATGGGGATTAGGAATATCTTCTCCACCTATTCCATGTTTCCAAGTGTGGAGACAATAAAGATGACATTTGTGTTTCTATTTCTTCCATTACTCTCTGTTCCCTGAATCCTCTGGGAAAAAAAGGAGTGAGTTATCTGAATAAGTTGGAGATAAAATTGCATTTGCATAGCCAAATCCCTTTTCTTCTTCTTCTTCTTCTTCTTCTTTTTTTTTTTTTTTTTTTTTAGGATATTCCTGTCTGCACAGGGCATATTCAGTTCTGCTCCTTCATGCTGCAAATTGTATACAAGACAAATTTAGCCCATATGGGGGGGAACTTTCAGTTGTTAGGCATTTTCCATAAGTGGGTGGGTATAAGACTATCTAATTTGGGGGTTCAGTTTTAAGAAGCCCATTAGGTTACAAACCTAAGCTATGTTCTCCAATAGCTCTGTCATTTGATCTACATCAGTGTTTCAATTACTTATTGCTATATAGCAAACTAGCCCAAAATTTAGTGGCTTAAAACAAAAATTTATTTTTTTCTCATAATTCTGTCTGGATTGACTGGATTTAGTTTGTTAGTTCTTCTGTTGTATATGGCTTAGCTAAGGTCATTTATTATGCTGTACTCAAAGTAAGTTCAAAGCAAGTCACATTACCAAGTCTGAGGTCAATGTAGGAGGGGATTATACATGGATGTGAATACTAAGATATGTTTTTCACTGGGGACTACCACAGGACAATCTACCTCAATCTACCTGTTGTCCACCTTTCAGTTGGTTCTGAACTTCAGTGAGGAAAAAGATTACTATTTATTAGAGTCTGGAAACACATTCTTTACATCTTTCCAAACTTCTTTCCTTGGTACTTTTTTTTTTTTCCCCTTAAATGGTCCCTATTTCTCAATAATATAATAAGAAGGTATATGCCATATGTTTTCTTTCTGCTCAGGATGTATATTTTTTAAAAGAAACATATCAGGAAATTTACAGTGATGGAGTGGGAGTAAGGTACAGTGAATAAAGGTTTATAGCAATGCCTTTTATTTATAAAGATGAAAGTCTTCTTTATTTCACACATATGCTAATACAACATAAGTAATCATACTTATCCCATTCCTAACACAAACACCATTATAATTCCTGGACTACAAGATGTCAAAACGGATTCATTCAAACAGTGGCATAATCAGTGGAAAGTACAAACTGACTGACCATGTGTTAAAGAAACATCAATGGAAAGAAACATAGGAAGTTTAGTGGTTGGGTATGGAGGCTATGGTGTCAATTCTAGCTCTGATATAGCTAGACTGATCTGGGACAGTTAATTAATCTCTGTATCTCAATTTACATGCCTTTAAAGTGGGAAATATAATAATGCTTACTTCTTAGTGTTTATGAGGATTATTGAGATAAAATTATTTTAGAGTACCTTGAACAATGCCAGGCAAATTAAAAAGACTCAATAAATATTAGTTGTTTGTATATATATATAAAGGTTGGACATTAATAGGTAATATTCAATGTTATGTTTTAGTATCAACCCTTCTCAGCTAATATACTTAGAAAGTAAAATTTGAAGTGTACATCTTCACCATAAGTAAACAAGATGACAAGTATCTGATTGTTATTAGGCCAATGTTGCACAATTGATGGATGATAAATTTTCAATATTTATACACAGTTGCATCTAAGAGTAAGTTACTTGTATTTTGTGCTTTAACAAAAAGAAATGTATTTCAAATGAAGTTTTTAAATCTCATACTTCACCTGGCAGAGTCTAGAATCTAACTCATAAGAGATTATTGAAGTTGCCTCCCAATCTATATATCTGTGCCAATGCTTAAGGAGTGACTTTCCTTGAGTGCTAGCAGAAACTGCAAGTGAAATCTTCAAAATAGTAGCAAATGACATTTAAAACTATCTTCCTGGGTTACCATGAGAGGGACTTTATAATTCTTACTAGCCTTAGCCAGGAAAAGGCAATTGCACTGTTACCTAGAAATTTCTTTCATTACTTGGAATTATATTTTTTAATTTTGTTTTCTGTTTCTCACTAGTAAATTTTCCTTAATATTAAAACTTGAGGTGAAAAGTAATTTCGTTTCAACATGGGCACAAATTAGAAATTTACTGCTTAATCTGATAGTCTATATACTGCTCCAGATACAATCTGTACGACCGAGGAGAGTGAGAATGAGCGTTGACAAAGGGCATTTCAAATGATTTTGAGTGGGGTTGATGGCCAGACTAAGATAGATTTTGTTAATTTTCTGTTACCTGCTTTTGTGATTATTTCCAGATGTCCTTGGAGATTGTAATTGTTCAAAAATTATTTTGTTGGTAATTTAGTAATGTAATTATTTTGTTTCAGAATTTTGATATAAACCAAGAACTTTATCAATGAAAAATTACATCTTCTTTCCAAAAAATTTTATAGGACTCAAGCCACCTACCAATAGTGTTTAAAATTTGGATGTCATACAATTTATTGTTCAAACTGAGACACTTTTGAGAATGAAAGTGTAATTAATAATTACAGTAGGAATATAGGATTAAATCAGAGCATCTCAGGCAAACTAGGGTATACTGGCACCCTGATTATAAGAATATTTACCAGCTATTTTCTCTTTCAAATAATTGGCTTGTCTCAACATTTAAGACTTATGAAATAATTCTAAGAATTGCTCTTATATGACACAGTTTAAATAAGGTGTTTTTCAAGAAAAACTGAAAAAGAAACAAAAAGCCTGTGGTATTTTAAAGTGAACATGGGGGAGGGGGATAGTTTTCCTCTCTCACCAATTACACTGGTATTGCTACAGGTGTTAAGCCTGGACCTTAGCCTGCCCAAGTCTGGATTGTTTTCATACATGACAATCTCTCATCACAGTGTCCTAGAGCAATTGGATCTGAAGCTAATATAAGTTTATCCTTCTTAACTAACTCACTAGCAGAATATCTTATTCCGCTAACTTTCAGATTGGTATAAAAGTAGGTAAATAATGCCAGACAATGCAGAATCTATATGGATTAATGTTATCTATCCATTTGCTCGATGTTGCTGTTTCTGCTGCATTCTAAAATATTATTTTATGCAACTTGACAGAATTTGCTGGTCAGTTTGTTTATATGTACATCTTTTTTTCTATATAAACCTGCTATGGATCTATGAGTTAAGAATTTTATATCCTATACTTTGTGAGATAAGATAAAATTCTGTATCTAAGAATCAATAAAGACCCATACTTGACATACATTCCTTTTAGCGGGTTCCTTAATTTTAGTGTGCCTAGGAATCTCATGAGTGCATGTCCAGAAATGCTATGTTAGAAGTTTTTGAGTGGGATCCAAGGACTTAGCTATTTAACAACGTCTCAAATGATTTTAATGTAGGTAGTCTGTGGGCTTTGTTTTTGTGAAACTACTTTGCAACAGATATTGAGAAATAAGAATGCATACAGGTAAATCTCCTATGAGTTGTTCCTGGGTTAGTTCCTATACAAAATTTCTTGGTATTTCAGTCAAGAAGCTTAATAGACCATTCATGGACCACTGAGTCCATTCATACACTCAGTAAATGTTTACTGAGAACTCTGCTGGATGCTGGGGATAGAATGGTACAAAGAAAGAACGGTTCATTTCCTCCAAGAATCTAGCATAGATAGGTCAGGCAAGATTGTGAGGGCTACAGTGGGATGTACATGGTGGTATGGAAGCACATAGAAATATTCTTCGTCCAGAAGGAAATTCAGGGAAGTCTTCACAGAGGAAGTACCATCTAAACTAAGAACCAAAGAGTAGTAAGATGCAGTTAGATGAAAGTAAAAGAGAGGGCAAAAATGATCATGCACTATCAGCCAGTCTGGGGAACAGAATGATTAGACATCCTGGAGCATGATGTATATAGCACTGGGGGGCAACAAGGAGGGATGAAGATGAGAAATGTGACTCATGTGGGAAGATGTCATCAGACCATGAAATGACTGGTAAGCAATACCATAGAGTTTAGATTCAAAAAGAATTCTTATCCTCAGAAACTTTTATTTAGTCCAATATTCTCTTTAATCAAATCAGTATCTCCTTTTGTTTCACACGCACTTTGTTTCCAAATGATTCTGGTGATTTTCCAATAGTTAGAGACTATCATGAGGTTTACGAAAATATTTTACATACATCTTTCTGTAACTTTGCCATGCTAATTATCTGTATTTTTTTTAAATAATACGTTTAATTTCTCTAACAAAGGTGCCTAAATTTAAACAAAATATTCTATGCGTGTTTTTGTCAATAGTTTTATTACAAGCATGCTGCTTCTAATTGCATAGATTTCTCTTTGCTGTTTTTCTTATTAAGGATAAACTCAACTGATGAGTTCAATACCCTAGCAGCTTTAAAGTCATCATTAATTTAATGTCACTCACTCTTCATTTATTAGTGATCCTAATTTCTCATCAACCCTGAAATATTTGGAGAAGTTGACCTATACGATTTGATCCCAGTTGCAGGTATTAATTAATCAAACTGACTGCCCTTATGCTTCCCTGACAGCTTTAATATTGAAACAATCTTTACTTGGATTTTCTCTCTCCTTCACTTACAGTACTGTCTTAGGTTGGTAAAATTTGGAAAGACACCTCCAGAAAAGTGATGTGCAATTCTTATATGAATGTAAACATAAACATTTCAGGTTGCTTAATACTTATATAAATCAAATTTTATTTTAATTTTTGAGTAAAGATATCAAATAACTTGAACATGTACAATAGATGTGATTCCTAGCTAATCTACATAAAATGTGATTCCCATCACATTTATTGTTTTCAACAGAAATTAAATATTACTACCTCCTATAAAAATGTTTATAAACATGTGGTCCATAGACCATCTATATTGCTTAGGATATTGGTTTAACAGATACCTACTGAAGCAGAAATTTAGATGTAAGCCTAGCCAACATTTAAGTAAAACTAAGTGATTCTTCTTCATACCAAAGGTTAAGAACAGGAATGATTTAGCTGGTAGGCAGTTTTAGTAATTTCCCTTTTCCATAATACAACATTATATCTATAGTTTCAGAGATAGTTGTGAATATGGTTTACATAAAATGCATATGGAAGTAGTTTCTTTTACAGGAATCTACAAATATGGTATGGATTCTTATTACCCTGTGTTATTAAATTGTGACTTCTCTACCATAGAACAGAAATTGAGCATCTATATAGTCACTGTAGTCACACAAGTGGATTCTAGATGGATTCAAATCAACTGGATGGGGTTGTTATTAGATATAAAGATTTGAAAATTATCATATTGGTCTACAAATTGATTTGTAGTAATATCAAAGATATTTTTCTATCAAAAATAAGGAAACTAGGGGCGCCTGAGTGGCTCAGTCGTTAAGCGTCTGCCTTCGGCTCGGGTCATGATCTCAGGGTCCTGGGATCGAACCCCGCATCAGGCTCCCTGCTCAGCGGGAAGCCTGCTTCTCCCTTTCACACTCCCCCTGCTTGTGTTCCCTCTCTCGCTGTGTCTCTCTGTCAAATAAATAAAATCTTTCAAAAAAAAAATAAGGAAACTAAACATTAAAATTTGCCGCAATTTTCATTATAAAAGTAAAGGTCAATTAAAATAAAAAAATACTGTATTTTTGTGCTGAAAATTACCTCTTTTAAAAATTCAATTTTAGGGTATCACACAATGATGTACCAGGAATGTTTACCAACTGGCTCTCAAAAAAAAAAAAAGAACCCTAATTTTTAATATTGGCTCACTTTTATTTTGTCAATAATCTTACCATTTATGAGTTCAGGCTACAAATATGGTATCACTTTATACAGATTTCAGAAGAGATGCATAGTAGCATATATTTTATAGTATCCCAATTATGCAAATATAATAAATGTAATTAACATAAAGAATAAAGATATAGTAAAATGTAATTATAATTAAGAAACTATGACTTCTGAAATTGTATTACTATTTTCACTATAATTTATTTTGATGACAATTTATATAATTTAACTTTTTTTATTTTATTATGTTATGTTAATCACCATACATTACATCATTAGTTTTTGATGTAGTGTTCCATGATTCATTGTTTGCATATTACACCCAGTGCTCCATTCAGTATGTGCCCCCTTTAATACCCATCACCAGGCTAACCCATCCCCCCAACCCCCTCCCCTCTAGAACCCTCAGTTTGTTTCTCCGAGTCCATAGTCTCTCATGGTTCATCTCCCCCTCCGATTTCCCCCCTGTATTTTTCCCTTCCTACTATCTTCTTTTTTTTTTTTTTAACATATAATGTATTATTTGTTTCAGAGGTACAGGTCTGTGATTCAACAGTCTTACACAATTCACAGCACTCACCATAGCACATACCCTCCCCAGTGTCTATCACCCAGCCACCCCATCCCTCCCACCCCCCACCACTCCAGTAACCCTCAGTTTGTTTCCTGAGATTAAGAATTCCTCATATCAGTGAGGTCATATGATACATGGCTTTCTCTGATTGACTTATTTTGCTAAGCATAACACCCTTCAGTTCTACCCACGTAGTTGGAAATGGCAAGATTTCATTCCTTTTGATGTTTGCATAATATTCCATTGTATATATATACCACTGCTTCTTTATCCATTCATCTGTCGATGGACATCTTGCTCTTTCCATAGTTTGGCTATTGTGGACATTGCTACTATAAACATTGGGGTGCACTTACCCCTTTGGATCACGACATTTGTATCTTTGGAGTTAATACCCAGTAGTGCAATTGCTGGGTCATAGGGCAGCTCTATTTTCAATTTTTTGAGGAACGTCCATACTGTTTTCCAGAGTGGCTGCACCAGCTTGCATTCCCACCAACAGTGTAGGAGGGTTCCCCTTTCTCCTCATCCCTGCCAACATCTGTCATTTCCCGACTTGTTAATTTTAGCCATTCTGACTGGTGTGAAGTGGTATCTCATTGAGGTTTTGATTTGGATTTCCCTAATGCCAAGTGATGTTGAACACTTTTTCATGTGTCTGTTGGCCATTTGGATGTCTTCTTTGGAAAAATGTCTGTTAAGTCTTCTGCCCATTTCTTGATTGGATCATTTGTTCTTTGCATGTTGAGTGTGATAAGCTCTTTATAGATTTTGGATATTAGCCCTTTATCTGATATGTCATTTGCAAATATCTTCTTCCATTCTCCCGGTTGTCTTTTGGTTTTGTTGACTGTTTCTTTGCTGGGCAAAAGCTTTTTATCTTGATGAAGTCCCAATAGTTCATTTTTGCCCTTCCTTCCCTTGCCTTTGGCGATGTTTCTAGGAAGAAGTTGCTGCGGCTGAGGTTGAATAGGTTGCTGCCTGTGTTCTCCTTTAGGATTTTGATGGACTCCTGTCTCACACTTAGGTCTTTCAACCATTTGGAGTCTATTTTTGTGTGTTGTGTAAGGAAATGGTCCAGTTTCATTCTTCTGCATGTGGCTGTCCAATTTTCCCAGCACCATTTGTTGAAGAGACTGTCTTTGTTCCATTGGACATTCTTTCCTGCTTTGTCAAAGATTAGTTGACCATAGAGTTGAGGGTCCATTTCTGGGCTCTCTATTCTATTCCATTGATCTACATGTCGGTTTTTGTGCCAGTACCATACTGTCATGATGATGACAGCTTTGTAATAGAACTTGAAGTCTGGAATTGTGATGCCACCAGCTTTGCTTTTATTTTTCAATATTCCTCTGGCTGTTTGGGGTCTTTTCTAGTTCCATACAAATTTTAGGATTATTTGTTCCAGTTCTGTGAAAAAAGTTGATGGTATTTTGATAAGGATGGCATTGAATGTGCAGATTGCTCTAGGTAGCATAGACATTTTAACAACATTTATTCTTCCAATCCATGGGCATGGAATATTTTTCCATCTCTTTGGTCTTCCTCAATTTATTTCATGAGAATTTTATAGTTTTCTTAGTACAGATCCTTTGCCTCTTTGGTTAGATTTACTTCTAGGTATCTTATGGTTTTGGGCACAATTGTAAATGAGATAGACTCCTTAATTTCTCTTTCTTCTGTCTCGTTGGTGTATAGGAATGCCACTGATTTCTGTGCATTGATTTTATATCCTGCCACTCTAGTGAATTCCTGTATGAGTTCTAGAAGTTTTTGGGTGGAGTCTTTTGGGTTTTCCACATAAAGTAGCATATCATCTGCAAAGAGTCAGAGTTTGACTTCTTCTTGGCCGATTCAGATGCATTTTATTTCTTTTTGTTGTCTGATTACTGAGGCTAGGACTTCTAATACTATGTTGAATAGCAGTGGTGATAGTGGACATCCCTGCCGTGTTCCTGACCTTAAGGGGAAAGCTCTCAGTTTTTCCCCATTGAGAATGATATTCGCTGTGGGTTTTTCATAGATGGCTTTTATGATACTGAGGTACGTACCCTCTATCCCTATACTCTGAAGAGCTTTGATCAAGAAACGATGCTGTACTTTGTCAAATGCTTTTTCTGCATTTATTGGGAGGATCATATGGTTCTTGTTCGTTCTTTTATTAATGCGTTGTATCACATTGTTTGATTTGCAGATGTTGAACCAACCTTGCAGCCCAGGGATAAATCCCACTTAGTCATGGTGAATAATCCTTTTAATGTACTGTTGGATCCTATTGGCTAGTATTTTGGTGAGAATTTTTGCATCCATGTTCATCAAGGATATTGGTCTGTAATTCTCCTTCTTGATGGGATCTTTGTCTGGTTTTGGGGTCGAGGTAATGGTGGCCTCATAAAACAAATTGGAAGTTTTCTTTCCATTTCTATTTTTTTGGAACAGTTTCAAAAGAATAGGTATTAATTCTTCTTTAAATGTTTGGTAGAATTCCCCTGGGAAGCCATCTGGCCCTGGGCTTTTGTTTTTGGGAGATTTTTGATGACTGCTTCAATTTCCTTAGTGGTTATAGGTCTGTTCAGATTTTCTATTTCATCCTGGTTCAGTTTTGATAGTTGGTACATCTCTAGGAATGCATCCATTTCTCCCAGATTATCTAACTTGCTGCCATATAGTTGCTTATCATATGTTCTTATAATGTTTGTATTGCTTTGGTGTTGGTTGTGATCTCTCCTATTTCATTCATGATTTTATTTATTTGGGTCATTTCTCTTTTCTTTTTGAATAGTCTGGCCAGGGGTTTATCAATCTTACTAATTCTTTCAAAGAACCATCTCCTAGTCTCATTGATCTGTTCCACTGTTCTTTTAGTTTCTATTTCATTGATTTCTGCTCTGATCTTTATTATTTCTCTTCTCCTGCTGGGTTTAGGCTTTATTTGCTGTTCTTTCTCCAGCTCCTTTAGGTGTAGGGTTAGTTGTGTATTTGAGACCTTTCTTGTTTCTTGAGAAAGGCTTGTATTGCTATATACTTTCCTCTTAGGACTGCCTTTGCTGCATCCCAAAGATTTTGAACAGTTGTGTTTTCATTTTCATTTGTTTCCATGATTTTTTTTAATTCTTCTTTAATTTCTTGGTTGACCCATTCATTCTTTAGTAAGATGCTTTTTAGCCTCCATGTATTTGAGTTCTTTCTGACTTTCCTCTTGTGATTGAGTTCTAGTTTCAAAGCATTGTGGCCTAAAAATATGCAGGGAATGATCCCAATCTTTTGGTACTGGTTGAGACCTGATTTGTGACCTAGGATGTGATCTATTCTGGAGACTGTTCCATGGGCATTAGAGAAGAATGTGTAATCTGTTGCTTTGGGATGGAAATTTCTGAATATATCTGTGAAGTCCATTTGGCCCAGTGTGTCATTTAAAGTCTTTTTTTCCTTGTTGATCTTTTGCTTAGATGATTTCTCCATTTCAGTGAGGGGGTGTTAAAGTCCATATTATTGTATTGTTTTCAGTGTGTTTCTTTGCTTTTGTTATTAATTGGCTTATATAATTTGCTGGCCCCATGTTAGGGGCATAGATATTTACAATTGTTAGATCTTCTTGTTGGATAGACCCTTTTAGTAGGATATAGTGTCCTTCCTCATCTCTTATTATAGTCTTTGGTTTAAAATCTAATTTGTGTGATATAAGGATTACCACTCCAGCTTTCTTTTGGTGTCCTTTAGGATGGTAAATGTTTTTCCACCCCCTCACTTTCAATCTGGGGGTGTCTTTGGGTCTAAAATGAGTCTCTTGCAGACAGCATATTGATGGGTCTTTTTTTTTTTTATCCAATTTGATACCTTGTGTCTTTTGATTGGGGCATTTAGCCCATTTACATTCAGGGTAACTATTGAAAGTTATGAATTTAGTGCCATTGTATTGCCTGTAAGGTGACTGTTACTGTATATTGTCTCTGTTCCTTTCTGGTCTATGTTACTTTTAGGCTCTCTCTTTGCTTAGAAGACCCCTATCAATATTTCTTGTAGGGCTGGTTTCGTGTTTACAAATTCCTTTAGCTTTTGTTTGTCTTGGAAGCTTTTTATCTCTCCTTCTATTTTCAATGACAGCCTAGCTGGATATAGTATTCTTGGCTGCATATTTTTCTCATTTAATGCTCTGAATATATCATGCCAGTCCTTTCTGGTCTGCCAGGTCTCTGTGGATAGGTCTGTTACCAATCTAATGTTTCTACCATTGTAGGTTACAGACCTCTTGTCCTGAGCTGCTTTCAGGATTTTCTTTGTCTCTGAGACTCCTAAGTTTTACTATTAGATGTCAGGGTGTTGACCTATTTTTATTGATTTTGAGGGGGGTTCTCTGTGTGTCCTGGATTTTGATGCCTGTGTCCTTCCCCAAATTAGGGAAGTTCTCTGCTATAATTTGCTCCAATATACCTTCTGCCTCTTTCTCTCTTTCGTCTTCTTCTGGGATCCCAATTATTCTAATATTGTTTCGTCTTATGGTATCACTTACCTCTTGAATTCTGCCCTCGTGATCTAGTAGTTGTTTATCTCTCTTTTTCTCAGCTTCTGTATTTTCCATCATTTGCTCTTCTATATCACTAATTCTCTCTCTGCCTCATTTATCCTAGCAGTTAGAACCTCCATTTTTTATTGCACCTAATTAATAGCCTTTTTGATTTCAACTTGGTTAGATTTTACTTCTTTTATTTCTCCAGAGAGGGTTTCTCTAATATCTTCCATGCTTTTTTCAAGCCCAACTAGTATCTTTAAAATCATCATTCTGAACTCTATTTCTGGCATCTTACTAATGTCCATATTGATTAGGTCCCTGGCAGTTGGTACTGCCTCTTGTTCTTTTTTTTTTTTTTTGAGGTGATTTTTTCCATCTTGTCATTTTGTCCAGAGGACAATAGATGAATGAGAGAACAAAATGCTAACAGGGTAACAATGACCCCAGAAAAATATACACTAAACAAATCAGAAGAGGCCTGAAACTGGGGGAAAATAAAGGGAAAGAAAGAAAGAAAAAAAAAAAGAAAAAGATAATGATAAAAAAAAGAATATGATCAAATATGATCAGGCTGGTGCATAGATCAGTTCCACACACTAGATTTTGGGCATATTTTGATCTGTTAGAAGAAAGTGCCTCCCAAAATTTTAAAGAAAGAAAAACTTATATATGTACAAAAATAAGGGTAAATATGATGAAGGCATGGAATATGACTGTAAAGATGAAAATTAGAAAAGATTTTATAAAAGGAATTGATAAGATAAGAAGTTGGTTGAAAAAAGAAAGAGGAGGAATTAAAAAAAAAGGAGAGGATGTGATCAGGCAGGAGACTAGAACAAAGCCATACACTAGAGATTTAGGGTATATTTTGGTCTGTTAGAAGAAACTGTATCCCAAAATTTTAAAGAGAGAACTACTTATATATATATATATATACCAAAAATAAGGTTAACTACAATGAAGGGATAGAATATGACTCTAAAAATGAAAAAAATAAAAAAGATTTTTAGAAAAGGGATTGATAAGATATTGGTTGAAAAAGGGAAAAAGAAACATTCAAAAAAAGAAAAAAGAAAAAGAAAATTTAAAAAACTGACTTTGAAAGACTAAAGAATCATGGTAAAAAAGCCATGAATTCTATGTGCAGTAGTCCCCTAGCGCTGGAGTTCTGCCGTTCTCATTGATCTGTAAACTTGGTCTTGGCTGGCTGTTCTTGCTGATCTTCTAGGGAGGGGCCTGTTGCCATGGTTTCCCAATGTCTTTGCCGGAGGCGGAATTGCCCCGCCCTTGCTGGGGGCCAGGCTAAGCAATCTACTCGGGTTTGCTCTCAGGAGCTTTTGTTCCCTGCAAGCTTTCTGTACAGCTTTGGAGGACAAGAGTGAAAATGGCGGCCTCCCAATCTCTGCCTCAGAGAAGTCAAGAACTCGGCCCCACTCCTCAGTGAGCCCCCAGAAAAAAGCGGTCAATCACTCCCGTCTCCCCGGTCTCCAGCCGCACTCTGTGCTCACCCGGCCTGTAACCGAGCGTTTCTATCTCTGGCACCCGACCCCATGTGGAGTCTCCTGACCCAGCAGATCCCTGCAGTGCACTCCTGCGCCGATCCTCCCGGGGGAGGAAGGGGAGTCTCCCCAGATCTGCCCCTTGTTGGGTCCCTGCTGGAGGAGTAGTGGCCCGACTGTGCCGCGGACCACGGTTTATGACAATCCTGAGCTGAGAGCCCGTGCCTGTGCTCTGCCTCTGCAGCTGGCTTCCCCAATCTGATACCTGGGAGCTCTGCTGTACTCAGGCACCCCCGGTCTTTCTGTGACCCTGAGGATCCTGAGACCACACTTTCCCAGCGAGGGTTCCATCCCCAGCTTAGCCACTTGAGTGACATACCTCAGCGGAGCCGACTTCTAAAAGTTCCGATTTTGTGCTCCGCTGCTCTATCACTTGCCAGTAGTGGCTGACGGAGGCCCCTCCCCCACCGTCTATCCTCCTGAATATTGCCTCGGATTCACTTCTCTGCACGTCCTACCTTCCAGAAAGTGGTTGCTTTTCTGTTCAGAGAGTTGCTGCTATTCTTTTTGAATGGTTTGATCCCTATCCAGTTGAATATTTAGGTCTCCTACTCCTCCGCCATCTTGCTCCGCCCCTCTTATATAATTTAACTTTAAAGAATAACTGAATTTAACAACCAGATGGCAAAATTCTTGAAAATCTAAAATTGGCTTCCACAACTTGATTCGAGTCAGATAAAGAACAACAATAGCACAATGGGTTTGTATCCCTTTTGATATAGAAAAAATATATATCACAGTGTGTATGTATAAAGGTGCATCTGTGTGTGTGTTTCATATATGGTACTCTTTTCCACTTATAAATAACTTACATAATCCAATTCTTGGCTGGACTCACTTTCCTTTTTGTACACCCTTAATTCACATGGTAGAACACTAAGCATTCTGCCAATAGCTGGAGAGTCCCAGTTACCTCTGCCCTTGTGTTCTTGCTTCTGCTGATCCTTATTTCTGTGTCCTGTTTTGAATAAGTAGTTCTCTTTCTCTACTTTTAGTCTCCAAAGTGTCTTTTTTTTTTTTTTGGATCAAGACAAGTCTATGTCTGTGTGTGTGAGAGAGTATATGTGTTGTTAAGTCAGGAAAATATATTGTATTCCAGTTTGAAGGAGCAGAGAGTGCATAGGCTTGAAACAAGTTTGGGTGGAGAGATCTTACATTCTGATCCCTTTCTTTACTCAGTTATGCCCTGGTATGTTTATACCATTTGATGCGAAAACATTTTCACCTTGACGCAATATTTTTTTTTGAAAACTTTATTCTTTAGTGTCTAAGAACTTTTGTCAAGTTAGTCAAGTTTTTATTCTTAAAGTAAAAGGAACTAAATGAAACCTGGAGTGATTTATTCTTTTGTGACAGTGCTATATTTTCCAGCAATTAAAATTTCTTCTGGTATATATTTGTATAAAACAAAAGCTTGGGGTGCCTGGGTGGCTCAGTCATTAAGCGTCTGCCTTCAGCTCAGGTCATGATCCCAGGGTCCTGGGATCAAGCCCCGCGTCGGGCTCCCTGCTCAGCGGGAAGCCTGCTTCTCCCGCTCCCACTCCCCTTGCTTGTGTTCCTGCTCTTGCTAACTCTTTCTCTCTCTCTCTGTCAAATAAATAAATAAATAAAATCTTTAAAAAAAAGCTTATTTGACTTAAATGTTAGATAGCTATTACCTAGGTGAATTCTTGGTCAGTTTTGAATCCTGGATATAGAATTAAACACTGCTAATAAATTTCTTATTTTGAAAGCCAGTAAGACAGTAGATGTTCAAGCAATACCCTCTTTTGTCAAAAAAGAAAAAGTTCAAGTTCTAAATATTCTTGGTAGTTTTATACTCCAGAAACTACTAAGCATGCCATGTTATGAAATATTATTTTACTAACTAGGTTTTTATATAAAGTCAACTAGCCAATTTAGAGGACATCATTCATTTCAGATGTAGTGTTCAATAATTCATCTGTTGTGTATAACACTAACTGGGTTTTATCAAATTTTACTATCAATCTTGGCAGAGGCATATGCCTATCATTTTTGATAAGTCTGTCCTTTTCTATGAGCTTTTAACTTAGATCTGGATGCCATTCACTTTTTGCACTCGTTTAGTCCACTGAACAGATTTTAACCTTACTTGAGGCTGTCAAGAAACTCAAGAGTACACTGAGAATCTTTGTTGAAATCCTCCTAACAATGTTTTTCTCTCTCTTTTTCACTTATGAAGTATTTAAGTAAAACTCAAGAAAAGTGTCTGAAGTACTACCTTTTCAAGAAAGAAACAGTCAAGTAGATTTGATGGCAATACTTAAAAACTTTTGAGAGTTTTTTATAATAATGTTGAGATTCAGGCTTGAAATCTACTTGCGGAAATACTATTTTATACATTTTATAGATTTGTTGATACAAACAGAAATCTGTCTGTTATCCACATAAATCCAAAGAATTGCCTTCAGAAAAACAAATTATCTTAATCACATTTTACAGAGGGAATTTTAGGGTCATTATGGAAACTGGTATTGGAGGACTCATAATTTTAAATCTAGAATAAAGTGTAAAGACAAGATAAAGACCCTCATTTTATAAGGACTTCAATCACTGATGACCTAGATAACAAATTTAGAACTGGGATTAGAGAACAGGTCCACGGATGGAAGAGTACCTAGTCTCCAATCTAAATATGTATATTAATGCATTTATGGAATTTGAAAGATACTCAGTAATGGTTAGTACATTAGTGACCCTTGTTGTTATGGAAATTAGGTGATGGGATTAATAGAGTTAACAGATAAATTCCTTTTTCTTTTCCGCATACATTTGTTTGATGCCTAGAAATTTTTTTGGGAGATAAATATAATAAGTGGAAAGATAATTGTATCCTCTTGACCAGTTATATGTGAAAAAATATTTTGAAAATATATGTGAAAAAACACCTGAGGGATAGTTAGATGAAGAAGGAGGTCACTTGCTATAAAAAATAAAAGAAATAACAAAAGCAAAAGGAGCTCTAGGTCTTTTTCCATTGAGTCACATATATACGATGAAGTCACTGGACACAAGCCTTCAGATTTTCATTATATTTGACTAATATCATTGAGTCAAAGTTTTCTCCATTAGATATTTGTTGATGAAGAGCCCATAATACAAGTTGTGTTTGGCAATCTGATTTAAACAGATTTTACCAAAACATACACTTTTTTTTTATAGAAAGTATGCAAACTGTGAACAAAGACTCTAACTCACCACCATAATCTAAGCCTTAAATCTCATGGCTGATAACAATTAAATTTTTATTACTGAAGGATGGCTATTTATACTCAAGCAGTAGGGAGTGAAGCCTCCTCTCCAAGTTTGTCTAACTATAATAGAAGGCAGGACCATGCCACCTTTCCCAGACACTATCCACTCATGACTCTCAGAGCCTTTTTGCTCTTATCAAGTCCCCTTCTCATTCTGGTTGTTTGGTGTTGTTCTATACCTTAATTATATAACTATATTATATAATTATTATGTAACTATTATATAATAACACCTTGCTTCTAAATTTCTTCAGCTTTCTCAGAGTTGTCAGGCAAGATTGATACTTTAAAAAATAATTCCAAACTCATGGCTATGAAATACACCCAGATGGCTAATCTCAAAGAACATTTTAAACACTCTCCATGCAAACCAACATATTTTCCCATGTTCTGTTAATAAACCAAGCTTTCAAAATTTTAACTTGACATCAATATTTCATGGAGTAATCAGAATTTTTCCAATTATACAATTCTTAAAATTTTGCTCTAGGTGTTAAATGACAAATCTTCCACTAAATGGGAAGATTTTGAACATTTGCAAAATGCTGAAGTGCTTTATTATTGCATTAAATCTGGGCAAATAATTTCTAAAGTCAGAATTTAATTAGAAAATAAATATTAGAATTGCTGTTAGAAGGAAAATAACTCAGGAACAACAAATCTATTAAGAAATATGAAACTATAATATTGATGAGACAGTTTTTATCTTATATTTTCAAGCAGTAGAAACTTTTTTCATAATAGTTCTGAAAGAAATTCAAATAGTGCTGAATCCTTTAGAGGTGTCCTATATGAAAATATATAATAGCCATAACTTACAAGATAGTTTCTTGGCTCAAATTTATTGGATACTTAACTACTTAATCTGTTATTATGGGTTTTTTTAAAGCAATTGCACAGCTGGAGAAATAGAAATCTATGTGAATTTGTGCTCTATTTTATTGTTTTTTTTTTTTTAAAGGTCTTCTTAATACAAAGTAGTTGTCACAGCATGAATCACTTACAATATTTGGCAATTTGAGAAAATCGCTGACCATTCAGCAACAGTTTCAGTATCAGCAGGAATTTGTGTGGTCTTTCAATTAAAAAGAATCATTCTAATAGTTATATTTTGATACTTTTCTTATTCACATATTCCTAACTGGGGTTAGAATATTCTTAGAATTAATAGTAATGGTTTCTTTTAAAATATCTAAGTTATCTATAAAAGGGAGGTGGTTAAAATACCTGTTAACTGCTTTTTCTGCGACATTATTGGGAGGAATTTCAGTAAGTCCTATAATAAATTTTGAAATCATTTGGGATGAATGTTTAGAAAACCCTAGAGCAGGATTAACATGAGTGGTAACAAAAATATATTTGCACTTTCTTATGAACGTGGTTAGGGGGAAAGGCAGTCTAAGCCAAGCATATTCACTTTTTATAATGGTACTTTTTCTATTTATTGAAAAAACTCATTTTTTTAATCTGTAATTTCTTTAGATTGGAATTCCAACCATTGAAAAATACACTTTAAGGAGGTGTTTAAATGACTATTACTCCTATTCTATTACCATGATACTACCAGAAGTATGATGGGAATTTTTGTGAAGGAAAAATAAAGTTAGGGCACCTGGGTGGCTCAGTTGGTTGCGCGACTGCCTTTGGCTCAGGTCATGATCCTGGAGTCCCAAGATCGAGTCCCGCATCGGGCTCCCTGCTCGGCAGGGAGTCTGCTTCTCCCTCTGACCCTCTTCCTTCTCATGTGCTCTCTCTCTCTCATTCTCTCTGTCTCAAATAAATAAATAAAATCTTTAAAAAAAAATTAAAAAAAATAAAAAAAAAATAAAGTTAAAGCATCCTTCCCATATTTAACCATTTGGTTAATATATCTACAATATCTGCGTATCTGCATGTGTCTTTATTGGTATTTATGTATTTTTTATTTCTATTAAATTGGGTTTTGTCAAGAAAAGAGAAGTAGTGAGGGGGAGAAAGAGAGAGAAAGAGGGAGGGAGAGAAAGGGAGAGTAAACAAGCACTGAGCTGCCAGATGCTGAGCTGGTCTATTAGTATTAGGTCAATAAGTCAAAGTGAGTGACAGCCAAGCCTTTATTCACTTACTGCAACAGTGTAACCAAAAGGTCATAAAAAAGATGCTAACTCCCTCAATGTTTTTTTGTTTGTTTGTTTGTTTGTTTTTATTTTTCCCTTCCTGTAATGGTGCTGGGCAAGGGGTTGTAGATCACCAGAGGCAATAGAGTGGGAGGGGTCATCTCATTCTGGAAAGACCCTAACAAAAGACTCCTGATGTTTTATGGACCCAGGGGTCAAGAATAGGGAGAGGGGGAAAAACTGGTGTGGGAAAGTACTCAGTAGTGGGGAAAATTATCTTTATGGACATCCAATAAGGAGGTCTCAGTAGGGACTCCTGAGAAAGGCCTCCACTAAGGGTCCTTTTAGAGGTGGGCCTCCAAATGGAGGTGTTAGGCCAGGAAAGCAGATATGCGTAAAAGTATGGCAAGCTAGCAGATGGGGGCTGAGTCTGAATGCAACACCTTTCAGAGATTGCAATGCACTGACCATGCAACATGTCTGGTATTGAAAGAGTAGTTCTCCACCTGCCAAGTAATCACATGAAAGATAGCACATAGGATTTTATCCTGGAGACTGACTCTTCTGATTTTCTTTAAACAAAAGGAAATTTTGTAACCACCATAAATAGAAAATTGTGTCACTTGCCATAATTAATTAAGACAGATACATAACCATTAAACTGTAAAAATTTATATCCCATGTAAAATTACTTCTGTACCAATTGAAGTATGAAAAAGATATGCCTGGACAATAACCATTTAGAGAATTGATACATTTATATATGGAAGATAGAAATATTTTAAAATATGATTAAAATGATTAATCTCATTTACAAACTCAATTTCAGTATGTCTAATTCAAAGATTCTTGGCCCAAATTATATTCCCGCTCCAGAGTTGGCTACTTGTATTGATTTTTAAAGTCAGCTTTATTGAGGTATAATTTACATATAACAAAAATCAGTAATTTGATATATTATAACAAATATGTGTAGTTATGTTAACTATTCCAAAATCATGATATTAAATATTTCTGTTGCCCAAAAAAGTCTCCATGTGTATTTTTTTTAGTAGAACTCTTTCCCTTATCCCTGTCACCTAGCAACCACCGATTTGCTTTCTGTCACGATGGTGTTTTCCATTTGTATAATTTCTCATAAGTGAGATCATAGGGTATGCAGTCTTTTATATCTGACTTCTCTCACTTAGCATGATGCCTTTGAGATTCATGTACAGTGATGTGACTATCAGTAGTTACTTTTTATTGCTAATACTGTATTAAATTATATAGATACCATAATACATGTATCCATCCATTCACCAGTTGATGGATATTTGGGTTGTTTTCAGTTTGAAGCTGTGATGAATAAAGTGGCAGAGAACATTCACCTACAAATCTTTATGTGGCACAATGATTTCATTTTTCAAAGGTAAATACCCGGTAATTGGTTGCTATGTCATATTGTAAGTATATGTTTAACTGGGTAATAATAACTATCAAGTGTATGTTTATCAAGTGTATGTAATAATTATCAAGTGTATATTATTCATGTGTATATTTAATAATTACCAAGTGTATGTTTAATTGAAATAACTATTCACAGTGGCTGTGCCATTTTGCAATCCCATCAACAAAATACAAGAGTTCAGTTTCCTTAATATCCTTATCAACATTTGTTATTGTCAGTCTTTTTAATTTTAGCCATTACAAAGAGTATCTAGTGGTAGTACATTGTGGTTTTAATATGTATATCCCTAATAAGTAATAATGTGCAAATTTTCATGTGCTTATTGAACATTCTTATAACTTTTTGGTGAAGTGTATGCTCAATACATTAACCCATTTTTTATTGGCTTGCTTGTCATTTTATTATAAAAATAATAAATCTTTATGTAACTTTATATATATTGATTATCACATACATATTTTGCAAATTTTTTCCAGTTTTGGATTGAATTTTCATTTCCTTAACATTGTATTTCTTAGATCAGAAGATTTAAATCTTGCAAAGTTGCAACTATTTTTTTTTCTTTTTTGGTTCAGGTTTTTGTGCAATATTTAGGAAACATTTGTTTTGTTTTGTTTTGTTTTGATTTTAGTTCCAGTATAGTTAACCTACAGTATTATATTAGTTTCAGTTGTACAATACAGTGATTCAACAATTCCATATATTACCCTGTGTTCATCAGGAGAAGTGTACTCCTTAATCCCTATCACCTGTTTCACCCATTTCCCCCACACTCACCTGCTGTCTGGTAACCATCAGTTTGTTCTGTGTAGTTAAGAATAATGTTTCTTGGTTTGTCTTTCTCTCCTTTTTTTTTTTTCCTTTGCTTGTTTGTTTTGCTTCTTAAATTCTACATATGAGTGAGATCATATGTTATTTGTCTTTCTCTGACTTATTTTTCTTAGCATTATACTCTCTAGTTCCACCCATATAGTTGCAAATGCAAGGTTTCATTCCTTTTCATGGCCAAATAATATTCCATTGTATGTATATATTTATATATACATATATATGCCCATATCTCTATGCATAGATATATAGATATTGCCACATATATAAGCCAAATCTTCTTTATCCATTCATCTATCAATGGACACTTGGTTGCTTCCAAAATTTGGCTATTGTAAATAGTGCCGCTATAAAAAGGGGTACATGTGTCCCTTTGAATTAGTGTCTTTGTATTTTTGGTGTAAATATCCAGTAGTGTGTTTACAAAGTGATAAATGTGTTTTCGTTTGTTTGTTTGTTTGTTTTTGTATATTCTAGCTTTAAACAATAGTTTTAATGTGAAGAAGATAGATTTCTTTCATATGGATTTTCAATTATTCCAGAAAAATAAAATGTTGAGAAAATGGTCTTTTTTCCCATTGAATTACTTTGTTACTTTTGTTAAAAACCAACTGATCATGTAAGCCAATCTATTTCTGCCCCTCCTATTCATTTCTGTATGTTTACATGATCTATTTGTGTATCCTTAATTGGCTTGATTACTACAACATTCTTGTAAGCCTAGTAACACTGTCATTCAGATTGTTATGCCATTCAAAATATTTTGGTGATTAGAGGTAATTTTCTTTTAAAATTTAAAATAAAATAAAAATTTTAGAATGAGCTTGCTTATCTCTACATGAGTTTGATAGGATTTTGATTGAGTTTGCTTTGAGTCTATAGATCAGTTTGGTAAGAATTGATATTTTGACAGTATCCTTTGTGACCCATGAACATTGTATCCTTTTCCATTTGTTTATGTCTTCTTTAGACCTCAGTCAGCTAATTTTGGATTGGTGACCATTAATAACATTATTTCTATAAGACAATATGTTACAGGCTCAAAAAACGTCAACAAACAAAACCTTTACATATATTTGGGTAGACTTAGTTTCTAGGGGTGTGTAACTCTTAATTTCTTTAGTTAAATATAACAAATGTCATGATGAGCTGTTGTGAGAATATTCCTTATATCATAAACCAACCTTAGGTTTGTTATTCAGAAAGTAGGAATTTGGCTTTATAAATAAAGAACTTTGAAAAATTTTAATATTTATGGGGAAAGGCATGAATTATCAATTTTAAAAAAATGACAGGACAGCTGCAAATAACACATTGGAAGCCAATTTTACTAATCATGAATCCTTAAAATGCCTGCCTTTTTTTTTTTTTCAAGGAGGAATGCTTGAAATCACTAAGAAGCAAAATGTGATGGCTGTTTCATGCCAAATCTATTTCAATTTTTTTGTGTGTGTGTGCCACAGAATTTATGTTTTGAGCAGGGATTACTTTGTAACCAAAGGGGAATTTCTCCAAAAATATTCATGATGAACTTATTTGAGGGAAGAGAAAGTGAAAATTATGAGAAAGTTGAAAATAGATTTGGAATGTACTCCTCTAAGTGAAGGAAATAGATAAAACCATCTTATTTTAATTAACAAAGGCTTTCTTCTTCTTCTTCTCCTTCTTCCCCTCCCCCTTCCCCCTCCCCCTCCCTCTCCGCCTCCTCCTCCTCCTCCTTCTTCTTTCACATGGGGTGTATGTGTGTGTGACCAAGCCTGTTTCACTTGGTAAGATAAGGATGTAGAATCAATATCTGGTGTCATCCTAGGAGCAGCTAATGCTATGTTTGTAGTGCCAAGTCACTATAGAGCAGGAACCCTGTATGTGTACTCAGCTGAAAAGGCAAGATTATCTACTGTGACCTATGCATTGTCATAGTAACATAACAAGAAGTGTGGGCAGCTATGTCCCATGGGGTGGATTTTGACCAGTAATAAGTAGGGGCCTGGGAAGGAGTCAATGATCATTTATTCTCCTTTCCTCCAACAGTAAATCTTATGGCTTCTGAGAACACAGAGAAAGAATAGTGATTACATTTGATAAGAAGCCGTGGCCACATCATTAATGTACCCCTTCCTATCTTTTCTTCCTTTCTTTGCCTCACATCTTTTCCCCGTCTTCCTGCTTTCTTATATTGCATTATAAGGGAGTACCTACATGTAACTCTTTGAATCAGGCTTTCTGTTCCGGGTACTTTGGCTAAGACAAATGACAAAGGTGAAAATATGTTTAAAATTTCAACTTAAACTTTCCAGTGGATTTTATGTTCTGGTGTTAGATATTTGGAAATTGCTTTTTTTGAAAGCTGCCTTAACATAGACTATGACAAGCTCAAACTTAGATTTATATTTCTTTAAATTTTTGTGAGTCCCACATGACCTGAAAATGATATTCACAATACCTCCTCCCAATTCTTAATAGAAGACAACATATATTTTGTGTACAAGTAATATGCAGGAAGGAAAATCTTTAAAGTCACTCGAATCAATTTATGCATAGTTAAAACCAAACAGTGGCTTTATAAGCTCCATTGTCCCTCATGAGATTTTTCGCAGGGCTCTCTTAACTAGAGCTGTGCTTTAACTTCTTGGCTTCTTAATGTTTATGTAGTCCACACATATTTTACCCATACAATTTTTTTCTTTAGATTTAAATGGTAAAACTTTGCTCAGTAGAGAGCAGTTTCTTTTCTTTGTTTTTCTGATTCTGTAACACTGTTTACATTTGTTTGGCCTGTTCAACATAAATTACTTTTTTTTTTTTCTTTTAGCCTCTGTCTCTCTTTCTCTCCATTTCTCTCTCTTTTTCTTTCTCTCCCTCCCACGTTCCCTTTTCTTACACTGAATTACATCTTTTCTTTGTTAAGAACATTAGAACAGCCAAAAGACAGTTTAACCTAACATAAAAACTCGTTATCACATAATCCTTAATAGTTCTTCATTATTTTATTTTAATTAATTTTTCTATGTAATGAAACAGAAACTGGAACACTCTCAAAAATCTAATGAGAAGTATTTTCTAATTGTCAACTTCAAAGAAACCAAAATAATTTAAATAACATTTTCATTTACATTCCAAAATATTATATTTTGTTCCAAACTATTATCTTTTATTATATTCATTTCTAACCGAAGAAATATTTTTCTAATTCCCCAGAATATGATTTTTTAAACTTGCACTTTTAAATGTAGAAATAATATGTTAACAGTTTCACATGCAATGTATTGCATTCTTAACACATCCATTTTACAAAAACTTCTTTTTTTAAGTTATATTTTTGCCAAAATGGAAATACTAGTGTAAAATTATCCTGTTCTTTTTATATTCTCAGCATGATCTGGTCCAATTTGTATGTGGAATCTTGCAAATTAATCAATTTTGAATTTCTAAATCATTTGGTTGAAACTTTGAGTTGAATATAATAAAACTTGCATATTTACTAGTAATGCAACCATATGTCTTTGAGAACATCTCACTATTACTTAATCCTGCAAATTTTGTTACTATGTGCCTACTTATTTTATTTTATTTTACCATTTTAAAATAGATATCCAAGTATTTGATATTTTGTACTCTGTGATTCGGTTCACACTAATAGATTTTTCATGAACTTCATATCAAAATAAAATGGACTTTCTAGCATTGGATCATTAAACAGATTGCATGAAAGATAGACAAAACACAGAAGGTACTATTTAAAAAGACCTATAAATTGGACTATACTAACATTGAGTACTTCTGAGGTTTCTGGAGTATTTTAATCTCCCCAAATCCATAACGACCACCAACAAAAAGTATTTCAATTATTTAGTGCTGTGTAACAAACTTCCCCAGCCCTTAATGGCTTAAGACAAGTGTATATATATATATATATATATACATATATATATATATATATATGTATATATATATATATATATATATATGTATATATATATATAATACATATATATATGTATATATATGTATTATATATATAATTATAATTATACATATATACATATATACATATATGTAATTATACATATATGTATATATGTATATATGTATAATTACATATGTATGTCTGTGTATTTTTCCCCCTCACAAATCTACAACTTGGGCAAGGATTGCTAGGGAAAACGCATTTCTGCTTCCCCAAGTGTCTGCTGGGGCCGTTCAACACTAGGAGCTGGGATCATCTGAAAGTTTGCTCACTTCACTCACATGTTTAGCAGTTGGTGTTGGCTGTAAGCTGAGACTTCAATGTCATTTGTAACACCTACTAGTACCTTCTCAGGTGCTTTTTTGTGGGGTTTTCGACAACATGCTGGCTACCAAGACCAGTGTGTCGTGGGGGAATATTGAGAAAGAGAAAAAAAAAAAAAAACATGAACAAGGAAGAACTCATATTAGCTTTGATAATCTTGACCTGGAAGTTACACAGCATCCCTTAGAGCACATGCTATTCAATAAGACAGTCATGATGTCTTACTGAAGTTTACTGGGAGGGACAGGATTATAATAAACTCTGCCTTTTGATGGCAAATGACAAGGTTCTGAAAGTGCATGCAGGATGGTAGATATTCTTGTTACCATTTTTGAAAAACAAAACAAAACAAAACAAAAAACAGAATCTGCCACAACTAGCAATCATGACGAGAAAAAAAAAAAGATTAAAGAAAAAACCCCTCATCATCAGCAACATTAAATGATAATATGTCTTCATGAGCCCCCAACTGTAAACAGGCATGATTGGTAAGACTGAAAAAACCCATGGTATTGCTAACTATGTGAGACGAAGCAGAAGGTGTGGAGAGTTCTTCTGCTGAGCTTCAGAGCTGGAGGACCAATAAATCAAGCTTCCAGAGGTAAAAAATCACAATTGAAGGGTTTTCCAATTGGAAAAAAAATTCAGGAAAACCTGAAAATGGGATGCAGATTTCCTGAGGTTACAATCGCATGAGTGGAAAAAAACTGCAGAAATTAAAGCTTTCTTCCAAGACCAGGTCCTGTTATAAAAAAGAACTGCTGAATATAATCTATATTTAACTACACAGAAACACAAGAATCAAAGGAAAGAGAATGTCCAGAAAAAAATGTAATAGAGGACCAGAGGAAATGGTCATTGAATGTGAAAGGGTACATTTTGGGTATTTTACATTAACAAAAACCAGCAGCAGCCCAAGCATCATGAAACAAAGAAGGCTAGCCTAGCTTACTCACAGTATTCGAGAATATGCTTTTACAGAATATCTTGAGCTGGCAAAAAAATCCATAGTTTAAACATTATAATAAGAGTGGGGGCTGGGATTAGGAATGATTGAGAAGTTTCAAGCATCTTAGAGTCACCTATTTACAATGGCAATTGTAATCATCAGAACTTTTCCTATCTACTAATTAAAACTTTTATTAGAAAATAATTATTAGAAGGTTAGATTACTAATTACCTGATACATTTTTAAATTTCTTTGATTAAGGCTCATAACCAATTCAAATCACTAATTTCACCAATTAGATCAATGCTTTTTGTTTCTATTCAGAGAAGCTAATTTTAATGAGACATTTTTACATAACCTTGTATATATCACATCTTGTCACCTGAAATTTATCTTCACAAGGTTAATACCTGTGATAGCTATGGTTGTCCTACATTTGAACTAAATATTACAAAGAGCTTTGAACATTTTTTATTGCTTGGTTTCATGTAGTTTAAAATGTCTTTGTTTTAGCTCTCCAAAAATGCTACTACTGATTCTCCCTGCCCGCCTTCTCCACTAATAGGAGAGAGATGTTTATTGAAATGTCATTGTAATTTCCCAAGAAAACAACTGATATTGTTTATAGTTACTTGCCCCACTGTTTAGAAAAATTAATTTTAACCTTTGATAACACATTTATGAAGCAAGAAAATGTCAATTAGGTCTTATTTAAAAGACCTTGACCTTTTCTACCTTTTCTGGCAAGTAGAAAGTATAATTGATTTATAATAATTCAGGCAGATGTTTGTTTACTCTGGGTAAAAAACAAGAAACACAAATATTTGTACACTCTACAAATCTGTAACTTCATTATCAATAAGGTCCTAGGGACAGAGAGTGAATTAGAGAGAAGTTAGCAATTAGAGGTCAATTAGAAGGGAGGTTGGCAAAGCCAGGAGGCAGCTAGCTGATACCTCAGTTGGACATTGTTTAAAAGAGACAGAGAAAAATGAGCAATAATTGAAATATGGTCATGTAGATAGTGTACTTCATTTTATTTACCTTTTGGTTTTCTTGCCATATGTTCATATTTCAAATGAATGAAACTGTTGCAGCTAATATATATAATAAAGTGAGCAATATTTGATTTATATGGAAGGGTACTCTCTACCATTATTTTTTGCATATCATCCTTCAAACTACATTAAGTGAAAAAGAAGTTTCATGACCAGATGTGTTATAGGCAATGCTGAGTTAATAGACATTTGCTCTAGTCTTTATAGGCATGAGTGTTAATGGACTTGAAAATCAATTGGCTACTGTCACTCTTGCTTATATTATATATAGATGTGCATTTCTCTTTTCTCCTTTTTCCTAGTCCCTTTAAGGGCAACACTCAAGTTCTACTCTTCAACTTCCAAAGAACCACATTGTGGTTCTTCTGTATCTTTCTCATCTCTGTTCATGGAGAAGCTGGGGAAGATGTGCGGTGCTACAGGGCATGAATGTAGGGACAGAAAGTCTTTTCTTTGGAATGAGAGGATTCTGTGCCCAGAGGGTAAAAATATCCATTTTCTATGCTTATTTTTTCTATAATCCAGAAGATAGGTCATTTCTAGAAGAGACTTATAGTGTTTTGTTTAGGTGCAATGCCTTAGATTATTTTTTCACCTGGAAAAATTGTTTTTATACCAATGTACAGAAATTCCTCAACTTAAGATGGGGTTACATCCCAATAAACCCACTGTAAAGTGAAAATATCCTAAGTCAAAAATATATTTAACACACCTAACCTACTGAACATCATAGCTTAGCCTAGCCTACCTTAAACATGCTCTGAACACTTACATTAGCCTACACTTGGGCAAAATCATGTAACACAAAGCCTACTTTATAATAGTGTTGAATATCTTATGCAGTTTATTGAATACTGTACTGAAAGTGAAACACAGAATTGTTGTAAGAGTGCAGACTGGTTGTACATGGATTAGTTATTTACCTTCATGATCACAGGGCTGGCTGGTTCCGTGGCTTGCTGCCACTGCCCAGCATCACAAGAGAAAATCATACCACATATCACTAGCCTGGGAAAAGATAAAAATTCAACTTGAAGCATGGTTTCTATTAAATGCATATCATTTTTTGCTCCATCATAAAGTAAAAAATTTGTCAGTTGAAACAAGTCAGGGACCATTTATAGTATGTTCAAATGATGTCGCTCCTCTGATAATTAAACGACGGCTTGGTTTCCAGTTTATGCAGGTCATCAATATCCTGTTTTATAAAATACACATATTAATTCCAAAGCATTTTTATTTTAGGATAGAGAAAGCATTTTGCCACTGAAATTATCTATCATACCACATGCTTTCATCTACCAAGTTTTTCTGTACTGAGTCTGCTGGACTTAGTGCATTGAAGACATAAAAGAAATACAAGACCAGTTTCCTACCTTTAAGGAGTTGTCTAGACTTCCAGAACAGGTTAATTCCTGCAAACAACAGGAGTGAAAAAGCAGCCTTTTTCAGAGTGCTTCTGGCGACTGAAAAACTTCCCACTGATTCCTTCTCCTCAATACTCAAAGCCTCAACATCACAATTTTCCCCAGGGACTCTCAGGATGAATTTCATGATACCCTACAGTCTTCTTTCCACCAGCCCTCACAAAATGACTTAAACCATCTACTTGCTCAATCCTCACCAGCTAGGCTCTCAGGTCTACCAGACTCTAATATGGTCAATCTAACCGGATCCTCCCACTCATGCCTAAGTCCACAAAACCTTCTTTGTTCTGTGGAACTCAAGATCTGACATAAATAAAAGTCCCTATATCTCCAGCTTCCTTATCAAACATTCCCTCACTTCCTCTTTCTGATCTAACTGAAATCTGCTTTTCTCTTGGAGACATTAATTTCTCTTTGGTCCTTTCAAATACAACTCTCATTGTACATCATCTATGTCACTCGGCCTGGAGATGATGTGGTCATCTTCAATATGAATCAGTGTTGCTTCTAGATATTACTCCCTCTCTCATCCATAAAAATGCTAGCCTTAAAGCATAGGCCATGAGATTATATTATCCACTATTGCTCATTATAGAGATAACCACAGGTCCCCAAGGCACTTGGTCTCTGTCTTTGACTATTCTAAAGATTTTATTTATTTATTTGACAGAGAGAGAGATAGCGAGAGCAGGAACACAAGCAGGGGGAGTGGAAGAAGGAGAAGCAGGCTTCCCGCTGAGCAGGGAGCCTGATGTGGGGCTCGATCCCCGGACCCTGGGATCATGACCTGAGCCAAAGGCAGATGCTTAATGACTGAGGCACCCAGGCGCCCCTGTCTTTGACTATTTTAAAACCTAGTTTGCCCTCAATCTCTCCAATGCTATTCTTGTGATAATTATTAATAATTTCAATTTACACCTATATTATAATCTTGTCATTACAAATAACTGTTCCCGCTATAATCTTATTGGCAAACATTTTATTCTTGAAACACCTCTGTAATGTTTATACCTTCTCCTTGGACTTCAACTCCAACTTTTCTTTGACTCTACTGGAATGTTCCATCCATTATCTTAAGAATGTTTTAATGCCCTTCACTCCCTCATGTTCACCTTCATGTTTACTTGGCTTAGATTCCATGGCTTACTAGTATAATTACCTCCTTTCAGAGGATTTTATTCCTATTTCCTCTTTCCTTCCCTTCACCTATCAGAAAAATCTCTGACTGGCCCAAACCACCTCTCTAAGTGATTTTCTCTTGAACTCTAAAGCTAAATGTGACTGGAAAAAAACTTGCAATAATGCCAACTCATCTCATTTTTCAGAATCAGTAATTGTAAGTAGCTTGTTAGTGCTGCCTGCCAGTTTGATCCCATTCCCTAATTGTTAAATTTCCTTCTTTCTGCATGACTATTTCATATTTCTCCTCTCATCATACTTCCGACATTACATCTATTGTTTACTCTCAGCTAATGACATTGCTTCTTTTTTCTTCTGGAAAATAGAAACTGTTAGATAAAAATCACCCATAAACTCATACTAAAACTACCATCTGCCTGTGAATCCAAAGGCTTCACTGTTAGTACAATGGATGGACTGTCTTTGTGCCTGTATAATGTCAGCAATGCACTCTTGCCCTGGGTTCTATCCCATCTTCCCGCCACAAGGATATTACACTAACTGTCACTGCTTTCTCTGAATCATCATTTTTTCCCCTTTGTCTACTGGATCATTCCCCAAGACCATACAAATAATCTCTGACACCTCTAGTTTTAAGGAAGAAAAGAAAAAATTCCTTAGCCTAAAACATCTTCCATTTATTATCCCCATTTTTATCACAAATCCCTTAAATTGTTGTTTCTACTCGTACCACCCCATGGGAAATCAACCAGAAATCTTACTGGCTTCTGTTTATAAGTCCATATCATCTTGGTTCAAGAAGGCTCCATATCTCAACAGGATTGCTGCAATGACATCCTGTTTGGTGTCCCAGAACTAGTCCTTTTCTTTACAGGCTATACCACAAAACAGTTAAGGTGTGCATTTTAAAAGATAAATCTCAACATATTATTCCTCTGCTAAAAATCCACTTCACTCAAAGTGAAATCCCAATCCTCATATATTTACATGATGCAAACACCATCACCTCCCCTACTCCCTCTGTTTCCATCTTAACTTTCTTTCTTACTTTCTCTTCTCAAACTGCTTTGGCCTCTGGTGTTAGAGCTTTGCCTGAAATACTCTTCTCCCAGAGTTCCACATGCTTTTGTTGGCCTTGTACTCCTTCTTGGCCTGATGTTTCTCCGTAGGACTTCTCATTCCCCGATGTGTTATATAATTACCTCCTTATTTGTTAATTGTTGGGAGATATTTTATCAGTCTTAATGCTAAAATCCATATAAAAATGCCTGGCATATAAAATGTACTCATTAAATATCTGCTGAATAAATTACTTTTGGGAAATGCCTTATGGTAAAATTTTCATATGATGAAATTATTAAGATATTTCATCTGTTGTATGATGGACATGATGTTGCAAATCTAAAACAAGTTCCACTCTAGAGTGAGTTGTGCTAAAGTGGGGGTTTCCGTTTATTACAATTTTCAATCTATAATCTCTGATTGAAATGAAAGTTTACATCAGTGTATTTTCTGAGACTGATCACCTGTATTAATGTTTAAATGATACGATATTGAAAATTCTTTTTTTTTTTTTTAAAGATTTTATTTATTTATTTGAGAGAGAGAATGAGAGAGAGCACATCAGAGGGGGGAGGGGCAGAGGGAGAAGCAGACTCCCTGCCGAGCAGGGAGCCTGATGCGGGACTCGATCCCGGGACTCCAGGATCATGACCTGAGCCGAAGGCAGTCGCTTAACCAACTGAGCCACCCAGGCGCCCACGATATTGAAAATTCTTACAAAAGATAGTTGTAAGTGGTTAAAAATGATGGAACATATTAATGTTTAATCAGATGTAAAGCAAAAATGGATATCTATATTAAACATAAATAATTACAAGAATAAGAAGTATCTTAAATGTGAAAGTTTCCAAAATTGCTTTTTCATCTAAATATCTGGAAAGATAAATGAAATACAAAAAGCCATGTTAAATAATTTTTCTACTGCAGTCTATTTTACAATGGCCTGTAGAAGCCAATGCCCTTCACAAATTGGCCTCTCCAGTTTTATTGTTCTCCTGAGATAGCCTGTCTTTAGCCTCAAATCTTCAGGTTGTGAAGTTTAGTTACCTTTAAATGCAAACAGGCTGGGAATAATTTTACATAACATCTGCCATAACAAGAGGTTCAATAAATTAATTTATAGTGATATACCTTGCCCTTCGAGGATTCTACTGAATATATGAAGTCATTCTTCTCAAAATATTTGTTCTGGTGCTTAACCGGGATTGGTTTATATTTTGAGAGAAGAACCTCATAACTTTGGGGATTGATTTTAAAAATTCTCCAGAAAGATAGGCTTTATTCTTTTTCCTTCTTTAAGATGAGCTGCCTTTTAAAATTATAACTACTCATTTTATCTTCTTAGAATAAGAGGATTTTTGTTAATGTCAGAGAGTGTATTATTTCTTTCTTGATTCCCATTTACTCTCAGCTAATGACGTTGCTTCTTTTTTAAATCACTAAAGAAAAGGTTAAGTACTCATTGTAGATAAATTTCTAATTGATTTTTTAATTTTAATTAACAAAACAAAGTTAAATTTTCCTGAATAAATGCCAGAAAATCATGTCTCCCATAGTGGAAAAAAAATGCATAATGTTTTTGAAGTTAAATATAATGTTAAATAAGAGTTCCATATCAATGTAGTCCAAAACATTTCTAACTGGATAGATATTTTGATGACCAAAAAAAAGAAAAAAAAAAAGAAGTATTTACAGTAACTAATGAACAAATAGTTGCCAAAAGGATAGTGATTACTGTGATCATTTGGTGGGATTTTGAGTGGTTTATTTTTTCTCATTTTCCCACATTTCTTACAATATTGTAGCTTAGTAAACTATTGTGGAGAAAGCATAGATTTTGCAATAACAGAGAGAGACCTGTGTTTAAATTCAACTCCAGGGGTTATTAACTGGATAATATCTGACCAGTTAGTTAACCTTTTAAAGATTCGATTTTCTTATCTGTAAAATAGTAGTTAAGAACACCTACCTCATAGAATTACAGTGAAGACTAATGATATAATATTGAAAACTCTCTGTTTAATTTAGCATATACAGTAGAATGGCAGCTAAGTTAACAATATGTCAAAAATTTATTTTAAAAAAAGCAAATCACTTTTAAAAAATTCAATCTTATTTTAAAGAACATCTCTAAGGCTACTAGTGAAGCACCACAGCTGTTTTTAAAAATTTGCTCTTCACGGGGCACCTGGGTGACTCAGTTGATTAAGTGGGTCAGGTCATGATCTCAAGATTGAGCCCCAGGATAGGCTACCTGCTCAGCGGGGAGTCTGCTTCTCCTTCTCCCTCCCCCACCCATGGCTCATTCTCTCTCTCTTTCTCTCTCAAATAAATAAATAAAATCTTTTTTTAAAAATTTGGTCTTCATGATAATGCTATGAGCTATGCATTATTAACCTCATTTTACACATGAAAAAAGTGTCTCCTAGAGATCAAGCAACTTACCAATAGTAATTAGAATCCAAAACTGACCTCTGAATCTAGGTCTTTCTGATATAGCAATTCATGTCTTGTCAACAACCTTTTACTAAACTACACAGTAACAGCATGATTAGAGGAGGATGTGACAGTAGCAGAGCTCAAGGTAAGAGAAAAGGGGTCCTCAGATCTGTAAAACTTAAACTCCTTTGTCTCCATGATAATATCTCATATCTCCATGATTGGTACAAGTTGTATTAACATTTGTAGATACATTTTGCAGCTTCTGTATTTCTAGGTTTGATCTTTTGGCTTGGTTAGTGTCAAAACAGTTAAATAGTCCCTAAGACACAGGTAGCTGTTAGGTCAACTCTTCCATAACTTCAGTCAGTAAAGAAACAATGAACTCAAATGGATTTAGACATGCATTACTCAAAGCACAGTAAGCAGCTCGACCTTCATGTCTGTGTCTGTTCTTTTCCTTCCTCAAGTCACATGGGGGTGATACAGAGGTGCTCTCAGTCATATCTGTGCACATGGACTCTCTTTTATAGCTGAGGTTCTCTGAGATCAGAAAATCTCCAATCTCGTAGGAGGATTGCCAGCAACCTTGTCCTCCTCCCGTCCAAAGAGACATTTTTTTATAACTCTGGAATATGAGCAAAGGAGCCAGGGAGGCATTCTCTATCTTTATTAAACTGATTTGGAAACAAATTTACTGTCTGCCACAAAGAGGAGACATTATCTCCAGCCTCCAAAGCTGTTTGCTGCACAAACATCCATGAACAAAATAATCCAGTACAAAACCTATCATAAGACATGTAGAAACACCACAGAGAATTGCCCCCAACTGTTGATATTATAGATATGATTGTCCAGTTTGCTTTAACATGGGTCTTGATAGCATTTTAGGCCATTTGAGAATTTGCTATACCCTGCACTGAACTCTTGGTTTAGCTGGTTTTCCAAACCTCTGCTATGGGTGTATTACGTGCCTTGCTACATGGACCCCAAGGCAAGCGCATTAACTCAAGCAAGTACCGTCCCTCCAAACCTTACTTAAGCACTGAAAAGTGAAATTTTAGCTCTCTTTATGCCCAAACATGCTGTATTTCTTTGTTGACTTTGGCACGGCCACTGCCCCATGCTGGAGTAGGAGCAGTTTGTGAAGTAAACTCATTGTAGAATTTACATGCAAACATGAACAAGAACCCTTTATTTCTGGGTTGTACTTAACCTACCTAACAGACTTCCTCTCATACAGCTAAAGACAAGAAAGGGAGATCAGACCCTATGCCTTTGTCCTCAACTCCTTTCCCCACAATGCACGAGAAACAGAAGAGTCAGGCTTTATGTTTCAACTTTCAAACACCTTCTTATGCTACAAGTGTATCATCTATCTATCTATCATCTATCATCTACATCTATCACAGATGCTATTTGAGTTCTCCTGCCCTGATTCCTGTTGTTTAAAGCAACTTAGAAAATCTTTGCTTTCTCGTGTTCTCTACACAGTCTATCTTTCAGTCATACTGCTTTACAGCAAAATCTTATATAGAATGTCAGAGCCTGAATATTACTAACATATTTTTCGATTTATACTTCTATGGTGATGATCCAAACCCCCCATCATTTCAAACTTAGCCCCATATCTTGTTTTGACTAAGAAAAATGTCACCTTCAAGAAAAATGCAAATGAGAAAGGATGTCACATATCTCTAATTATTACCCTACTTGCAACTAATTATTTATTTCATCTGTTTTCTAGGTTTAAATTCAGGACCACCATGGTTGGCCAACAGTCCCACTTAACCCTGATTAGACTATTTTGACAGTCATAGATTTATGTCTGTCTGAATGATTGCATTCCAGGAAATTATTTTGTTTTTCCTCAGCACTAGAGGTGGTGCTGTCTATGCTGGAACCATTGTTTTGAGAGGGAAAATTTAGATGCAGTTCTGGAAGAAATCACTTCTAAAAAGAAGGCTAACAAGAAGACAACCATTTTGAGTGCATTATCTTGCCCTACTGTGGCTTCCTGTTCCCCATTCTCAGACCTATGGCATGAAGAACAATGACAAATTCAAAACCGTACATCCGACATTTCCTACATTCTAACTGCTTCCCACATTTAACCATTTAAACTCTTTGTTATATACTGGTTATGACCATGCTTTTTAATTGCTAACATTTTATTTTTTAGTACACACTATGAAAATGAATCACTTTGGTCATTGAAGCACTCATTTATTTTCAGCTGCCTAACATCCATTACTATCCTCCCAGATGCTCAATTTTATATCCATTTTTATCTTCTGCATTCATTTTCAATATAAAGAATACAGGCAATAATAATTTCAGACAATTAGCATCTCTTAGCAGCTTCAAACAAATCACCCCCACTGCAGTTTACATGTTACCACTTATCTCTATTTTCAAATATTCAGAAGAGATTCCTGAATATTCACACGTCTTTGTTTTTAGCTTGGTAAAAAAATTGGCAAAATATTGGCAAGAACTCTTGTCTTGAAATTAGGAGGACTCACTTTCCTTCTGGTCTGATAATAACTAAATATGAAGCCTTAAGAATGAAACAAATTACTTATCCAAATAAAAATATAACAAACAAAAGTGTAATTGTGAACAAAGCCTTTAAATAAACCTAGTGTAATTCATTGGCCCATTAATTTATTCAATAAACATAGGGCGCCTGGGTGGCTCAGTTGGTTAAGCGACTGCCTTCGGCTCAGGTCATGATCCTGGAGTCCCGGGATCGAGTCCCACATCCGGCTCCCTGCTCAGCAGGGGGTCTGCTTCTCCTCTGCCCTCTTCCCTCTCGTGCTCTCTGTCTCTCATTCTCTCCCTCTCAAATAAATAAATAAAATCTTTTAAAAAAAAAGAATTTAAAAAAAAATTTATTCAATAAACATCTATTGACCATGTAACACGTTAACAGCAGGTATTTCCTCGAGTATAGAGTAGAATGAGTGAAACAGTTATTGTCATGAAGAAGCCTAAGTATATTTAGATAGTAAACTAGAGAGTATTCATTTAGTCTAAACCAGAACTAAACTATCACTAAATTAATTTTTTAAATATTTTGTATATTTTTTTCATGAGAGCAAAGCAATCTTCAAAGGCATAGCTTTAAATAAGCTAAGAAAATATTTTCACATTTTGTTTGATCAACTAATTCATTCATTCAACAATTATTTATTGTTTGAATATTATTGGACACTTACTATACTATATTATGTAAATAAAATATAACAAAAAAAAAAAAGTAAGCACTTACTCTTCCTGGGGTCTTGGCATGATTCACTCCTTCACTCCATACACCACTGGAAGATAGACTTCCTAAAGACAGGATGAAGTGGGTGAAAGGATGAGAAAAATTCAGGATGACTCTTAGAATTTTTTACCTGAGCAAATTGGTGATGATAATGTCAATTCCTAAAATGCTAAAGACTGGAGGATGTTCAGAGCTGCAAGGAGGAAACCAAGATTTCTTTTTCATGTCTTTGTTTGAGAAGGGAGTTATGTATGAAAGCAAGAATGCAGACTTGGAAGCTGGATGTATGAATGTGAAAGTCTGGGAATCCATCGGGACTGGCACAGAAATTTGGGATTATTCAGCATATGGGTAATATATAAAGTCATCAGGTTTTAATGAAATAACCTGGGGAGTTAAAATTGATAGAGAAAACATTTTTTTTCATTATCCTTTGAGTTGAGACAGTACTGAATATGCTATAAATCTATAAAGATAATGCATTTTAGGAAAAATTGATTTGTTTATACACTTGAAACTGAATTGAAAGTTAATTTTATTTCCTATGTGCCTCTTATTGCTGAACCTCATGGCATAGAATGGGAACTATTTTAGAGCTGGAAAATAAAATTGGAAGAAAAAAAGAAAATAAGAATCAGTGCAGAACTGGTGGTAAGGGGGAAAAAAAAGAAGGAATTATGGGACCAATACTATATTTTATTTCCCTACTTTTTTTTTAAAGATTTTATTTATTTACTTGGGACAGAGATAATGAGAGAGAGAGAGAGCACATGAGAGGGGGAAGGGTCAGAGGGAGAAGCAGACTCCCTGCTCCTTGGGAGCCTGCTTCTCCCTCTGCCTTTCTCTCTCGCTCTGTCTCTCATGAATAAAAAACAAAAAAAATCTTTAAAAAAAAAAAAGAAATGTTATCTAACTTGTTAAGTTGGATGCAATATATACTTCTATATCTGCACTATTGAGCCATAGAGGAAGAAGAAATGTGATAGAAAGTAATTTGCAGAGAATATCTAGACATGCATCAGTTTTCATTGAAATAGTCACATTTTCCTACTAGTAACTGAGACCTATGGCAAAGGGTCCTTTTATGAGTATTTTTTTTGAGAATGATAAGCTTGCAGAATTTTTACAACTAATATTACACTTATTTTTTAAAGATTTATTTATTTATTTATTTATTTATTTATTTATTTATTTAAGAGAAACAGGGAGACAGAAGTGAGAGGGAGAGGGAAAGGGAGAAGCAGACTCCCTGCTGAGCAGAGTCTGAAACAGGGCTGGATCCTAGGACCCTGAGGTCATGACCTGAGCCCAAGGCCAACTGAGCCACCCAGCCACCCCCTAATATTACACTTACACACATTTGGTATTATTAAATGTTTAGTATTGATGTTCAAATCATCTATTAAGCTGGAACACTGTACTTTTCCTTAATAGATAGTTTTATATTTTAACACTTCTATTACATCTTAAAAGAAGACACAGAAGCATATGTAGAGATTCTCAAACTCTTTAACAAGAAAATGTAAATTAAGACTAAATATCACTTTATAGCTATTAGACTGGCAAAGTTTGAAAAGTTGGATATTGCCAGCTGCTGTTCACAACATATGTTGATCTTGGGAATGTAAATGATATAGTCATATTTGCAAAGCGATATCTCAGAAATTCTTCTCCTACATATTCCAAATAAATTATTTCAGAGATCCACAGAGATATATGCATGCTTGTTGACTGCATCTTTACTCAAGGGTTCTGTGAATTAGAGGTGATATGAATGTTCATCACGGGGAGAAAAAATAAGTAAAAATGTGGTAGATGCAAGTGGTAGATACATACATTGGAGCAATGTGAAGTAACAAACTAGATGTACACAGAGCATTAAGCATATCTCTTAAGCATAGTATTTAGTAGGGAAAGGGAGAAAAGTAAGAAACAATGAGATGTATAACATAAAGAATTTACTTAGAAATACATGCATATAAACATTTTGTAAAATATAAAAATGCATATTAAACACAACTGTATGATTGCCTGTTGTTGGGGAAGGAAATGGGGTAGAGAAGGAAAAAGATCCTTGAACAGACAAAAGATAACAATTGCCATAAACTGTGCTACCAAGTACTAAAAATAACATTGAGAGTCATAAATAAATAGATTTCATTTAAACTCATCAGATTTAGTGAAGTCTTCTAGGGAAGAATGTACAAATTAAGAGAAAGAGTCCAGGAATATAACTCTGAAATACTATAACCATTTAGATGAAGGACAGAGAATATGCAGCAAAGGAGACTGAGGAATGAATATAGAACTATCAATAATCCACAATACTCATAGTCCTTAAATGTGCTAATGATTCTTAAAATTCCTTACCATAGTTAAACTATTTTAAACCCAGCCACAATATAAGTTAGTCAATCTTAATCACCATCCCCAGTTTATAGACTTGGGAAACTGACACAAAGAACATTTTTTCTGAAGCCACACAATAAGTGGGAAAATTGAGCTTCAAACTCATGGAACTTTGCTCCAGAGTTTATGGGTCTAACCACTGCACTATGTTGTCTCCATACCTATACAGCAAAACTAGTGGTTTGGGGTCTTGGACAAGAAAGCTTCCAAATCAAGGCAGTGTCCCGTTGGGTTAGATGTCATTTGTAATAAAGTGAGAAGGAAGCAGGAGGCAGCAGGGAAAGCAGTTAAATCACTACTTGGTAATTTTACGTAGCTCATAGCTCTGAAACTTCTTTACAACGTGCTCATCATTCCAGCTTTATTAAATGTTCAGTTAAACACACAGACTCAAAATCTTTTAAAAAAAATTTGTCTATCAGATTCACATTTAGTACAGAAGGACTGGAAATTAATAAAGAGAAAAGAGAATACAATAGAGAAGAAAAAGTGAAGGGTGCTGATTATAACAATTAGGGTTCTTGAACAGGAGACTAAACCACAGTGCCACGCGGGGCAGAAAACACTAGAGATCTCAATGAGTCCCAAGGAGAAATCACTGTTTACGTTATTTATTTTTTTTTATTTTTTTTTTTTTATTTATTTTTTTTTTTTTTAAAGATTTTATTTATTTGACAGAGAGAGACACAGCGAGAGAGGGAACACAAGCAGGGGGAGTGGGAGAGGGAGAAGCAGGCTTCCCGCAGAGCAGGGAGCCCGATGTGGGACTTGATCCCAGGACCCTGAGATCATGACCTGAGCCGAAGGCAGTCGCTCAACCGACTGAGCCACCCAGGCGCCCTGTTTACGTTATTTAAATGACCTGAGGCTTTGAATGAAATGAAAAGCTGAGCACAGAGCCAGCCACTCAGTATATCTGAAGACATCACAACATAGCATCATGGATAATATCAGATACTACGGTTATTAATTCTTACCTATCACAGAAAGATAAAATTGTGTTTAGTAAACTTTGTAATACTTATTATAAAGTGTTCTATCAAAAACAAGGGAGACTGACCTTCAAAAAATGACTGGGGATGTCCAGTATCCATAGCCCAACACTCTTCACACAATCATTTTGGATAATGAAGGTGTCATAATGAATAATTATAGATTGCAATGATATGCTATGGGGAGAACATGACTTCTATATGCATGGTGTAGATTTCCTCAATGTTCATAAATCATCATTCAAGGTAGTCATGATAGAAGCCAGAAAAAAAGAAAAGACGTTAGAAAAGTTGTTCCATGTGTAATAGAATAGAACGTACTCATAAATTTGTAAAATAATGTTGTTTAAACACAGAAATAAAGGGGGGAAAGACTTAAACCTGAATCAGTATGAATGCAGAGATTAGTTTCTAATTTGTCTATCACATGGTTTTGTTAGGTTTAATTTAGGTTGTGTTGATAAAAGGAATGTGACACTTTTAAAGGAAATGTCATGTAATAAATATAAACATACCAGTATTTTTTTTGAAAAAGAAGGTAGATCTGATTACTTGCAGATTTCAGTTTGGGAAATATATAAATTAATAAATAAATGAATGAGTGAATAATCTCCTCATTGAAGGAAAGGAAGGGTGACCTATAGAACATGGTAGGCACAACTAGACTCTACAGAAATGAGTACTAATTTTGATCTTTATTTATAGGAAACACTTTACAGAGAAAACAAATAGTTACTTTCAGGCTAGAATTTATATAGAATAGGAATTAAGAGATTCATTGACTCTGAGTCAGATTGCTTAACTCCAAATCACAGCTGTGCAACTTACTAGAAATGTAACATTTCTAGTATACACTCATCCATTTTCTTTTCTGTAAACTCAGAATCATAGCACTTTGTTAGGTTACTGGGAATACTGCTCTGTGTGAAGTATGGAGAACAATGCCTGTCATGTAAGGCAGCAAGTCAGATGATGAACAATTTACTGCTCTCATCATTGAAATGGAGCCTTATGCCATTATCTATATCATTTAAATGGTTTACATTACACATACTTCACACAAGCACGTCAGTTTTATTCATCTGTCTATATCATCTCTATCTCTAGCTATCTTTATCTATATATTCTAGAGAGATATTCTCTCCCAGAACTTAATATAACCCTCTAGCAGGGTAACTTAAATAATCAAGAGAATTCTGAAAAATTAGACATGTCACAAAGGAGAAAACTCAACAGAAACAACAACTTCTAGATCCAGAACAGGCAAATGTAGTGAAAACCACATAATCAGACCTAAGTCATGCAATTCAAGGCAAACTATAAGCAGGGCATTATGATGCTAAAAATAGCATTTTAAAATCAGGTTCCAGAATGTTGGGCGTTGCAAAATCTCTTCTGCAGATGATCAAGTTGGTCCTGGAAACCATGACTAGGCTGACCCTGCAGGTATAGTTCAAGATTTCCTAAAGATGGACAAAGGATAAATAAACGACAGGGCTTTTGAAACAATAATTTGTCTTGATAACGATAGTTGTGCCATTCATTAATTTATTCTTAAATATAATGGCAATATCATCAAAGAAATTATGTTATAAATGTCAAACTTTGAAAACATATTTTTATGTCAGTCCCAGTGATGAATAACTTTCAAAATTCCATTGTTGTAAGTGTTTTAGGTAGCTGTAAATATACTAAGGAAATGAGACACCTAGGGAATCTCAAGAGACCAGAAAAAGAATTTTAATTACAGTTGCTAACCATCCATGTTCTAATGGGAAATTACTGCCTGCATGATGAAACTATCAATCACAAATTCAGAGACTATAACTTAGGTGTTAGAAATTTTGAAAACTTCCTCTATTTAACTGTTAGGAAACAATGAGAAATTATGTGTTGTAAAGACATAAGCAATGAATTTGGAAAAAGACCTAAGCCAAACTCCAATTCAAGGCTGGATTTTGGTAAAGTCATTTCAACTTCTCAATTTCCTTTTTTGTGAAGAAGATGAGTCAAACATATTCTGCCTTCTACATAATTGTAAGAGTCAAATCAAAGAGTATGAAGGTAAACTATGGAAACTGTAAAATGTCCTACAGATACAAGTTATTATTGTTATATATAATATACCTGACCTCAATCTGTTTCTAGGATAATTTCATAATTTATAAACATGAAGAATTAATATTTTCTTTCCTTTTATTAAGATTTTATTTATTTATTTGAGACAGGAGGGAGAAAGAGAAAGAGAGAGCAAGGGGTGTGAAGGGGCAGAAGGAGAGGGAGAAGCAGACTCCCCACTGAGCACAGAGCCCAATGTGGGACTCAAACCCAGGGCCCTGAGATCATGACCTGAGCCGAAGGCAGACGCTTAACCGACTGAGCCACCCAGGCACCCCAGTTAATGTTTTCTATTGGTCAATGGACATCAGTTGTTCTCCTAGAATAGGTTGGCTCGACACAAAAATGAAACAATTTTACAGTGTGCTATCCAATAACTAGTTTACATATGAACATGTTTTTACACACACTTGTAAAAGAACTATGATAATAGTTTGTATAATCTTACAAAGGTTCATTGTGTACTCCTCATGCCACATTGCATACATCAACCCTCCCATCTAATTTACCCCACACTGACAGGAGCATATCACCATTATTAGGTGAAATGGTAACTATAACTATATCTAATCATCCAATCCAAAATACCTCTGATAGTGAAAGGTAGCTTTAAGCATAACTTAAATTATATTTTAGATATTTATTTTAGTTACCAATGATTGTTTTCCCATTCTAGTGTACTTATATAATATTCCTACTCAAATTATTATTATTTTTTTTAGTTGGCAATTTTATTTTATTTTTATTTTATTTTTTTAATTAATTAATTTATTTATTCTTATGTTAATCCCCATACATTACATCATTAGTTTTAGATGAAGTGTTCCATGATTCATTGTTTGTGCATAACACCCAGTGCTCCATGCAGAATGTGCCCTCCTCAATACCCACCACCAGGCTAACCCATCCTCCCACCCCCTCCCCTCTAGAACCCTGTCTGTTTTTCAGAGTCCATCGTCCCTCGTGGTTCGTCTACCCCTCCGACCTCTCCCGCTTCATTCTTCCCCTCCCGCTACCTTCTTCCTTTTTTTTTTTTTTTAACATATATTGCATTATTTGTTTCAGAGGTACAGATCTGAGATTCAACAGTCTTGCACAATTCACAGCGCTTACCAGAGCACATACCCTCCCCAGTGTCTATCACCCAGTCACCCCATCCCTCCCACCCCACCCCCCACTCCAGCAACCCTCAGTTTGTTTCCTGCAATTAAGAATTCCTCATATCAGTGAGATCATATGATACATGTCTTTCTCTGTTTGACTTATTTCACTCAACATAATACCCTCCAGTTCCATCCATGTCATTGCAAATGGCAAGATCTCATTCAACATCTGCAAATCACTCAATGTGATACAATACATTAACAAAAGAAAGAACAAGAAACATATGATCCTCTCAATAGATGCAGAAAAAGCTTTTGACAGAGTACAGCATCCTTTCTTGATCAAAACTCTTCAGAGTATAGGGATCGAGGGTACATACCTCAATATCATAAAAGCCATCTATGAAAAACCTACAGCGAATATCATTCTCAATGGGGAAAAACTGAGAGCTTTCCCCCTAAGGTCAGGAACGCGGCAGGGATGTCCACTATCACCACTGCTATTCAACATAGTATTGGAAGTCCTAGCCACAGGATTCAGACAACAAAAAGAAATCAAAGGCATCCAAATTGGCAAAGAAGAAGTCAAACTCTCACTCTTTGCAGATGATATGATACTTTATGTGGAAAACCCCAAAGACTCCACCCCAAAACTGCTAGAACTCATACAGAGATTCAGTCAAGTGGCAGGATATAAAATCAATGCACAGAAATCAGTGGCATTCCTATACACCAACAACAAGACAGAAGAAAGAGAAATTAAGGAGTCGATCCCATTTACAATTGCACCCAAAACCATAAGATACCTAGGAATAAATCTAACCAAAGAGACAAAGGATCTGTACTCAGAAAACTATAAAATACTCATGAAAGAAATTGAGGAAGACACAAAGAAATGGAAAAATGTTCCATGCTCATGGATTGGAAGAACAAATATTGTGAAGATGTCAATGCTACCTAGAGCAATCTACACATTCAATGCAATCCCCATCAAAATACCATCCACTTTTTTCAAAGAAATGGAACAAATAATCCTAAAATTTGTATGGAACCAGAAAAGACCCGCATAGCCAGAGGAATGTTGAAAAAGAAAAGCAAAGCTGGCGGCATCACAATTCCGGACTTCCAGCTCTATTACAAAGCTGTCATCATCAAGACAGCATGGTACTGGCACAAAAACAGACACATAGATCAATGGAATAGAATAGAGAGCCCAGAAATGGACCCTCAACTCTGGTCAACTCATCTTTGACAAAGCAGGAAAGAATGTCCAATGGAACAAAGACAGTCTCTTCAACAAATGGTGTTGGGAAAATTGGATAGCCACATGTAGAAGAATGAAACTGGACCATTTCCTTACACCACACACAAAAATAGACTCCAAATGGTTGAAAGACCTCAATGTGAGACAGGAGTCCATCAAAATCCTAAAAGAGAACACAGGCAGCAACCTCTTTGACCTCAGCTGAAGCAACTTCTTCCTAGAAACATCGCCAAAGGCAAGGGAAGGAAGGGCAAAAATGAACTATTGGAACTTCATCAAGATAAAAAGCTTTTGCACAGCAAAGGAAACAGTCAACAAAACCAAAAGACAACCAACAGAATGGGAGAAGATATTTGCAAATGACATATCAGATAAAGGGCTAGTATCCAAAATCTATAAAGAATTCATCAAACTCAACACCCAAAGAACAAAGAATCCAATCAAGAAATGGGCAGAAGACATGAACAGACATTTTTCCAAAGAAGACATCCAAATGGCCAACAGACACATGAAAAAGTGCTCAATATCGCTCGGCATCAGGGAAATCCAAATCAAAACCTCAATGAGATACCACCTCACACCAGTCAGAATGGCTAAAATTAACAAGTCAGGAAAAGACAGATGTTGGCGGGGATGCGGAGAAAGGGGAACTCTCCTACACTGTTGGTGGGAATGCAAGCTGGTGCAGCCACTCTGGAAAACAGTATGGAGGTTCCTCAAAAAGTTGAAAATAGAGCTACCATATGACCCAGCAATTGCACTATTGGGTATTTACCCCAAAGATACAAAAGTAGGGATCCGAAGGGGTACATGCACCCCGATGTTTATAGCAGCAATGTCCACAATAGCCAAACTGTGGAAAGAGCCAAGATGTCCATCGACAGATGAATGGATAAAGAAGAAGTGGTATATATATACAATGGAATATTATGCAGCCATCAAAAGGAATGAGATCAAATTATTTTTTAAAACAAATTCTTTTCAAAAATAGTAATATCATGCATCCATATGTTTAGTGAAAACAAATTTATAATAATTCTTCATATTTATTTTCTGATCACCAAAAAATATAAGCAAAATAATTAATCTTGGCACATAGTAACTCACTTGAAGCATTTCCTTAGACATAGATGTCTTTAAAATTATGTCACAGCTATTTTTCTGAAAAATGCTTTTTTACAAATGTGGTCTATTATTATTGGTCTCTATATTTTATTAGTCTATTACATGGTCTAATTATTTCTTTATAAAATAGGCAGCAATATTCTTCAAACTTTCATTTTATGGGTAATTGACTCTTATCTGTAGATCATGATATTTTAATCAATAAAATATTCTCTGTATAGAGATGGATAACAGGGTAAACTCCCTGGTAAGTTCAGAGAAGATTCTACTAAGCCGAGGTTATCTCAAGTCTCATATTTTTCATGTTAAAAATATGGAGGGAGCCTGGGTGGCTCAGTTGGTTGAGTGACTGCCTTCAGCTCAGGTCATGATCCTGGACTACCAGGATCAAGTCCCGCATTGGGTTCCCTGCTCAGCAGGGAGTCTGCTTCTCCCTCTGACCCTCCTCCCTCTTAGGCTTTTTCTCTCTCTCATTCTCTCTCTCAAATGAATAAATAAAATCTTAAAAAATTGGAAATATCTCAGCTTTAACATTTTCATAGGTACTATATTTTTGCCTGCAAATATAGTCCTTTGCTTTGACAAATATTTTATGAGTGTCATATGCACACTCTGCCCATCTTTAAATACTTATTCAAATTGGACTCCAGAAAGTTTGCATATTTTCAGAAACAATAACTTACATGAAGGGATATTTTCTTCATATGTGGAATTTACCTGTAAATGAGGTTTGGTTACTTTTGTGTTTTGTCCCTTGGATGTGTGAAAAAAATACAGCCTTATTTTAAAATATTTGTGTCCTTTTTTAAATTACCTCATGAGGATCAAAATATATTACCTATTGCATTCATATGATTTATACTATTATGAATACCAGTGATTGTAATAATATCAATAATAATATTATTACTAATACTAATGATAGATTATTTGAGGATTACATGAAACAATTTTGATTAAGTGATTAGTATAGCTTCTGTCCCATAGTAAGAGCTCAATACTTTAGCTGCAATTATTATTTCTCTAGTGAATTTTTTGTTTGGTCCCTTTTTTCAATTTTCAATTAATGTGTTTGTTTTTACTACTTATTAAGTCCGTATATATGTTAAAGATGTTAATCTTTGTTCATATGTTACATTTTTCCAGTTTATCATTTTAACTTTATACATTGTGTTACTTGGATATTTAAAGTATGGTAGGACTGAATGCACATTATATTTGGCTAATAGGTAAATCTGTATGTTTTCAGGTGTAATCTTGAATGGAGAATTTAGAGGTTGAAAGTAAAAAAAGCTGAAATAAATTAAATCTTTGCTTAAAAAATTTCACAACTAATTCTATGCTGTTAGGAATAAATAATCAAGCAAACATATCTTTAAAAAAGAAAACAAAATAATAAAATCTCATTTTCAACTTTGGTTAAAGTAAAACCTTAAAAATTAAACATTGACTGCTCTATGATTTGGCATGGTTTTAATAAGAGACCTGCCTTCAGTTCAGAATGACACGTGGAAAGGCAGGATTATTCACTGAAACTAATCTCATGTTTCTTTTATATAAAGGCAAATCCAAAATCAATTCTGCTTTAACAAAATTGATTTGGGATCAGGATTACATATAAATGCTGAATCAACATTCAAGATAACAAACTATATTGGAGACATCCTTAATGCAGATTGGCAGTCACTAGATGAATGTGACATGATTGATCCTGGTTCTCATACTAATAACTAGTCATTCATTAATGTCCAAATGATTTACAATGAAAAAACCTCTTCCCCCTCCTTTTTTCTATTTTTAAATTATCTTCACTGTTCTAAAGTTCAAATTTCTAAAATTTCCAGTTTCAGTGAGTTAAGTGCAATTCCTAGAAATCTAAAAGTCCTGAGGAATTTGATAATTTAATGATCTGAATAACTCCCTGGGAAACAAGCAAATTAAAAATGATTACTATTAGGGAATGTTATTTTGAAAATATTTTCTGGAGGATTTTGTAGGATATTATGAAAAATTTTTGTTTCCAATTTGGAAGATTGGTATAGTTTTACATTTGTTTAAAAAATTTCTTCTTCCTGTCTCTTAAAACTACTCTTTCATTTCTAGTTTCATTATTACTACAACTTCCTAACTTCTAACATGCTCTTGTTTTCAACATATCACTAAAAGTGCTATAGAACCTTTATTTCAAGGGGACAATAATATTTATTTTTTTTAGATTTTATTTATTTATTTGAGACAGAGAGAATAAGAGACAGAGAGCATGAGAGGGAGGAGGGTCAGAGGGAGAAGCAGACTCCCTGCCGAGCAGGGAGCCCGATGCGGGACTCGATCCCGGGACTCCAGGATCATGACCTGAGCCGAAGGCAGTCGCTTAACCAACTGAGCCACCCAGGCGCCCCATCAAGGGGACAATAATATTTAACTTTCTTGATTAGAGTAAAAGAATGTGCTGAACACCTTGACTGGCATCCTATGAGTTTACAAAGAAAGTTGTCCTCCCTTCACAAACAGTATTACAGTTGAATAGTTACTTTCTACATAATCCTGCCTCCTATGACTCACACAGTTGTTGACAGTCAAATTTACTGGCCTTAGTCAGTCTAAACTTGGCCTTATCTAATTTTATTTTCTTTGGTGTAGTTTGGTTAGTCTTCTGGCTCAACACTTGTATTAGAAAGAAATATTTTTTTTACATTGTCTTACTCACTGTGCCTCAAAGAAAGAATAGGTTGCCTGATTAAGATTTAGAAAATTTCTCCCTCTCTCTTCTTTCTCTCCCCTCTTGCTCTTTCTCTATTCTCTGTGTATCCTTGTATCTGAAAAACTAGTGGATCTACTCTGTTACTTCTATAAGACTTGCATGCCACATTCTTGTCCCTTCTAGAGGTAAATCTGGAAGTCCATTTTCCTCTCTTTCTGAGTAATGGAAGATAAGAATGCATGATAATAATAATGAGTGTATCATCTCTTTAGATGTAAAATCTTTTTGGGTTGGATCGCTCAAGATTCAATTATATAATTATTTATGGAGATTATAAGAATATTTGAGTATGACCTATATCTAATTTACAATATCCAATCCAGTCTTTTTTTGGCATTAATACCAGCGCTTTGATATGCTTCTCTTTGCTCCCAGTGTTTGATTTCTCAATTGATTTTGAACTTAAAGGAGACATAAGGGTATGGGGAATTATCACTTGTAAACCCTAACAGGAAAATAACACCCGATCTAGTAGGCTTGTTACCTTTCACCCATGTTAACATATTTTCTAGACTCTAAACACATTTGAATAACCAGAGTTAAATATTTTGATACATAAGCGGATTTATCAGATTCCATTTTTTCAGTATTTAAAATTTGTACTTAGACATTCACTATCTCCATGTATCTTAGACACTATATGATATTTGGCTTTCTGTGTAGGAAGATTAGAAAATATAAAATGTATGAAGAAGAATGAAAATAATCAAATCAGAGCAGAAATAATACATTGGAAGATTTTCTGTGGCTTGGCTTCAAGGTTTAGTTTGAGCTGAATTTTATAACTTTGGATTTCTTGTACCTATAAAGTACTTAAGTTAGGTGTAGGTGTCTCAAAACAAATAATTCTTCCTGTAGCAAATTTCCATGTTCTTTCTTCCCTGTTTGTCTCTACTGTAGGAAGAGTTAAATATTTACCTCTCCAGTTCTCCTGGAAGTTATGCATTATAGAAAACTAAATCCACCTGGGGCTTCTATAAAAGTATTGTTTTTCTCATAAAAAAAATGACAGAGAAAACTGGTACCAAACATTCCCTAAAACTGAGTTTAATATTTCTTAGAATTTATCTTCCTGGGGTGTGTGGGTGGCTCAGTTGGTTAAGTGTCTAACTCTTACTTTTGGCTCAGGTCATGATCTCAGGATCTGGGGATTGGGGTTCTGGGATCGAGCCCCAGGTCCAGCTTAGTGGGCAGTCTGCTTGAGATTCTTTCTCTCACTCTGCCCCTTCCCCTGCTTGTGAGCTCTCTCTCTCTCTCAAATAAATGAATAAATAAATCTTAAAAAAAAAAGAACTTATCTTCCCAAGGAAATTATTTATTAGTAATTAGCAACCCTAGTACAAAGGGAAGTATTGAGTCAGATAATGTGGATCCTTATATGATATTCTGTACTTTTTATAAACTTTGATTTCAAGGTCATTTTTATAAGGTAATTGTCTCATACTGATCAATTATCCTGATTCAAAAGATGAAATTGTAATTTGACACTACCATTATGAAAGCTGCGGTTCTGAAGAATATAAAGGTTTCAGGAGTAGAGCTTAAATCACTGTCACTGGGACCAGTGTTTAATTAGTTTTAGATATCTTCTCTTCTTAAGACTGATATATTAACTTGCTCAAGCTTTATTTTTCATTACCAAAGTCGCAGACTGATTAACTTGTTCTATGATCCTTGTAATCAATTGTTTATCGTGAATTGAACCGACAGCTGCAGAACACAGTTGGAAATAACCCAGGAGCAAAGGAAGACATGATTTCAGGAAGAGAAAAACAAAATGTAAGGAATCAAGCCAACTAAAGTATAACTTATGCAAAGATGAGTCTAAAGGTGTCTCTTGTGTGCTACTTCTTATGTATTAACAAGAATTAGTCACAGCCCTTGGGTTCTAAAGTAAAAACACTGACAGTGTAGGAAGTAAATTATCTGTGAACATAATTGAAAAGTTTGAGCTCCTATTTTTACACTAAAAAGTTTAATTATGTTACAGTGTTCTTCAGAGGTTTTTTATTGTTGCTGTTCTAATTATATATATCTATTGAACTCAATTCCACTTATCATTTTCATATATAAAGTAAAACTATTTACTTTTTAATACATATATTAAGAAATGCCTACGTAAATAGATTTATAGTTTATTAATCCTCTCAACTAAATTACATGTTATTAAGTATAATGACTAAAATTACGTTAGTAAATGGTTAGTGCAAGCTGTAAACAGGGCATTTCTTTGGAATGAATATTAACTAATTAACTTATTTATATTAATTAGTTAATATTTAACACTGAGGTAAGTTAGGTTTTCACCAAAATATTTTGATATTTAATTTCAAAACTACAAGCTTTCAAAAAGAACATAACATGGAATTAATAAAATAAACCAAATTTTATTTTTTATAATAATTCAAAATTTAAATTATTTTCTTCACTTTGCTTTTGAATTATTTTATTATTTGTTTATCTTTTCAGTAATTTGCCCTGCTTCCTTTCACAGAATTTGGATCCTCTAAAGTATTTTTGCATATCATGCTCCACCTCAACATCTGCTTCTGAAGAACCCAATTTGTGCCCATATTTCTTGTGTAAATCAGATAAAATTCATTTTCTAGCACTTTCTTCTAAACAGTATTTGTTCTATTAATTTATCCCATTCCATTTTTCTTTCTTGATACAATTTTAATGACTTAGAGAAAGTATAATGTTACTTTATATAAAATGATTGATCTTATTAGCTTTAGCAGCTTCATTTAAGAAAATTAGTAATATGTCTTCCTGAACAGCTCATTGACTGTCTCCACTATATCAATTAATTTTCTCAGTAAAAATGAAATAATGAGATCAGAATGTGGATATGTTGGAATTGGTGGAGCTATGGAACAAAAGTTAGAAGCAATGTGCTTTCAAACTTTCCCAAATTTGCTTTATTTTTTTCCATCTATATATTATCTATCTATCTATCTATCTATCTCTCATCATCATCTATCTATCTATATCATCTATCTATTATCTATATATATTTCTGTTAGGGAGGGAAGAGAGAAGATAACATTAAAATCTTTTTAAAAGAAAAAGAAAAATTTTAATTTTCTTTTTATAATTGCATGGTCAGTTTTATTCAGGGTTTTTTAATTGTCCAAGGGATTGTTACTCTTACTTATGTACAAATTCACTACACTGTTTAGAAGTAAATGTTAATTATATATATTTCATTATAGATATTTTAAAGTTCAGAATATAATTCCATTTTTGTTTTGAAAAAAATAATACAGAAGCAAACCTTATTAGAAAACATTAATATATTCATTCATTTACACATTCTTTTTTTTTTTAAAGATTTTATTTATTTATTTGACAGAGAGAGCAAGAGCAGGAACACAAGCAGGGGGAGTGGGAGAGGGAGAAGCAGGCTTCCCACTGAGCAGGGAGCCCGATGTGGGACTCGATCCCAGGACCCTGGGATCATGACCTGAGCCAAAGGCAGACGCTTAAGGACTGAGCCACCTAGGCGCCCATCATTTACACATTCTTTAGGTATTATCCAAGTCCATTGTATCAAAGGTAGTCCTGTACACATGGCAGATACAAAGATAATTAACAGTAAGCCTTTCAAAGGGCTTACAACTTACTAAGGAATATAGACCCATAAATATATACCTATAGTTTGGTGTAATAACTGCTGATAAAGAAACTGTGATGAAGAAAATCATGTGCTTTAAGGAATAATTAAATCAGACTTCTATTAGTCAAGATGGGGATGGAAGCAACACACACACACACATCTTTCCAATTTCCAGTACCATGATTGTCTAATCATAATCCAATTTCGGTTTGGTCATTATTGTAAGAAAGATGGACATTTAATTTTATGACTCTGTATTAAGAGTTAAATGTGAGGGGTGCCTGGGTGGCTCAGTCATTAAGCGTCTGCCTTCGGCTCAGGTCATGATCCCAGGGTCCTGGGATCGAGTCCCACATCGGGCTCCTTGCTCCATGGGAAGCCTGCTTTTCCCTCTCTCACTCCTCCTGCTTGTGTTCCCTCTCTCTCTGTGTCTCTCTCTGTCAAAAAATAAATAAAATCTTTAAAAAAAAAAAAGAGTTAAATGTGAGACTTGAAGCCACAAAAATCCTAGATGAGAGCACAGGCAGTAACGGCTTTGATACCAGCTATAGCACATTTTTCTAGATATGTTTCCTGAGGCAAGGGAAGCAAAAGCAAACAAACAAACAAACAAACAAAAAACAACTATTGGGACTATATCATTACATCAAAATAAAATCGTCTGCACAGCAAAGGAAACAATCAACAAAACAAAAAAGACAACCTACTGATTGGGAGAAGATATTTGTAAATGATATATCTGATAAGGATTTAGTATCAAAATATATAAAAAATTGCTTTCAGTCCAAGATGGAGGAGGAGTAAGACAACTTAGTTTTGTCTGGTCCCAGGAATTCAGGTAGATAGCTATCAGATCATTCTGAACACCTGCAAACTCAACCGGAGAACTAAGAAAAGAATTACTGCAATTCTACAAATAGAAAAGCGACCACTTTCTGCAAGAATGACAAGACAGAAAAACTCACCTCAAAAGAGAAAACAAGAGGCAATACGGACTGCCAAAGACCTAATCATTGACATAAGATGTCAGAACTAAAGTTCAGAAAAGCGAATATAAAGATACTAGCTGGACTTGAAAAAAGCATAGAAGACACTAGAGAATCCCTTTTTAGAGAAATAAAAGAACTAAAATCTAATCAAGTCAAAAAAAAGTCTATTAATGAGATGAAATAAAAAATGGAGGCTCTAACTGCTAGGAAACATGAGGCAGAAGAGAGAATTAGTGATATAAAAGACAGAATGATGGAAAATAAAGAAGCTGAGGAAAAGAGAGATAAACAACTACTGGATCATGAGGGGAGAATTTGAGAGAGAAGTGATACCATAAAGCAGAAAAATATTAGAATAATTGGAATCCCAGAAGAAGAGAGAAAGAGAGGGGGGAAGAAGGTATATTGGAATAAATTATAGCTGAGAACTTCCCTAATCTGGGGAAAGAAACAGGCATTCAAGTCCAGGAGGCACAGAGAACCCCCCTCAAAATGAATAAAAATAGGTCGACACCTCAACATATAATAATGAAGCTTGCAAATCTCAGAGACAAAGAGAAAATCCTGAGGCAGCTTGGGACATGAGGTCCGCCAACCTACAAGGGTAGAAACAATAGACTGGCAGCAGACCAATCCATCTGGCCTTTCTGGCAGGCCAGAAAGGACTGGTATGATATATTCAGGTGATAAATGAGAAAAATATGCATCCAAGAATACTTTAGCCAGAAAGGCTGTCATTCAAAGTAGAAGGAGTGATAAAAAACTTCCAGAACAATCAGATACTAAAATAATTTGCGATCACTAAACCAGTCCTGAAAGAAAAATTAAAGTGTATCCTTTAAGTGGAGAACCAAAAAAGGAACATAGACCAGAAAGGAACAGAGACAATATACAGGAACAGTGACTTTACAGGCAATACAATGGCACTAAATTCATATCTTTCAATAGTTACCCTGAATGTAAATGGGCTAAAAGCCCCAATCAAAAGACACAGGGTATCAGATTGGATTAAAAAAGCAAGACCCATCAATATGATGTCTGCAGGAGACTCATCTTAGACCCAAAGAAAGCTCCAGATTGAAAGTGAGGGGGTAGAAAACCATTTATCATGCTAATGGAATCAAAAGAAAGCTGAGGTAGCAATCCATATATCAGACAAATTAGATTTTAAGCCAAAGACAGTAATAAGAGATGAGGCAGGACACTATATCATAATTAAAGAAGATCTAGCAATTGTAAATACTTATGCACTTAACATGGGGGCAGCCACTTATATAAACCAATTAATAACAAAATTAAAGAAACACATGGATAAAATACAATAGTAGGTGATTTTAACACACCACTCACTGCAATGGACAGATCATCTAAGCAGAAGATCAACAAAGAAACAAGGGCTTTGAATGGCACACTGGACCAGATGGACTTCACAGATATATTCAGAGCATCTCAACCTAAAGCAACAGAATACACAGTCTTCTCAAGTGCACATGGAACATTCTCCAGAATAGATCACATACTGGGTGACAAATCAGGTCTCAACTGGTACCAAAAGATTGAGAACACTCTCTGCATATATTCAGACCACAATGCTTTGAAACTGGAACTCAATCACAAGAGGAAATTTGGAAAGAACTCAAATACATGGAGGTTAAAGAGCATCCTACTAAAGAATAAATGGGTCAACTAGGAAATTAAAGAATTAAGAAAATTCATGGAAATAGATGAAAATGAAAACACAACTGTTCAAGACCTCTGGATTCATCAAAGGCAGTCCTAAGAGGGGAGTATATAGCAATACAAGCCCTTCTCAAGAAACAAGAAAGGTCTCAAATACGCAACTGGACCTTACACTTAAAGAAGCTGGAGAAAGAACAGAAAATAAAGCCTAAACCCATAAGGAGAAGATATTTAATAAAGATTAGAGCAGAAATCAATGAAATAGAAACCAAAAGAACAGAAGCACATATCAATGAAACAAGGAGTTGGTTCTTTGAAAGAATTAATAACATGGATAAACCCCTGGTCAGACTTATCTAAAAGAAAAGTGAAAGGGCCCAAATAAATAAATCATGAGGGGTGTCTGGGTAGTTCAGTCGGTTAAGTGTCTACCCTCAGGTCAGGTCATGATCCAGAGTCCCAGGTTCAAGCCTCACATCAGGCTCCCTCCTCAGTGGGGGTCTGCTACTTCCTCTCTCTCTGCTCCTCCCCTGTTCCTGCTAATCACACTCTCTCTCTCTCTCAAATAAATAAATAAAATCTTTAAAAAATAAAAATAAATAAATAAAATCATGAAAGAAAGACAAGAGATCATAACGAACACCAAAGAAATACAGACAATTACAAGAACATATTATGAGTAACTATATGCCAACAAATTAGGCAATCTGGAAGAAATGGATGCATTCCTAGAGACGTATAAACTACCAACACTGAAACAGGAAGAAATAGAAAACCTGAACAGACCCATAACCAGCAAGGAAATTGAAGCAGTAATCAAAACTCTCCCAAGCAACAAGAGTCAGTCCAGGGCTAGATGGCTTCCAAGGGGAATTCTACCAAACATTTAAAGAAGAATTAATACCTATTCTTCTGAAGCTGTCTCAGAAAATAAAAAGGGACGGAGAACTTCCAAACTCTTTCTATGAGGCCAGCTGTACCTTGATCCCAAAATCAGACAAGGACCCCACCAAAAAGAATTACAGAGAAATATCCCTGATGAACATAGATGCCAAAATTCTCACCAAGATACTAGCCAATAGAATCCAAAAGTACATTAAAGGGATTATTCACCACGACCAAGTGGGATTTATTCTTGGGTTGCAAAGGTAGTTCAACACCTGCAAATCAATCAATGTGAGACAATACATTAATAAAAGAAAGGACAATAACCATATGATCCTCTCAATAGATGCAGAAAAAGCATTTTACAAAGTACAGCATTCTTTCTTGATGGAAACCCTTCACAGTGTAGAGATAGAGGGTACATACCTCAATACCATAAAAGCTATCTATGAAAAACCCACAGTGAATACCACCCTCAAAGGGAAAAACTGAGAGCTTTTCTCCTAAGGTCAGGAACATGTCAAGGATGTTCACTAACACCACTGTTGTTCAACATAGTACTAGAAGTCCTAGCCTCAGCAATCAGACAACAAAAAGAAATAAAAGACATCCAAGTCAGCAAAGAAGAAGTCAAACTTTCACTCTTTGCAGATATGATACTTTATGTCAAAAACCCAAAAGACTTCACTCAAAAATTGCTAGAACTCATACAGGAAGACAGCAAAGTGGCAGAATATAAAATTAATGCACAAAAATCAGCTGCATTTCTATACCCTAACAATGAGACAGAAGAAAGAGAAAGCAAGGAATCTACACCATTTACTATTGCACCAAAACCATAAGATACCTAAAAATAAACCTAACCAAAGAGGTAAAGGAACTGTACTCCAAAACACTATACAACACTTATGAAAGAAACTGAGAAAGGCACAAAGAAACAGAAAAACATTCCATGCTCACAGATTGGAAGAACAAATATTGTTAAAATGTCTATGCTATCTAAAGCAATCTACACATTCAATGTAATTTCTATCACAATACCATCAACATTTTCCACAGAGCTGTAACAAACAATTGTAAAATTTGTATGGAACCAGAAAAGACCCCAAATAGCCAAAGGAATGTTGAAAAGGAAAACCAAAGCTGTGGCATCACACTTCCAGACTTCAAGTTGTATTACAAAGCTGTAATTGTCAAGACAGTATGGTACTGGCACAAAAACAGACTCATATATAAATGGAACAGAACAGAGTACCCAGAAATGGACCCTCAATTCTATGGACAACTAATCTTCAACACAGCAGGAAAGAATATCCGATGGAAAAAAGACAGTATCTTCAACAAATGATGTTTGGAAAATTGGACAGCCACATGCAGAAGAATGAAACTGGACCATTTTCTTACACAATACACAAGAATAGATTCCAAATGGATCAAAGACCTAAATGTGACACAGGTATCCATAAAAATTCTAGTGGAGAACACAGGCAACAACCTCTGTGACCTTGGCCACATCAACACCTTGCTAGACAGGTCTCCAAGGAAGGGAAATAAAGACAAAAATGTAAACTATTGGGACTTCATCAAGATAAAAAGCTTTTGCACAGCAAAGGAAACAGTCAACAAAACCAAAAGAAAACCAACAGAATTGGAGAAGATATTTGCAAATGTTTTATCAGATAAAGGACTAGTATCCAAAATCTATAAAGTACTTATCAAACTACTCAACACCCAAAGAACAAATAATCCAATTAAGAAATGAGCAGAAGACCTGAACAGACATTTCTCCAAAGAAGACATACAAATGGCCAATGGACACATGAAAAAATGCTCAACATTACTCGGCATCAGGAAAATATATATCAAAACCACAATGAGATACCTACCACCTCACACCAGTTAGAATGGCTAAAATTAACAAGCCAGGAAATGACAGATGTTGGCAAGAATGCAGAGAAGGGGGAACCCTCCTACGCTGTTGGTGGGAATGCAAGCTGGTGCAGCCACTCTGGAACATTGTATGGAGATTCCTCAAAAAGTTGAAAATAGACCCAGCAATTGCACTACTAAGTATTTACCCCAAAGATACAAATGTAGTGATCTGAAGGGGCACATGCACCCCGATGTTTATAACACCAATGTCCACAATATCCAAACTGTGGAAAGAGCCCAGATGTCGAACATACAATGGAATACTACTCAGCCATCAAAAAAAAATAAAATAAAAATGAAATCTTGCCATTTGTAATGATGTGGATGGAACTAGAGGGTATTATGCTATGTGAAATAAGTCGATCAGAGAAAGACCAATTATCATATGATCTCACTCATATGTGGAATTTATGAAACAAAACAGGATTGTGAGGGAAGGGAGGGAAAAATAAAACAGGACAAAATCAGAGAGGAAGAGAAACCATAAGAGACTCTTAATCATAGGAAACAAACTGAGGGTTGCTGGAGGGGGTGGGAGTGGGTGGGTGAATGGGGTAACTGGGTGACGGACATTGAGGAGGGCACATGATGTAATGAATACTGGGTATTATATAAGAATTATGAATCACTGACCTCTCTCTTGAAACTTATTAGTGTTTAATTAATTAACACAAACTTAATTAATTGAATTTAAATTAAAAATATATACATGTGGAATTTATACAACTCAACATCAAAAAAAACCAAATAATCCAATTAAAAAATGTGAACAGACATTTCTCCAAAGAAGACATACAGATATCTAACAGACACATGAAAAGATGTTCAACATCACTAATCATCAGGGAAATGCAAATCAAAGCCACAATGAGATATCACCTCATACATGTCAGAATGGCTAAAATCAAAAGCAGAAGAAACAAGTGTTGGCAAGAATGTGGAGAAAAAGGAACCCTTGTGCATTGTTGGTGGAAATGCAAACTGATATAGCCACAGGAAGACAGTATGGAGGTTCCTCAAAAAGCTAAAAATAGAATTACCATATGATCCCATAATTCCACTACTGGTTATTTACCCAGAGAGTACAAAAATGCTAATTCGAAAAGATACATGCTCCTTTATGTTTATTGCATCATTATTTATAATAGCCAAATTATGGAAGCAACACAAGTGCCCATTGATAGATGAATGGATAAAGGGGAAATGGTATACACACAGACAAACACACACACACACATACATACACACACAGAATGGAATATTATTCAGCCACAAAAAAGAATGAAATCTTACCATTTGCAACAACATGGATAGATCTAGAGAGTATAATGCTAAATGAAATAAGCCAGTCAGAGAAAGACAAACACCGTATCATTTCACTCATATGCAGAACCTAAAAAACAAAACAAAACAACAAAGAAAAAGTAGACCAAAAAACAGACTCTGAAATATAAAGAACAAACTGGTAGTTACCAGAGGGGAAGTAGGAGGGGAGATGGGAGAAATAGAAATATAAATAGAAGGGGATTAAGAGTACACTTATCATGATGAGCACTGAGTAATGTACAGAATTATTGATTCACTACATTGTACACCTGAAACTAATATAACACTATACATTAATTTTATTGAAATTAAAAAAAGAAATATTAATTGATTGAGACAATCATTGAAGACTGGATTTTTACATCTTGTCCCTGAGATTCTAGACTATAGACATTGTGCTAATTAAGAATAGGAGTGTGAAAAAAATATTATGACTATGTAAATATTAATTCAAATAATAGCTACATAGTGTACTATGCTTTCATTTCATCCTTTTACAATGTTTGTTTCTTCTGATGTTATTTGCTGCTTTTCTCTTTGCTTTCTTAATTTCTACCTATTTATCACTATTTTCTTACCCAATTGCTCTTTATAGGGTCATTTCTTTAGATCCCCACAAAACCCTCAACCAAACATTGAAATATTTCACATCTATTCCAGTTTATATTGGAGTTTCTACTACCTATTTCTACTACTGTTTACTACTCATTTTTATCCTGGAACCTCCCTCATCATCATCCTTGAAATTCCTTCATCTGTATCCTGATTGGACACAAAATTTCTGGGTTCCATATTTTGAAGTTTTAGTTAATGCCTTCATTCTTTCCTTTTTTTTAGAGACCATTGGATTTTTACATAAACATGGTATTTAACAGACAGATCTGATGTTGCTTTATTATTTTTTTTAACGTAAGTTCTAGGCCCAGTGTGGGACTTGAACTCATGACCCCAGATCAATAATGGCAGGTTCCACCGACTGAGCCATCCAGGTGCCCCAGTTCATGCCTTTCTTTATGTAGATCATATACTCTAGTTAAGTAACTTATTAATGTAAAGTTGGTTTTTATGCATTAGTAACTGAAATGTGATTATTGTACCCAATGACTTATTAATGCTCTAATTTTTGACACTGACCCTTTATATTTGTCCTATCTTTATCTTCTGGAGAGTTTTTAAGGTCTATTAATTAATCTTAATATTCTAAACATTTAAGAAAATGTTTAAGGAATCCTGATTAAGGATTCTTTTTGTTCTTTTTCTTTGTTGTCTGGGTGATTTATATTATTTGGGGAAATTTTTTTTATGTTATTTATGTAATCATCACCTTCCTTCTTTTTCTTGTGCTTTTAATTTCAGGGCAGTGTTGAATTGGATCAGTAGATTTCATGTTATATTATCCAATTTTTTGTTGTTGTTCTGTCTTTTGAATAATTTCCTAAACCTTATCTTCTAATTTTTCTATTGATTTTTTTTTTAGTTACAGTAATAACATTTTTACTTTTAATAGACATTTCTTATTTTCTGAATATTTCTTTTTCATTTCATCCTGGCATTGGTTCTCAGCTGAAACATCTCCATCTCTGAGTATTTTTCTAAGTTTTTTTTTTTTTCTGACTCTCTTGATTGCGTCTGTTTACATTCAATTCAGTTTTTCTTTTTGATTGGTTTGGTGTTGCTGTCTTATTTGTTTTTGTTGCTGCTGCTGTCTTATATTAGAGACTTTTCTCAAATGTCTGATGATCTGGAAACCTTCATTTATATTTAAGATAAATCTATTTGAATCTGATTAGAAGCTCATGGACATAGGTGGATGTTTCCAGCTAAATATTATCTAGAATAAATAATAACCAAGGGTCTATGATGCATTGCTCTCTGGAGAATGTCACATAGATTACAAGTTTGAGGCAAAATGTGGAGATTTGTGATAATTTTAATGTCCCCTCTGTGGGTGAGACTGTGAATCTCATATAGTGGTCTCATTTATTCTGCACTTGAGTGTTGTGGACCAAATGGGAAAGGACTCTGGGTACTACTCTTAATATCCCAGACACCTCACTGCCTATTTTATTGCTGAGATTTTTTTAATGTCTGAGCTATTTTACTGCTTGTATCATTCAAATTATTTAGTAAATCTTGATATTAGGTAAGATCTGTGATTTGTATGAGTCTGATTTATTTTTTTAAATTTTATTTTATTATGTTATGTTAGTCACCATACAATACATCATTAGATTTTGATGTAGTGATCCATGATTCATTGTTTTCGTATAACACCCTGTACTCCATGCAGTACCTGCCCTCCTTAATACCCATCACTGGGCTGACCCATCCCCCCCACCCTCTCCCCTCTAAAACCCTCAGTTTGTTTCTCAGGGTCCATAGTCTCTCATGGTTCATCTCTCCCTCCCATTTCACCCCCTTCATTTTTCCCTTCCTTCTCCTAATGTCCTCCATGCTATTCCTTAAGTTTCACAAGTAAGTGAAACCATATAATTGAAACAAACAGGGTTGATGGAGGGGGTGGCGGTGGGTTGATGGGGTAACTCAGTGATGAACATTAAGGAGGGCACGTGATGTAATGAGCACTGGGTGTTATATGCAATTGATGAATTTCTGAACTCTACATCTGAAACTAATGATACATTATATGTTAACTATTGAATTTAAATAAAATAAGTTAAAAAATAATTGATTTCTAGGCTTACTATAAAGCTCCATGTATCAAAATATTGTGGTACTGGCAATTAGACTGACAAATAGAGAAATAGAATAGAATATGACATCCAGAAATAAACATTTTTATTTGTCTGACACCTTGAGCTATGTTGCACAAATTTGATTAAATAATTTACTCTTAAAATGTGCTGTATGGTGAACGTATGTATTTGCTCTGGGGGCCTGGAGTTAGAATAACTGAAATCAGTCATGGAGGTGTTTCATGCCTACTTCATGCCTTCATGACTGATCCCTAATACAATTCCTGGACACCAAGGCTTGGGTGAGCTCACCTGACTGGCAACACTTCCTGTGTGTTATCATACATCATTGCTGGGACAATTAAGCACATCCCTGTACCTTCACTGGGAGAGGACACCTGGAGGCTTGTGTTTAATTTCTCCTGAACTTCGTCCTATGTACTTTTACCCTTCACTGGTAAGGGTATTTCATGCTCCTTAAGAAGGAGCATGAAAGAGTGTTCTGGCTTAATAATAACGTTCTATACCTTGATAAAGCTTTGCTTTGCACAAGTGTATTCATTTGTTAAAACATATGAAATGGTACACTTAATATTTATGAATTTCATTGTGTGTAAATTTTACCTAGAAATAATTTTAAACAAAGAGTATAAAAAATAATGACATATAAGCTGAATTCTTCAGGGTAACCTGTACAGATGTCTGTAACTTACTTTGAAATGCCTCAAAAAGAAAAATAGAATAATGAATGGAAATAAGGATAGACAAGTGGACAGATACGTGTACAAAGCAAATCTCGTAAAATGTTAATGGTTGACTTTAGGTAATGATTATGAGTGTTCAGAGTAAAATTCAACTTTACATTTGAAAATTTTCCAAATAAAGTATTTGAAAACAATCAAAATTGGAATATTACAACAAACAAATTCCATTTTTACTGTGATTTTGAAACTGAACTACTGATTTCAATAAAGTTTCATCAAATAAGTTTTTTTTTATTTTATGTTTAAACATTCCCTCTTGGTCTGTTAGTAATCTTAAAAATTATCCTGAGAAAAGCCAAGATACTGTTACATCATATGCAACAGTAAATGAACATCTACTATCCCCATTATTTTGGTTTTAAAACTGCTATTGCAGACTGTCAACTAGTTAAAATTTGGTGGTCTTAAAGTAACATTCTATTTCTTAATCTTAGGGTAGATTATAGTAGTATAAAATGCCAAATGGATTCATTAGTTAATAAAAGAAAAAACTAGTTGCCTATATGATTGTGAACTCGATAATGAAAAGGAACTAGAAAGAATGAAAAAGTTCTATCAGGCTTATTATAGTCTATAATCTTCTTATTGTCCAGAAATAGTCTACTGGAATCTGATTATATTTCATGATTATGACCTTATATTGTCCCTATTCTTTCTGTTTAAATTTTTACAACTCCTTTAAATCACCTTTTAATCTATCTCTGTTTCATCCAAGCAACAAGATGAATGGCTGAATGAGATAGATTTGATGACATTTTAGGCATATTCTCATGCCCTTTCTTATAGATCATCCTAACATGCACATTGCATTTCACAAACATACAGTACATGGTCCTTAATATGTCATCTGAACTTAATAAGAAACACATCAAAGCCAGAATAGAACAAAATACTTAATGCGAACATTTTAAATGCCTTCAATGTTTCTGCTAGCTTTATAGACAGGCCTGGATAAAACATGAAGGTTTTTATTATTTTATTTTCACATAATATTATAATAATACAAGTTCAACAATGGCCATCACTAAGTTTCTTCCTATGTGCAGTTTCTTCTTTCTCTTCCATTTGATAGGATTAACCCGGCAGGTGACATCCTTACTGTCACCTCAACATTTTTGTATGAAAAATGTAAAGTTTTCAATGCACAATTATTTGTACTCCTCTGTCCTTCAAAATTACATTATACCTGTTCCTATATTGTAACACTAGTGTGCACTTAGTGGTTACACCTAGCATAACTCCAACCTGACACAATATGTTATACTATTGCGTTGGACGTGAACAATCCCATCTTCATCTCCTGGGATGGATCCTGATTTGCATATTATTCAGAGCTATCTCAATACTCTGGTCACAGTTATTGCTGTGATGAAGCCATCATTTTGCAGATTAAGGCTGTTTCAGTTCAAAGGATGAGAGAAGAAATCTTTCTAATTCTTGCTTTGAAACCATTTGGTGTGCAGATGGGAGGCTTCAAGTGCCCTAGAAACTTTGCTACTGAAAAGGAAACTATCCTGAGGACTGATCTGAGACACAACAGAAGGTAGAGGTAAGCAAAACAAGAAAAGGAAGCAGGTAGATGATTAAGCCATGCTTTTAAAATGAAACAGTCTCAGGATGTTTTCAATGATGTAAAGCAATAAATTCCTTTACGGTTCAAATTCACTTGAGTTGGGTTTTAAGTTTCTTTTTTTTTTTAAGCTTTTCATTTGTTTATTTGACACAGAGAGAGATAGTGAGAGAGAGGACAAGCAGGGGGAGCGGCAGGCAGAGGGAGAGGGAGAAGAAGGCTCCCCACTGAGCAGGGAGCCCGATGCAGGCTCGAACCCAGGACGCTGGGATCATGACCTGAACCGAAGGCAGCCACTTAACTGACTGAGCCACCCAGGCGCCCCTGGGTTTTAAGTTTCTTAACTGAAATGATTATTATTATTTTTTAAGATTTTATTTATTTACTTAATTGGCAGAGAGAGAGAGAGACAGCGAGAGAGGGAACACAAGCAGGGGGAGTGGAAGAGGGAGAAGCAGGCTTCCCACTGAGCAGGGAGCCCTATGCGGGGATCCATCCCAGGACCCTGGAATCATGACCTGAGCTGAAGGCAGTCGCTTAACCAACTGAGCCACCCAAGTGCCCCTGAAATGATTCTTTTTTTTTTTAAGATTTTATTTATTTATTTGAGAGAGAGAAGGAGATAGAGAGAGCATGAGAGGGGGGAGGGTCAGAGGGAGAAGCAGACTCCCCGCCGAGCAGAGAGCCCGATGTGGGACTCGATCCCGGGACTCCAGGATCATGACCTGAGCCGAAGGCAGTTGCTTAACCAACTGAGCCACCCAGGCGCCCCAAAATGATTCTTTTTTTATATAAAGGTTTCATTTATTTATTTGAGAGACAGCTGGAGAGAACACAGTGGAAGAGAAAGAAGCAGACTCCCTGCTGAGCAGAGAACCAGATGTGGGGCTCAATCCCAGGACCATGGGATCCATGAACTGAGCCAAAGGCAGAGGCTTAACTGCCTGAGCCACGCAGGTGTCCCTTAACTGAAATTATTCTAACTGAAGTGTGTACTCATAGAATTGTGTGGTTACTCTTTATATACCTTTCTCCCATATTAAATCATCAACCTCCAGGGATCAGAAGTCATAACGTCTTCATTTCTATCTCCCTAAAACATAGCAGGCTGCCTGATTCATATACAAATTTTTTTATTATTATTATGTTATGTTAATCACCATACATTACATCATTAATTTTTGATGTAGTGTTCCATGATTCATTGTTTGTGAATAACACCCAGTGCTCCATGCAGAACGTGCCCTCTTTAATAACCATCACCAGGCTGACCCATCCCCGCACCCCCCTCCCCTCTAGAACGAATTTAGTGAATATTTGTTTTTAAAAATGAATGTATTGGTGTGAAGCTATTAGCCAAATGGATTTTTAAAAATTAAACACCCACTTTTTTTTCAAATCAGATGCATTATTCACAGATCTGTAAATTTGTCTACTCTCTAAAATGTATTTATTTATAATCCTCAAAGAAATGTTCATGGTGTTTTGTAATAATTCTCAGGGACCTTGAAAATTTTTGAGTCAGATGCACAGCTGAGGTCAAACAGGTCAGGTGACAGAGGGACTCAACAGCACATCCACAGCCAGAAGCCAGCTGAGAGAGGGCCTGCCTTCTTGTTTCAGCTGTTATAATGACATGACCAGGGGATGGCAATGGTAGAGGACAGTTTAGTGTAGTGCAAGATGTCCCATCTCTAGGGCCAGCTGGAACTCTGGCACCTGTTAGTGGGTGGCCTCAGGCAAATCACTTAACACTTTTGAATCTCATTTTATCTTTTGTAAAACTTAAAAAAAAAACACAAAAAATAGAACCTAGGCATCCAAATTGGAAAGGGAGTAAAATTATATTTCTTTGAAGATGATATGATATTGTACGTAGAAAACACTAAAGATTCCACTGTTAGAACGCGTAAACAAATTCAGCAAAGTTGCAGGATGGGAATTCAACATATAAAAATCAGCTGCATTTCTCTACACTAACAACAAACATGTTGAAAAGGAAATTAAGGAAACAATCTTATTTACAATAGCATCAAAAAATAAATATCCAAGGAAGGAAAAGACTTACACACAGAAAACTATAAACCACTGCTCAAAGAAACAAAAAACACAAATAAATGGAAAGACATTTAATATTTACAGATTGTAAGACAATATTATTAATAAAATGTCAATACTACCCAAAGTGATCTACAGATTCAACGCAATTTTTTATCAAAATATTAACGTTTTTTGCAGAAACAGAAAAGTCCATACTAAAATTAGTATGGAATCTCAAGAAATGCCCCAAAAGCCAAAACAATCTTTAAAAAAAAAAAAAGTTGTAGGTCTCACACTTCTTGATATCAAACTTACTAAAGTGTGGTCTCAACATAAATATATATATATAAAGAGAGAGGGACAGACCAATGGAATAGAATAGATAATACCAGAAAAAATATTCATATATATGGGCAAGTTACTTTCAACATGGGCTCCAAAACCATTTAATGAGGAAAGGACAATTTTTTTCAATAAAAGGTATTGGGAAAACTGAATATCCACATGCAAAATAATGAAGTTGGCTCTTTATCTTACACTATACACAAAAACTAACTCAAAATGGATCAATGCTGTAAAGAGTTAAAAACTATAAAATTCTTAGAAGAAAACATGCGGGGAAGCTTTATGACATTGGATTTGGCAATGATTTCTTGGCCATGACACTAAATGCACAGGCAACAGAAGAAAAAATAGATAAATTGACTTCATCAACATTTAAAAGAAGTTTTGTGCATCAAAAGGCACTATCAGTAAGTAAAAATGCTACTTATCAAGAGGGAGAATTTACTTTCTAAGTTTATATATGAGAAGGGATTAATGACCAGAATATATAAAGAAGTCCTACAAGCATGATTAAAAAATGGGCAAAGGACATAAAGAGACATTTCTCCAAAGAAAATATATAGAGGGCCAATGAGGACAGGAAAGGGTGTTCAACATGACTAATCATTAGGGAAATGGGGAAAATCCAAATCAAAGCCACCATGGATACGAATTCACACCCATGAGGATAGAAAAAGAAAACCAGTGTTACAGAAAATAAGGAGAAATTGGAACCCTTTCCAATTTGGGAATATAAAAATTTTACAGCTGGTGGGAACATAAATAGTACAACCACCATTGAAAATGGTATGGCAATTAAAAAAAAAACCCATAAAATTACCAGTTATTACACTTCTGGGTATATATTCAAAAGAATCAAAAGGGACTCAAACAGATATCTGCACACCCATGTTCATAGCAGCTTTATTCACAATAGTCAACAGGTAGAGGCAACCTGACTGTCCATCAACAGATAAATAGATAAGCAAAATGTGGTATATACATACAATGGAATATTACTCAACCTTAAAAAGGAAGAATTCTGACAAATGGCACAATATGGATGAAACTTGAAGATACTACACCAAGTGAAATAAAGTAGTCACAAAAGGACAAATACTACATGATTCCATTTATATGAGGTACACAGAAGAGTCAAATTCATAGAAAGAGAAAGGAGAATGGTGATGCCAAGGGCTAAAGGCAGAGCAGAATTGAGATTCAGTGTTAAATGGGTATGGAGGTTCAGATGAGGAAGATAATGAAAAGTTCCAGAGATAGTTGCCGTGATAGTTACACAGCAACATGAATGTACTTGATGTCACTGAGCTCATGGCACTTAAAAATGGTTAAAATGGTAAAACTTATGTTACATATTTTTTTACCACTAATATGATAAGTGGAAGGAACAGAGAAATCTCTCCAGAGGAGAACAATTTTAAGCAATATACATATACAGATATTCAAAGATATCTGTAGAGATAATCTGTCCTTATTAGTGTCTGTTCTGTAAGTGTGAGCTTTACATAATGACTTCTTTCCAAAGAGTGCAGTATGAGAAGGAGGGAAAAAGAATAACTTTGCAGTCCAGAAACCTGACCAAGCTTGATCCTCAGCTAGGGGATCAAGGTCAATATCAATAGTGATAAATCATATTGATAGCATATACTCTGAATATGAGGTAATAAGAATGGCACTTTTCCTCTGTGATCTTGCTTCCAAAAATCTATAACAAAGCAAATCATGAGAAAATCATCATAATTGAGGTATGTTCTACAAAGTTCCGGAGGAGCACTCCTCGAAACTGTGAAAATCATCAAAAGCAAGAAAAGTCTGAGTTACTGTAACAGTCAAGAGGAGCGTTAGCTTTGAGACATGGCAACTAAATATAATGTGGGTACCCCAAATGGGATCCCTAGAGAGAAAAATGATACTAGGTAAAAACTAAGGAAATCTGAATAAAGTATGGATTTTAGTTAGTCATAATGCATCAATATTGGTTCATTAACTGTAACAAATATACATGTCTCTCTCTCTCAAATAAATAAATAAATCTTAAAAAAAAACTAAAACTGTCCTGATAAAAAAATTTATTTAAAAAAAGGCAGTGAGAAAATGAGTAGACAAAACACAAACTATGAAAAAAATATTTATAAAATATTTAACAAAATAATTTTATTTAGCATGCATAAAGTTCTTATAATTTGACAAAATATACAAATTTTAAAATGGAGTAAAGTTACTTTCTTAAGTTATTTAAGTTCAGGGCAACTGTTTCAATTGTTTGTTTTATTTTGTTTCTGAATGAATATTTTGTTGGGGAGATCAAAGTAAACAGCCATTCTCTGTCTTCTAATGAACATGCTAACATATTAAGACAAATTCACATTTAACCAGAGACACTAAGAGTAGTATCATCTTGGGATACACAGTGAACACTTTCTCTATGAAATGATACAGCTTTGCTTCATAGATTACATTTAAGTGGATGAAATAGAGGGAGGAATAAGGGTGAAGCTATAACTCATGAGGCTCAGCTAAAATTATAAATTTCATAGTGTGACTGAACTTAAGAAAATAAATTGCATAATCTCTAACTAGCCAGTATTAAGGCATTTGCAGTATTTTTTACTGATTAAATGTTTTATTAAATCAGAAAAAAAAGTGTGTTTCTTAACTACTCAACCCCAGAGACAATATTATTTATACAAATTTGTTTTGTTTCTTACTCCACTTTGAGAAAACATTTACGTGTTTCATTAATAAGCATTGTCTTTTGTTCTCTTTATGGTTGTATGATGGGTGGGAATAGGTAGTAAAGCTCTGTGGTGGAATGGGATATAAATATGATCTAGATTTCCCCTAAATGAACATAGCAAGATTTTTAAAAAAAAAAGGGTAAGATCTGAAGGTTGTGGACATAATGCTTTGTTTTAGGTAATAAATTGTTATATTTTAAGTTCTCAGTAGGAGCCTGTTCATTTAAAAGTAAAATTGAATGAACCAGATACTGTATTTGTTGCTTACTTCAAAATTAGCCATTCAATTAATGAGAGATGTTGGCAAGGGTTAAGGATCAAGGACTCTGCATTATTCATTCATGTATTTATTATGTATTTCCTGCCACACTACATTACCCTGAATCTATGTCTTATAAATAAGAATTGGGAACCTTGTAACACACTGAATACCAATGTATCTTAGCTGCGTAGAAATGTATTACATGCACATGCATTAAAATCATAGTACATTAGACTTGGAACCTTATAGGTCATTTAGTCCAATTTTATCATTTTTCAAATAGTTTGGAGTGAGAATGGGAATTGTTTTGCAAAAGTGAGAGAAAAACTACGTTAAATAGCTTCTCAAAATTCATATGCATACTTAGTTTTAGAACTAGATTTAGAATCCAAGCATTTTTAGTTTCAACACTCTCCACTTCATTAGGCTGATAATTTGAAAAATGTCACAATTAATATTCTATGACCTTTATGTGAAAATGTATAACCTCTGGTAAAATTAAATAAAATGTAAATAATCTGCACATATGTTTTAAACAATTATTTTCAAATACTATAAATTATGTTAAATATAATTTGTATATTATATTTTAGTGCAAATGAAAAGAAACCATAGTATAAAGTAATGGGGGTCAACATGTAACATTCTGCATTTCATTCAGATTTGGATATCTGATCTCATTTTGTATATTGGATGTGTATAATCTTACTTTTCCTAAAGGTGAAAAGGTAAATAAATTCTGACACGTTCTTCTATAAAATTAACCTTACAGAATTCTAAATATTTGGAAAAATCAAAAAGAATAAAACATGGTCAGGATAATAATTTATCGTGGCCTGGGTAGATTTTCATCCACAGTGTTTCTGTCCCTCTACTTCTAAATCTTCTGTTTCTGTAATCGATAGGCATAAATAATTGAAAAGCTATCTTTAAATAAAATAAGTAAAAGCTAACTTTAAGTACAGTTGAAGGTTAGAATCAGCTTGATATGGTAGAAAGAAAAATGAATGGGAGTTAGAAGACCATACACGATATCTAGCATTGTCACTGACCCATGTTACTGAGCAAGTCATTGGTCCTCATTTTCTTTAATCTTGTGAAACAACAAGGACAAGTAACCTATCTTTGCTACTGTTGTATCTGCTTTATACATTCCAAGTTGATGATTATTTTTTACTATGAAAAAATCTCAGGTCTTGTGATTTACTTCACTGATCTTACATTATGTAAACTGAAATTCAGAAATAACAACAATAATTATAATAAGACAGACTGTTCATTAAAAAAATGGTATAAAATAACTCAAAAAACCTACTATTACTTAAATGAATGTAGACTACAAAGAAACATTTTAGATCATTACAATTAAAGCCTACTAAATGTACCATTCCTTAATTGTTCTTCAATTCTTCAAAGCTCTTCATGAGCCTCATGAGCTTCAACAGCTCTTCATTGTTTTTTGCTTTGTTTTGTTTTGTTTTGTCTTGTTTTGTTTTGTTTTTAGAATCAATCCTTCAAAACTCTAGCAGAAATGTTAAGGGTACAAACACAACTAACAGACACATAAGTTCTGGAGTTCTAATACACATGAAAGTGAATATAGACATTAATATTGTATTATCATCAACAAACTTGCTAAAAGACTTAATTGTTCCCACCACAAAAAAAAAAAAAAAAAAGGAAATGAAGCTTAGATGACATGATAGAGGTACTATTTCTACAGTGGCAATCACATTACAGTATATAAGTGCATTAAATTAACATGTCATACACCTTAAATTTACACAATGTTATATTTCTAATATATTTCAATAAAAATAAAAACTCATGTATTAATGATGGATTAAAAAACCTTAGCAGAGCTTCTGAAATAAAATTTAATTTAAAAAATAAATTTTTTATCAAATGTCTTCTATTAAGGGTCAAATAATGAATATGTGAACAAAGTTTAAAAGAGTCTGGTTAAGTAGTAATTATTGGTTAGGGAACCAATTGGATTTAGGATTTTTTTAACTATAATCCATGTATGTGTTTTTGTAACCCATTTAAACACAGAGGACCAATGTAGAGACTTCTAATTATGGCAATGTGGTAGGTCAGATTCAAGGACCTGAATCATTTTTTAAATATACAGCTGATCTCATTTAAAAAAAAATAAGTAAAATCCCTATTGACCCAATAAGAGAGACTTGAGAATCAGAACAATGAGAGAATTAGCTGACATTATAGTAGTTCTGGATGGTTCGGGTGCCTTCCAGTCTCAGTAGCCACAATCCTGTAGTTTTGATGCCCAGACATGGGAATAAATGAGACATAGAGCTATGTTGCCTACATAATTCCGGGGACTATGAGAGGCTATGCTCTCAGTGAAAAGGTAGCTCACACACAAAAGTAGATCTAACAGACAGAACCTTTTGTCTACTTGTTTTTTCGTTAATTTCAAAATGCTATAATTTACAGTTTTACTTCATGTTACGTTATATTGTTATTTCTATTGAAAGCACTTACTGAAAATTTATTCATTTGTTTGCAGATTTCCACCAAAGTACACTGAATCACTCAGTCTCAAATATTCTTTGATGAGAGAGAATTATAAAAATGTACACAAAGCAGAGTTTGAGAAAGTTAAGACTAAATATAAGATTATAAACCATTTTTGTATATTTATGCCATTTTTCATATAATAATTACACATGGAGAATAGCAATTCAACATGTTTTTATAGTCAATGATGGGAGGGATCCCTCTTTACATCTGATGAGAATAAACCATACTTTTGATTGAAAGAATGGCTATTGTACATAATGCATCTGGAGCTTTTCACTTGGGAGTCAGATGTTTCATTCATGAATATCTCAGTCAGTGAATGTTAAAAAAAGGCAGTGATTCTAGACTGGTAAGGCTGTACTAGAATCCTATTTTGTAGGGCATCTGTAATAGCTCTATAATTACAAGGGAATTACATGTTCCTACAAATTACTTGATAATTATACTTGATATTACCAAGTAATTCAAAGATTAGTTACTATATAACTTACAATTTTGAGATCTCATTGCCACATATTTCTTTCCTTATTTTAAGGGTTTGCTACTACCCTGAATAGTGGACACTAAAAGTATATTTCTAATTATCTTTAGGTTACTTTGCAACACAAATTTGTTATAAAAAGCAAACATTTGTCAGAAAGAGCCAGTAAATATGAATATGTAGTCATTTATCTTCAGGCTTAATTTGCATTCATAATATATTTCAGTATTATATTTCCTTTAATGTAGATGGTTCCGTGGGACCAGCCAGGGGTTTCTGATAAAAGCTACTTTTAAACCAAAATGATAAATTAGGTAAATTGATCCATAGTAAATTGATATAATCAAAATATTACATTGTATCAAATACTCATAACTATTTAGATTGATAGCAAACTTTAAAGTTCAAATGATAGGTCAATTCGGTTATTCTAGAGACTCAACAACATTTATATAACATTAATTGGCATAGGGAAATTAAAAGATTTTAGAAACAATTTAATCTGAGTGTAATTATAGAGCAACTGAAATATGTGTTTGGGTATTTGTGAGTTTTAATAAACGTCAAGTAAAAGAAAGGATTAGATAATGTTTCTTTAATATCCTATGCCAGTTAATTGTCAATTAATGTTTTATATTGGGATTATGAGATGTATAGGTGTTTGCTTGCCAGAAGGCACCCAATGAGAAGGAGTGGGTGCTGGCGCTATACTCCCCTTCCCAGATGGAACAAGAATCACTTAGTTCAGAGAACAAGAGAAATTCAACCAGGTAGGTGCAGCTCTAATTCAAATTGAGGTATTAAGCCCCTCATATGAAAATTTGGGCCTCATTCAAAATTAGGAATTTCAAGACAGCAACATAGTTGAACATTAAACCAAACATAAGGTCTTTCTGAATGTAAGTTGTGTGCTCATGTAGTTGGCCCTGTACCAGGGTCCAAAATATTTGCTTTTGTGGCTAGCATTGGCTAGGGCACAATAAGACGGAATTCAGAATGGATGATGCCTGGAAGTCTAGGCTAGCAACTTGAAATTAATAAATATTTTATAATCTTTAGAATAAAGAAGTCATAAAAGTGAAATGATCAACTACTATGTAGAAAGCAATAAAATGGTTTCCTTTAACTTTCACTCAGGAAAAATTTGAACACTTATACTTTATTATTAAAAAGAAAAATCCTGAAAATAAAGGATGTAGATGTTAATCTCAAGAAGTCAAAACCTAAACTATACACCAAAATAATATGCTATATTAAAGCTTAATTAAATAACAACTATTTTAACTAATGAAACATTACAAGAATCAGTAAGTATTGATTTTTACAGAATCAAGCTAAAAAATGGAAAAAATCAGGAAATGTAGGGACTTTGCATTGGTTCTAACTTAATAGATAAATAGTGATTCAGAGAGAAAAATGACATTAGAAAGTGTTATAATGTTATAGTTTCAGGTGTCTTCAAATTCCATCACTAAAACAATGGAAAGAGAAGAGGAAGTTCAGAGGATTGGAAGGATAAAGTTTGAAATAATCAGTTGTGATATATAATCATGATAAGGAAGAAATTCATGTCATGATGGTATTGCTAGGCTAGGATAAAACATTACATGAATTAATGGGTGCACAGAGTAGTTTCAGAAACTGGGGGAAAGATGGAAATCTATTGTTGCAAATGAATTTTTAGAGGTTAATGTGTTAACAGAGGAAGCTCTCAAGTTATGGCCAGGCCAATCTTGTCTCTTCTAGTGCTTTGATATAGAATAGGCTCGACTATAAAAGAACCCTGATTTGAATAAACAATGAAAAATGACATTTTCAAATAATAATAACGTAAGCTATACTCAAGTAGAGTGGGCATATTTACGTGGAAGCCGATATATTGTTTTCAAATGTTCCTGGTCTAAAAATATTTCTCTTGTGTTTATTATTTTGTTTTGCCCTCACCTATAACCTATGTTTTGGAAAAGATTTTGAAGAAGAAAATTAATATTGCTTCTGAAAGTAATAGAAAGCATTTATAAGTCAGTACTAGCCAGAGGCTGGAGAGTCTCTAGCTAAAATTAAATTACTGGTTAGAGAACTTAAGGCAAATAACAATCTTTCAACAAAAAATGTATACTTAGGTTTTTGCTACAGGCTGTGTGCACAGGAAGTCGGCCTGCGAATATAAGCCGTAAGATGAAGTGGTGTCTCAGTTACCTACTCCTACATTTTTAAAAATTGTACCAGATCTCATATATTTGGTATTTGTTCTAGATTGGAAGGTGGAAAAGACCTGAGAGTAGCAAGGGCACTGTTATTGGAAACTTAAAAGGCAGTGAGGAAATTATTGAATACTGAGAAAAAGTGACACACACCTGTTATAACATGGCAGGATATTTGTCAACACTGTTGCCTATGGTAATGTGGGCAATTTGAAAATATAGCTAATGAGCCTGTGGAAGTGGCTATGAAGACTTCCAGGCAGCATGTAAAAAGTGCCAAATGTCTCTTTTAATTGTGTCTGATAAAATTTGGGAAGACAGAAATGTATCAAAGAAGGAACTGTCCAGTTTCAAGGAAAATTTGAGGGAAATATTTTTACCTAAGGACTTGACTTGATTGAAAACTAAAGCTCTTTCTCCTTTCAACTTCTCTAGCTGGCAAAATATTTTCTAAGTAAGAAATTGCTTCAGAGCAGCAATGACTCAGAGGATGGGACCCACAGCTCAGAAAGTAGAGCGGAGAATGAAGAAGTACCAATCCTTGGGAGCGGGACTGCCCTACTCTACACGCAATTCATGGTTTTTTATTTTTTTAAAGATTTTATTTATTTATTTGAGAGAGAGAGCACGAGAGAGAGAGAGACAGCACAAGCAGTGGGGAGGGGGAGAGGGAGAAGCAGACCCCCTGCCGAGCAGGGATCCCGATGCGGGGCTTGACTCCAGGACCCTGGGATCACTACCTGAGCCGAAGGCAGACGCCCAACCGACTGAGCCACCCAGACGCCCCCAATTCACGGTTTTCAAACAGAGCGCTTCCTGACGTCTGCCTGGCCGTGTGGACCCATGACTGCTGCATGTTTCTCATTTTTCCCTTTTTGAGCTACTATCCTATTACCACACAGATCCCACCATGACTATTTCTATTACTATATAAAAACTACCTTCCTTGTTCATCTTTGTCCTTTTAGATTCAGCACTCCAATTCTCTTAAAGTATACACACATATAAACCAGTTCATTGCCCAAGTACTTTAGACAGCTGCTCAGCACGGTTGTGTTGGAACTGTGGTTCACTTGGTAGGTCTTCAGGACTCTGAGAGATCATTCAGTTATTAAAAAAAAAAAATGATTAGAGAATTAATTTTGAATGAAGTGCAGTTGTATTGTTTGGATAAAACGGGGTTCATACGTGGCCTCAATGCAATCCTAAAAATATAGGAATGCTGTATTTTGAATGGTGACTACTTTCTCCTCTATGCTCATTTATGACAAAATTAAATTGACATCATAAGTACTTCAAAGTAACCCTAAGATCTCTGGCCAAGTGTTTAAATTGTGACATTTTCCTTCCTAAATATTTCTAGGAAGTTGAGAGTTTCCTAGAAGTAACATGTTGATATTCCATTTACACTTAAAAAGAATTCTGATGTAGTTACAAAGCTATAAATTCAACAGACTTTGCATAGTTTAAAAGGAAGAAAGTAACAAAATAAGGACCCTGAAAAAAGGAAAAAAAAAACAACAACAACACACTAATTACATTATAAATCCTTAGTCCCAGGGGTGTGATAACAGAAATAAAAGTTCTAGAGGCCTGGAAGAGGGACTTCAAAAATTGATAATTATACTGTAGTAATATTGTCATTTAAAACTATATAAAACAATGAGCTATATTTTAAGCTTAATCCATTCTGTTGGATTTCCAATCTACATAAATTGTACAACTTCTTACATAAATGTAGTATGCCAAATAAAGATCATTGTCAAAAACCAAAAACATTATTCAAACATGATGTCAGGTCAGCACGTTTTAAAGTAGTGGTCATTTTAAGGAAAAATACATTAAAATCATTATTTCTTATCCTGAAAACAATACAGCTTTATAATTACAAGTACTATTCAATCATTTTTAACCTATATTTTTGCAATAAAAATTTCAGTGTTTTAGGAAATCAGTGTTCATTCTGAAACTAAATTTTCTTACAGTAAGTTTTAATGTGACTTTATAGGGAGAAGAAAGTTGTTAAAATAAATTTCCCTGCATTTAGAAGTAAACCAAATGTACCTATTTCAAAGATGCAAATTGCTATACATTCAGCAATAACATCTATGATGATTTGCACAGACTTCCAGCCTTATGTTAAGCATCTTTGCTATAAAAGTCTAGTCTTTGAATAGTTTCACCTGTTTCTCCTCTGTGCTTATGTAGAAATTATTGAAATACTTTCTGAAACATTAAAAATTGCTTCATAGACATTCAACTACTGTCAAGGGGAGAGAATATATATATATATATAGCCCGGGACCATCATCTAACATCTTTCTAAAGACTTGTCAAACTGTACGTAACAGAGAGATCATTTCTGCATTATAGGCATGAAAATGGTTGTAATTAAGTTCTCAAGCCCAACTGCATGGTGAGAGGGATAATTATAAAAGAATTCAAACCAATCTCAGCCTTAATTATTCTGCACAGGGATGGGGTGGGGGGATTTCCAATAGCCTCCTGTTGTGCTATTGGAACCAAAGCAAGCCTGATTAGTACAGATTATGTCGGGTTCTTCTTCACCCAAATAGTTATATTTACTCTCAAAGTAAAATGCAAGTAGTAACCTTTGTCAACTTAGAGAACTATCTCAGAGAATTTAGTTTAAGAGGAGGGTGAGTCACAGATGAAGTTGAGGTCATACACCTGGGAGAAGGTTCTCTTAGACAAGGATTCAAATCTGATTCGACAACAATGGCAACAAATTAAAACGTGTCACTGTTTTTGACAGGTTTGATACTAAAGGCCCCTTTTATTTGATTTGTGCCATTATATTCTTCACTGTGAAGAGAAGGGAAGCCCTGGGATTTCTATAAAGAGAGAAACTATACAAGTGCTATTATTGTTGTTATTGTCATTAACCTGAGTATCAGTGTATTTCCGTTCTTTATGATTTTAATTTATATATTTTTCAAAATTAATAAAAACCTATTTTCTTCCTTTTTTATATCAAAAGAGAAGAATAGAATACTACTGTTATTGTACTGGAGTGCACACATAATTACAATGAGGGATGAGGCATACAGTATGAAGTGTTAGGTACTAGAGAGAGAGCTAATAAAGGACTAAGTCATCTTACAGGAACACTTCTAGTGAAACGTCCAGTTCTGACCACCTTAGGAACATTGCTTATATGGCTTTTATAAATGTTTTTTTTGTTTGTTTGTTTCTGTACTGTGTGATCTATAAAGGACTTAAGTATTTGCAATAAAATATACACCCAAACTCATTAAAACAAGGATTAAAAGGGGCGCCTGGGTGGCTCAGATGGTTAAGCGACTGCCTTCGGCTCAGGTCATAATCCCAGGGTCCTGGGATCGAGTTCCGCATCGGGCTCCCTGCTAGGCGGGGAGCCTGCTTCTCCCTCTGCCTCTGCCTCTCTCTCTCTCTCTCTCTCTCTGACTCTCATGAATAAATAAATAAAACATTAAAAAAAAGGATTAAAAAATACACCATGTAGGGGAGAATTCTGGGATTATATTTATAGACTAGCTAAACCTATTTATTATAAACAAATCTCAAATATATCTCTGAGCTTCCTGAAAGTCTGGGAAAATATAAAATAACTAATATCACCCTTATTGACTAATATCAGATGCAAAATATTTGTGATACATTATTCTGAGAAGAAATTGTTATGTGAGGTATTAAATAACCCAGCCTAGTACCAACTTTTTTTTTATATAGAATAAAGAGCACGAAAATGAATTGTTATTTTATTTAAACACTGTTCCATATGTAATGAAATATCTATGATCACCTAATGCTATATAGATCAATAGATAGCCTTAATATATTTTATTTATATCTATTTATATCTATTTCATACCTGCATTAAGTTTTAATTTTCAATTATAGTTTCATATTTTTAGTGAATGTGTTGTTTATTATTTTAGTACTGATAAATTATACACTGAAAGTAAACTATATGATAGTCTGAAAGTATTTTGAGGAGAATAAGAGAATCAGTTATCGCATAATTGTATCTCATAATTGTTCACATATGAAATATGTGGAACATTTTAAATGACGGTGCTTGATTAATTCAAATTAAGCTAGTATGATTTCTTTTTCTTTTTTTTTTAAAGATGACTTATTTTTCAAGTCTATATTTATGAAAGGTTGATGTCTATAACTAGCAAAAATAATGGGATTAGCTGTTTAGAGTTATTATAAGAGCTGCTAAATAGTGATTATTCTTCGTTACCTTTTCTCATTCTTGAATTTTTTGCTTCTCACTTCAATGGTTATCCAAAATTATTTTGCCTTCACATATATTAACAAATGGTTGTTGAAAATAAGCCTTAAGAGCAGAATTTCCAGTGTTAGCCCTGAAAATGCTAATGACAGCAAATGATAATTTCTTTGTAACCAATATCTCATAGTGACCTTTAAAGACAATGAGAAATATTTTGGCCAAAAGCAAATACAGGATCTCCAACTTGTGTAAACTCAAGATAAAAGAAAAGGGAAAATGTCTGTTTCGAATACTATTTCAGTAACAAGAGAAAAATCCAATACTTTTGTTTACCTCAAGATTCCTACAAATTATCAACTAGTGAGGATTTACCCTTCTAAATTTACACACTGCAATCATAACATGGGCACTTCTGTGGAATCTCTAAGTAACACTGATGCTGGGGAACAGAACTATTACCAATATTATAGATACTCTCAATAAAGAAGTAAATATTTATGAGCTGCCTTATAAGTCAGCTCATAAATATTTAGTTCAAACTACTTCCCATTATGTAATGATTCCTTCTGCCGACCCTGACAAATTGAATGCTTCCAAAAAAGAAGTAGCTGTACTTTTATGTTATTTATTTATTTGCCAGAGAGAGAGAGAGAGTACAAGCAGGGGGAGCGGCAGGCAGAGGGAGAGGGAGAAGCAGGCTCCCTGCTGAGCAAGGAGCCCGATGTAGGACTCGATCCCAGGACCCAGAGATCATGACCTGAGCCAAAGGCAGATGCTTAACTGACTGAGCCACCCAGGCTGTACTTTTTTAGGGAAATGCAAAAGTTCTTCAAATAAGCAAATCCCAAATGATACTTTGTAAATTTAAGTGTTCTTAAAAGTCCTATAAAGCATCAGTAGATTGACAAAATTGAGAAGCGTGGTTAGGAGTGTGAGCATATGTGTGTGTTATTGTCCTAGGGTATATGTGTGCATAGGTGTGTGTTTTATTAATATTGATCACTTTGATGACAAGGCCTACTTAAAGTCTTTTGATAGAATCACCTGTATATTTTCACTGTAGTAAGATTAAGTTTTAGTTCACAGTTGAAATTCAATCCAATGGCATACTTATTTCCTGATTTGGTTTAGATAGTTATCTGGAAATGCAAATTCTTCCTGCTGGTTATTAAATTAACCTGCCATGTAAAGAGGGCCATTTGCTATTGTGCTAGGCATTTTTCTCTTGGCTCTTAGATCCACTTCTGTTTCATCTCCCTCAGAGGAGCCTCCCTTAGGGAAGCCTCCATTAGGGTTCACCCCTACCAACTAGGTTTTCCCATTTTTCTTAATGAGCCAACATTCTGCTTTTGGGCGGCACTGGCAAGGGACTGGAGTATACAGGGTTGGTGGAGAAAGAAAGCAGATTTCTGCCTCTTCCTCTCTCTGCATTAGTGAGTTTGTGAGTAATGGCTATTTCTCATCCACAGTCCCAACTATCCACTCCAAGTTCTCTGCGCTCCTGTTGAGTGGCCCCAGATCCTGGGCTCAAGTCACCTGTCTTCCACCCAGCAGATTTGTTTGCTAAGATCTGGACCGCCTCAAGTTCTACTGTTTGCACTACTAGCATTTCAGGGCATATTTATACTTAAATCCCTTTCTTACTTGCCCTTTACTGAATTACTTAGTATACTTACTAGACACTGACATAAGCCACTACCATTCTTTGACATGGACAAGTTAAATGACAATCTAGAGAAATAAATGCATTACATTAATATTTACTCCAAGAAGTTATGGGAAACAGAGAAAAATGGATTAGTGAGTGTAATAAAAATCTGACTATAATATCTCTAGGCATTACTTCTGGGTTACTATTCTAGAACAGAAAGACCTGGGCTGATACAGCTACAGTGTTCCTCAAGGACAAGCAGAAGGTTGAATAAAAAATTTACAATAAAATTTAGTTAGTAACTAGTTTTTAAAATGTAAACATATTTTATATTTTACATATAAATAGCAAAATGCAGTCCAAAATACTATATTCAGTTCTGCTAGAATTTCCTGGAATTCCTCAAAGACAAACACCCAATAATATCCATTCATTCACAAATAATCATAAACTTATTTAAGTTACACAGGTAATATTGCATTGAATAAAGAAATAAATGTGACATTCTTTCAACTTTTTCTCCCATTGACACAGAATGTCTTAGTCCTTTTGGATACAGATCTATAGAGCATTTTTCTTTATTATTAAGCACAACTTCCTGCAAATAGCAGGTTTTGACATTTTGACTTTATGGGCTGTCTCTATTAGGTAGTGATTTTTAAAAAATGAAACAAACCACATTTCTTTTTAAGACATTTTATCATTTACTCCATTCTCTCTTGCAGTATTATTATTATTATCACTATTATTTATCCTTTGTGGCAAGAGACAGTAAGACAAACTATTTTATTTTCCTATATTTTTGCTGTCTAGAAATGGTTCATATTTAAAGTTTATTCTTTCACCTTGGACAGTCTGACAAGGACAAATGGTTCATATATCAGGAAACACCCTGAACTGCGAAGGGAGGCTCTCACACTTGGCGTACACAGTGTCCTACAGAGGTGATTATAATGACTGTAATAGATCATCTGGAAACGGGGCTGCAGAAACGGTGAATCCACGTCCCAGGAACAAAGTTTATTTATTTCTGCTGTTTTGATAGGAGCTGCTAGAAGCATTTTTCTAATGGTCCTAATGAGTCTCTGAAGACCTTGTGTCTTGTCTTATTTCTTACAGTACCTAAAAATAGAAGTTAGTATTTGTGCAGAAATAGAGCTAGATAAATAGCTTCAGGAGCATTCAACAAACCACATTTTTTGGTCTTATGTTTTGTTTAATTTTTTTTTTTTTTCCTCTGAATGGACTGCCAGAGAGTTTAAGCTTATACTCTATGGTTATCCTTAATCTCCTCAGGAAACACCAACAGTTGATATAAAATAGATGTAACACATGCTAAAAGAGTGATTCATATCCTTTGGGTCGTAAAGGTACAGCACTTTCTAGCCATGTCCGGAATCATTCAAATATATTTTATTCCTATCCTCTGATTATTTATTTAGTACATGCACTGCTATGACCTATGGATATTAGCCACACAATAAGCTGCTCCTTGAGAGAAGAGTTTTGTTTACTACAAAAGTATTAACTTGACAATACCCCTGGCAGTTTTATAATTTTGGAGTTGTACAAAGTACTGTAGCTGTATAGTTATTTTCAAAATTCTGCCTTTAGCTGGAAATTATTCTTTATGATGTCTTAAAATTAGAAATGGAAGAGCCTTGGATTTTAATAAGATTGGGACAAACGTAAGCAGTAACTCAGTGAGGCTTTTGAGGCTGAGTTCTATCAACATGGCAACAAGAATGTTAGACCGTTTATCACCACAGGTCTTACACTAGAACATTCCATCCCAGGGGGGGATCAGAAAAATCTGTTCAAATCTTAAAATGAATATAAACTTCATTTGGAACTGAAAGACAACTTAATGAACATTTTTGAGAGACTAAATAACTAAAACAGTTATATATTTACATTGAATGACTATATATATATATATAAACTGTAGTGGCTAAATGACTTTGTCAAGCCACTTGGCACTTCATAGTATGTCGCCTTTTACTTCTTAAAGGACATATCACTATTCCCTCCTGCCTCTGCTGCTTTACACATCCAGTTGTTAGCCTCCAATTGGGTGGAGGCCTAATCAGGCTGGTGGCCTGGCGGTGAAAGAAGTCACCCAAGGCAGAACAAAGGAGATAGAAGTTTATTGAATACAAGGCAAGGGAACACCGGACAAATCAGCAAAGAGGAGACTGTGAAGAGGCAGTGGTGGGGGGCCCTGGATAAGGAGAAAGGTGAGGAGGTACTAGGAGAATTTCCCTTTGTAAGTAACCCATTGGTCAGATAGGGGCTAAAGGATATTTTGAGGTAGGTCACCTGATGGGCTTGCTTGTAATCAGCCCTGGGGTCACCATGAACCCTTCTACATCACTCAGGTTTCCAATGCTAAAGTTGATTGCCTAAAAGCCTCCTCTACAGTCACCTCTTCCTTTGCTTTTGTTGTCTTTCTCTACTAAATAGTCGTCTGCATGATTCACTTTCTATTATAGGGAACGTGGAAATTACTATCCACACTTAGCAGTGATATTGTAAGGACAAATTTTTCAATGTCCGCTGAGTTTCTGAATAAATCAAATAAAGCATTTGAGTCCCTACATCATTAAAAAAACAAACAAAAACAAAAACAGAGCTTTCAAGGGGAAGTGTTTTTACTTCTTTCTCTTAACAACAAAAGTGGGTGAGCGTATTTTATTTTTATTTTTAGTTTATGTTTTGATATAATACTTTAGGTGAGATAATGAGATTATTTTCAAAGTAACAAAAGCAAAACTGGAATTCTGTTGAAACCATTCATGAAAAATGCAGACTTCCCCCACCAAAATTTGGAAGTTGGAGTGTGGGAGTTCTTAACTCTGTATGTCATAGTGTATTTTAAAATTTGTTTTAGCAGTCCAGTAAAGATGTTTTAATTTCACCTATACCAAAAGTTATTAAAACTTATGAAAACATGTGAGAAGCAGAAGACTCTGTTGATCAAGGAAACAGAGTATGGATAGACATTAAACAAAAACTGCCTTATCTCTGAGTTTATTAAATGACTGGATCTAGTCTTAAAGAGTCAGAGTGGCACCTCATTGAATTTGAAAATAAAAAGATACAAGAAAAGTGCTTATCTCAGAAGATTTAGAAAATTACTCAAGTTAATGAACTCTTGTATTTTTCCCTTCACCCATTATTTGAGAATAGAAATTAAATATGAATCTTTCAGAATTTCTTTAAAATTTTATCTACGATTTAAATATATTGAAACTCCCTAAGCTGGATTCCCATGAGAAGTCTTATTATAATAAATTGCTTCTATTGCTTCATTTTAGCAAGTGGGACCATTCATTTTACTTAACATGGGTGAGGAACTTACTCTCCTGGACTATATTATTTATATTATTTTAAACAAGTTCATGTTGCAAAAATAATGGTGATTATTATCCATATTGCCTATTATGATGTGAGTAGTGTGTAATTGGCTCGTAACTCTTTCATTCAGAACCAGTGCCATATAAAATACACGTAAGAATAATCTGTTACAAGATTTTAAAATATGCTATTTTCCAAAAGCCAGAAATCTATCAACTCTGGTAATAAATATGCAATAACAGTACAGTATTTTCCTTTTATTGTATATCACTTATGGTAATAATGCTTTATTTTCATTATCTATCATTTATAAATAGAGACCAAATGTTTCCCCCTCTATCATAAATCTAAATTACCCGGTACATCATTGACTACTTTATTACTTTATAATACAAAGTCAGATATATTCCATTTAAATAACAATGAAAAATCAAATACTTATAAAAACATGTTCCAGCACATTTTAAATGAATAAATACAAATAGCAGAATCATGCTTTCAGAATAAGTGAACATGGTAATGGAGAAGAAAAATTGAGTCCAAAAACAGATTTCACTGTCAAGACTTCAAGGAGTCACAGTCTGAATAGAAGTGATACATTTAAAGGTCATGGAAGATATTTTGACAAAATTTTACTTTTAATATGCTTTGAAAGCTGATCAATAGAATATACAGACATAATGCAAGTAGTCACCTTCTTGAGGTTTACTTATTTATCTTTTAGTCTTTACTTGCCTCCTTTCGGACAAGAATGATTTATGAAATAATGAAAAGCTGCATTTTGCTTCACCACTAACCAAAAATGCATATAAAACCATCTTTGGAATCCTTTGTAGGATGATAGCCAGGAAATTTGTCGTATTGAATGGAAAAGGTAAAGGAATTGTTTAGGGTGACCCAAGGGTGTATAACGAGGAATAATGGCATGAAATGAACTAAAAGGGAAATCTAGGCAGATCTTCAGATCGATGTCCCAAGTTTATTAGGCTATACAACTCTCTCCCAAGGGAAATGGTGAAAGCCCCATTATTTCTGTCACTTAAAATTAACCAGGCAGAATACTCTAGGACATAATGTAAAAAATAATCCTGTATTGTCAGAATCAGATGGAAGAGATGATCTAACGGGTCTTTTCCATCGTTAATTTCCAGGGTCTATGAACTAGTGGTTGTGGTTGCAATTAGCAGTGTTTAAATGAAAGTGCAATTTCAATACCACAACTAGCTTCCCTGGAGCTAAAAAGCCTGGACCTAATTCAAAGTGAAAACAAGGCGAGGAGGACGGGAGCCAAACCAAACTACAATAAATATACTTAGAAGTGACAAAAGAAGGAAATTCTAATGTTAGTGCTGCTAGAGATGGCTGTTTAGTCTTTTTTCTTTTTCTTTTACAAAGGAAACTTTGGTGGCAGTCCCAGTATTATTCTTTTTCACTCATGCATCATCTTGATTCATCGATTTATTTTCAGGTTCGGGGATAATGAATGTTTGGAGACTGTAAGGCTTGGCTCTCTAGTTAGCCACTTGAAATTTGTCCATGTCTTTATTCTCTCCATTTGTATGTTATTTTATCAAGCAATTTCTAAAAGATTCAAAATGCACAGATGAATTTCCAGTGATGTCTGTAAAATTAAACTGTCCAGGGCAATGAAGTACAGGATCTCTAACTAACCAGCCACCCTTAGTAGCTATCTTTGTCAAATTTTTAAAAAGCATTTAACTTTTCTTCAGATATTTGTTAATTATTTACTCTCTTTTTTAGGCAAAGAAAATGGGAGAAGTGAAAAGGAGCAGCTCTATATCCTTGACGCTGATACAGAAAAATAACTTTCAAAATAAGAATGAGAGTAATATTTGACTCTCATACTTTCTGGGAGGAAATATTTCAGAAAGGTGAAATGAACATTGAATTGCAAAGGAGCTTCCCTGGGAAAAGAGAACCATTTTCATATCAGTAAATAGGATCATAGAAGTCTATCAGATGTTTGCAGAAAGGCAGAAAAAAGAATTTAGCTGAATTTTACTTTTATTAAAAAGGAAGAGAATGGCCGTATTTTAAAATAACTCCTCAAACAAAATCGTTCTTATGTGTTTGAACTCCACAGTCATTTTCAAGCCACAGCCTCTGCCTTCAAAGAGCACACAGTCTAATGGGCAGGAGGAGGTAAAACATGCCCTGAATGTAGTGCTGATTGTAATCAAATAATTTAATAAATACAACTGTATGTGACAGAAAGATGATTTTGTCTGACTGGTTCAAGGACAGAGCCACAGTGTGCTAATCTGTGACTGTGTGTGTGTGTGTGTGTGTGTGTGTGTGTTGTGAGGATATGAAAAAGTGTTTCTGCAAGTTGGGGTAGAATGAATAACTACATGGAAAAACGAAGTATATAATGTCTTCGGGGAACAGCAGTTGTATGTTGCTAAAGGCAGAAGTTTAGGAAGGAGTACTGAGAAAAAAGGTACACAATAGAACAAGGATTCTGAATATTATGGACTCCATTCATTGCCATAGAGGACCATTAAAACATTCTGTATTTGCTCATTTGTTCGTTTTTTTAGCCGGGGACTAGTGTGGTCAGAATGCATACTATAAAAATTTCTGTGTCAAACAGAATGGCAAGAAGAGGTTGCTGGAACCACAGAGATCAGTTAAAAGGCTAGTGCAACAATGCTAACATTTTTCTTTTCCCCCAAATCTTTCAAATTTAATTTGGCCCCTCACAGCTCCCCCACCAAAATAACTAGAAAGTATTGCCAGATCTTGAATAAGTATGTTTCTTTCTACTATAATTCAGAGGAAATCAAATGTAATTAAACCAAAAGGGATAAAAGCAAGTTTATCCATGTCACTTATGGCAAGACAAACAGCACAATAACCTTGGCAGAATTAGTACATACAACAGCAAGTTGAATTCTGAAAGGCTATTAAATGAAAGCGGAAACCACCCTGTAATCTCATGTACCACGTATAAAAATTGGCCTAAGGAATTTGAGCTTCCGCTGTGAACTGAACAAGGGAAGCATGGTATCTAGTGCTTTTGCTCCACTAGTATTAGGTTAGAAAGCTAAGAGGCAAAGCTTGGAAGACCACAGGGGGGCGCTTTCACTGAAAACAGCATCAGTCATTATCAAAAAGGAACACCTCAAAAAAATACTTCTGAAGGAATAAAAATGTCTTTTGCTTTGATCACTTTCAGAAACTTCTTTTATCAGTCATATTTTCTCCGACGGCAGGAACATAAGCTTAGCAACATGAACATTCACCTCACAGAGATCATGTAGCGATGGGCACCTGTAATGAAACACTCCAATCATTTTTGAAACCACCTCTATCACTGAGTACTACCTAAGTATGTATGAACTGATTTTGCTGTGGCTTTTGTTGTTTGTTTGGTTGATTGGTTTGATTTGGTTTTAACCAGTTGCTCTAAGTATTGATGATTTATTTTAAACGTTTCAATTCACCCTTATCACAAACTCTCCCAAAGCCTATTACTACAGAATAAACTTCACTATAGAAGAAGCTTAAACCTTATCATTAAAGATATTTTTACCCATCAGATGTTTCTATAGCAATTGCTTCTGCAATTACTATTAAGTCAACTCTGGTGTGTTTAATGCCACAAATCGCTTATGTAGCCTCTCTCTGTATATCCAAGAGTGAATATACGTGATCTTAGAGGCTTCCCTGGAGCCTACTGGTGCTTCAGGCACTGTAGATGACCTTACCTTCCAGGGTCATCAGAGAACACAGAAGAGAATAAGCACAAGAACTCTCATACATTTCTCAACATCTACATATAGATTTCTCTTCACATCATCTTTCTCTCATTTGTTCCACTTTCATGAAAAGAGACGCCCTTCTATGTGCATGTGGAAAGTGTTAAATATCACAAGGTACTTAGAGCTACAAATGAGCAGAAAGAAGGGTGCCTACAGGACACACACTTCCAAGTCACGGGGCAAAGGTGAGGGCATGTATTGCATGGAGCACTGGGTGTGATATGCAAACAATGAATCATGGAACACTACAGCAAAACTAATGATGTACTCTATGATGACTAACATAACATTAAAAAAATAATAATAAAAAAATAAAGATGGCCATACTCTGTGTGTCTCACATAATCATGTTCCCCTACCATCTAGCTCATGACATGTGAAGCTTTTGATATGAGAGGCAACTAAACCTAGGACAAGATTTTGAAACATTATACTAGAGAAACATATATATATATGTATATATGTATATATATATATATACATATATATATATATGAATACATATATAATTTGAAATGGACTTGTTGAACTGGAAGACAGGCATCTTGGTCTTTCTTCCTTATAATTCTAGGCTGTTCTAGAGGAAAACCAAATGTCCTAAGAGATGCAAATCATAATAATTCTTGTTTTTATTTACTTATCTTCACATGTCTACGGTGCCTGAGTCCTAAACAGTAATGGTAACATCAGCTTTACTCTGCAAAATATGAACTGTTTTTTCGACCATTTTACAGATGAGGCAAGTGATCATTAGGTATTAAGTAACACATCTAAGCTCACAACCTTTCCTGTCTGAATTCATGGAAATTTTCAGTAAACATTTTCAAAAATCATCTCTTTTTTTGGCGAGTATTTTGTGTTTGTTTTATGTTATGTGTTTTGTCTATATTTTCTTTGTTTCTGTTAACTAGGTATAACTATCCTGCTTTTGCAGATAGAAAAACTAAGGTTGAATCTGAGGTCCCAGGAGTGAAGAGTGAGCCAAGAGAGCCCGTAGCGGATCCACCACGGCTGGCCTGGTCAACATTGTCATAAATAAGAGCCTCAGATGAGGCAGCAGTTCTTAGCATCTCAGTGACTGAACAGTGAGGAAGGAACCTGTCTTCACTCACCTTTGAGTCTCCCCCAGTTTCAGAAAACCAGGCCTGGCACCCCAGGCGGAGGTGAGGTGCAGAGGAAGCAGCAGCTCTGTGGCCTCCAGTTCATGACATCTTCCAGTATTATCTAGTATAAAAAAAAAATACTTAAGATAAAATCACATGAAAGACATTGTGAAAGTTATTTTTGTGCCGAAGAGTTCCATAAGGATGATAAATCAGGAAACAACTTTGTAGCACAGGAGGGGGAGAAACTATATTGTCTAGTGTTGTTGAAGGGGATTAGGTACATTAGCAGTAGCTAATGTTACAGATTGTGTTCCAGGTCCAAGTGGTAAATATGGAACAGATCATAACCATCATGGATGTTAACCGCCCCGAATTACCAACACCACCACCAACATAGTGAGAATGAGGAAAAGGTGAATTCAAGGACAGTTCCTGAGAAGCAACTCAATAATGCCATCCTCACTACAATTGATGGTGATTGTCACATTACTAGATGTAAAGTCACTATGACCCTCAGTCAAGTATCCTAAGCTTCCCTAGGCAGCAATGGCGAGTGCTGACAGTTATAACTAAGGTAAAGGACATAAACCAGTGAGACAGAACGTGCGCTAAGGTTGCAGATGACTTACTCAGCAGAGGGCCTCTTCACCAATGACAGCCTAAAGAGGGCATCAATAAAGGATGAGGATGAGGAAAATTGAGAAAATGAAACCCAGGGAAAAGAGTCACCTCAGATCGGGTACTGCCACATCTTCAGTTACCTACCCAGACAGCCATAAAACTAAATTGCAAGATGACAAAGAGAAGAAATGTAGCACATCAATCATCTGAAGAATTCTTAGCCCAGAAAACCCTAAACTTAGTGCAGGAAACCCTAAAGTCTTGCTACTCAAAGTGTGATCCAGGGACCAGCACTATCAACATCTTCCAAGACCTTGTTAGAGATGCAGAACACTCAGGCCTCACCTCAGACCTACTAAATCAGAATCTACATTTCAACAACATTCATTCCTAAATGATATGTGGAGATGTCAGGCTTATGAAGCACTGCCTTAATTCACAAGAGGGTAAAGAGACATTAGCATCAGATTCACTAGATGAGCAAAATACATCTGCTCCAAGGCTGTGCAACGGATTACTGATTAAATGCTGCCTTAGCAACTTTAACCTCATCCAGTTTTGTTATTCAGCTAGAAGTAATTGACATGAAATTACAGCAATAAGATTTGAACTAAAGGAGATAGAAAGAGCTCAGATGTTAGAAATGTTTAAAATGTATAAATTTGTGAAGGTTACTATCTTTGAAGCTTTTAAGTTAGTTTGATAAATCATAAAATAATTAATAAAACAATAAATAAAATAGCAAAGATAGCAAAAATAAGAAATTTAAAATCATTTGTCATCAAAAAATAAACTGAGTGCCAATAAGTAATCCTTTTGTTTTCCTTGGGAACCAAATTTTCCACATAAGAGACAGATTCCACAGATATAGGATTTAAGATATTACATTAAGAAAATCCCTGAAATCCTAAATTTGAATTGGAGATATTGTTTTATACTCACAATGCATATCTTTAAAATGTAATCTTTCTTAGGTACAGCAATCAAATGCAATGTGCGATTCTAGACTGGATCTTAGATTGGAAAAAAAAAAACATTCTTTGCAGGACGAATTAGAATAATTGAGTTGGCAAATATGGACTATATTTTAGAGAATAGTGCTTTATCATTATTTTAGGTTTGATATTTTTAGTGTGGTTATCTAAGATAATATCTTGGTTTTTAAGAGATGTGTGGATAATAGCTTTGTTCTTAAGAGATATGTAGTAAATACTTAGATTATATAGGGTCATGATTTCTTCAATTTACTCTCTAATGTTTAGCAAAATAATATGAATAAATATAATACTATATGGGTGTATATATCAATCCAGATGAATCGATAAATCGGTAGATAAAACAATAGTCACAACATGTTAACAATTGGTGAATATAGGAAACATAGAGAATATGTTGCCACATGTAAAAGCAAGGATGCTATCAAAGACTGCTGGAGTTGTATCTTAAACTCCCTTGAAAAGGCTCCCACAAGTCAAAATTTGTCCCATAAGTGGAAAAATTTGAGTATTAACAAGAATAACCATTGCAATTTATTAAAACATTACATATCTAATTCCATGAGTTTATCAAGATACAAAAATATTTTTTTCAATTCCCAATCATCATTTTTGGAAATTATCTAGAACTAGCTTGTTGTTTAAAACTGTGAATGAAATAAAATAATCAGACATTTATCTTGACAACTATATCACTGATAACCAAATAAATAATGAGGAGATGTTTCTCTCTATGGCAATATTGCAGCTAAGAAGCAAAGAAAAAAAATCATAGAAAAAAATACCATTTTTCAAACTTCTAATGAAATCCTTAATTTAGGCAATGATGACCAACAGACAATAGCATTGTAATAACGAAGACTACTAGCTAATTTATACCCTTTGATGGAAGTACAAAAGCCACCTATGAAGCATTCTTACCAAAAACTTCGAACCTGAATCTAATTCTAGTTCCTATACTTGGATGGATGGATGGAAGAAAGGAAGGTAGGAAGGAAGGAAGGAAGGAAGGAAGGAAGGAAGAAGGAAGAAAGAAAGGAAGAAAAGATGGAGAGGGAGGGAGGAGGGAGAAGATGAACAATAAATGGACTTGACAGTTGGTTAAGTACTTGTTATGTGCTCACTGACTACATAGCTAGAACTGGCTGCATTATCTATGTAGCAGAACTTTTGCTGTTGTATATATGTTGTATAATGTTCCTTTTTGATAATATTTTCTTATGCCTGGAACTTTTATTTATTTTTATTTTTTATTAATATATTATTTGTTTCAGGGGTACAGGTCTGTGATTCATCAGTCTTACACAATTCACAACGCTCACCATAGCATGTACCCTCCCCAATGTCCATCACCCAGCCACCCCATCCCTCCCACCCCCCTCCACTCTGGAACTTTTAAAAGCACCTTTAAAGATTTTCACATGGTCTTATGTACAATATAGTGATTTTTTGAGAACTTCATTTTTAATTTGCAATATAACTTCAAAAACTATTTTCAAATGTTAATCCATAAGCACATATAGATTTGCACCAGTAAAAACAACAAAATAAAACAACAAAAATATCAACAACCAAATCAATAGTGGGAGTATAAGAAGGATAATGTTTGAGAATAAATAGTCATTGAACTGAATGAGGAAACATGAGCTTGGCCTTCAGAAATAATAGATTTGTTATAAAGAAGAGGTTAGTGAATTGCAAAATTAATAACAAAAAGTAGGTCAAGCTCGGATGTTCAATATAGATAAAATACAGCTGGTTTTAAAAATATTTTAAAATATTCTATTAACATTTTACAGAGAAGAAAAGTTACAAATGATAATTTTATATTTTCATGAATTTTCACAAATGCAACCAACACCCAGATTAAGAAACCAAAATTAATTTTCATGGGACTGACAAAAGGAAGAACCAAGAATGGAAAATCAGGGAAAGAGGAAGGGAGAGTGGAAGGGAGAAGGGAAGTGGCCTTGGGAGACCTGGGGGAAATCACCACTGTCCTGTCCCACCTGAGTACAAAAGGTACTTTGAACAACTTCATGCCCCTGCGAGTGGAGGGATGATCTGGACTAGATGTTTCCACCTCTGCTCAAGGCTCTCTGCAGATGCAGTACCAGCAGGTGTTCGATCAAGCAGAGCAGATCCCTTTGAAGTCTCACGTCATCCGTGGTCATTTGGGTGGAGGGGGAAAGATGCAGGTGGAGCAGAGTCACAGGAGGGCTCAAATGGAGGTAAATGGAGCCTAGGCACAGCCAGGAAAGAGCTGCAGCGGAAAAAAGACTGCCTTGCAGAAGCTGCCAAGACCGTCAGTGCCTCAAAGCAGAGGATTTCTGAACGCAGTACAGAAGATGCAGGTGAACTGCTTGGAGTCTGTGAAACAGGAGCTGAAGAAACAGCTGGATTTGCAACACACACGGCAGGAAGCTAATCACAAGATTCAGGACCTCCAGGCCAGTCAAGAAGTAAGGGCAGACCAGGAGCAGAAAATAAAGGACTTGGAGCAGAAGTTGCCCCAAGAGCAGGATGATTGTGAAGAACAGAAAGTGTGCGGAGGCTGCCCGAGATGGAAAGGGAGCTGAAGCATCAGAGGGAAGAGAGCGCACACCTGCTGGAGATGCTTGGAAGGGCATGGGCTGCTAGAGGAAGAACTGGACGTGCTGCAGCAGAGGCTGGAGCGTCAGGAGAAGATACAGGAAAATCTGGTTGACCAGGAAATGGAGAAGGAGAGGCTGTTGGCAAAGCTGCAAAGCTGGGAGAGACTGGACCAGACCAGGGGCTTGAACAGTAGGAACCCCTCTCCCACCACCCCCACCCTTGAGAACTTTCCAGGTTCGTGGTTGAGCTATAGCAGAGGGTGTTGGGACTCAAGCAGCGCAGATGCCCCTCAGATGTACTCTGTCAGTTCTTGCTACTCCACCTGTTCCAGAACGCCCATACCCCCACTTCTCCAGAGAACTTCATGCAGGCCGGTCCTTGCTTTCTGTTCTGTCACCTTCCTTGTGTCACAGGAAGGAAGCTGTGGCTGCATGGGCCACACTGGGCTGTTGTCAGCCCTTTCCAGCTATTTTCTCAAGACTTGATTGAGAATGCTAATTGACATATGTATGCCAATATGTGCATATTCATTCTAAAAGCATATAAGCATAATGTGACCCATGGGCAATAATTAAATATTAAAATAATTAAATAGCGAGTACATTTATTTTGAAAGTGTTTTAAAAATAGAATTACTTATAAAATATTTTAAAGATTTCTTCATTTTTAATTGAGATATAATTGACATAATATTAGTTTCAGATGTATAATGTAATGAATCAATATGTGTATATATTGTCAGATGATTACTACAGTAAGTCTGGTTCACATCATTCACCACACATATTTATAATTTTTTTCTTTTGATGATGAGACATTTTAATATCTACTCTCTTGGCAACTTCCAAATACACAATACAGTAATACTAACTATGGTCACCGTGTTATACATTACATCCCCAAAAGCTTATTTATTTTATAATTAGAAATTTGTACCTTTTGATAGCTTTCACCCATTGTTGAGGATTTTTGCATCTACGTTCATCAGGGCTATCTTTTCTTTTCTTGCTGTGTCCCTGTCTGGTTTTGGTATCAGGGTAATGCTGGCCTTTTAAAATGAGTTTGGAAGTGTTTCCCCCTCTTCTGTTTTTTAGGAGTTTGAGGACTGGCATTAATTCTTCACTGAATGTTTGGTAGATTTCATCAGTGCAGTCATTTGGCTGTGGACTTTTGCTCAGAAGCTCGATTACTGATTCAGTCTCATTACCAGTAATCATTCTGTTCAAATTTTCTATTACTTCATGATTCAGTTTTGGTAAATTGTATATTTCTAGGAATGTGTACACTTCTAGGTTGTCAGCATCCCAAAGGTTGAAAACCACTAGGAGGAAGCACATCCCTATGGAAAAAAAAAATCACATTAAATCACACTCAGAGCAACACCTTATTCTGGCTTGAGGGGAAAGAAACACATAGCAGAGTATCTCTGTTTCAGAGTTAGTTCTAAAAAACAGCTCCCCCTTCTTATTAAGGAGTATCAACAAATAACAACAAATTTAGTGTCATTTATATGACATACTGGGAGACTAAACTATAAAGTCTAATAACACATTCCCATCCATTCTTAATGGGGTGGTGTCACTTAGTCCATCACCGTAAGAACAGATTTTCTATGGGGTTCTCCATAAACAAATAATGGTATAATTTACCTGATAGTTATGTTCACTCATCTTCAAGTATGAACTTCTTCTTTTTTTTTTAAGATTTTATTTATTTATTTGAGAGAGAGAATGAGAGAGAGCATGAGAGGGAAGAGGGTCAGAGGGAGAAGCAGACTCCCCGCTGAGCAGGGAGCCCGATGCGGGACTCGATCCGGGGACTCCAGGATCATGACCTGAGCGGAAGGCTGTCGCTTAACCAACTGAGCCACCCAGGCGCCCCAAGTATGAACTTCTAAAAACCCAAACCAAGTATCAAAATATTCCAGCATTTCAGACTCAGCAATCAACACAATTTTGATGTTTCGACAATTTATCTTACTCTTCATAGTAAATACATCTGTGCATTCATGAGTTCTAAATCCTCATACTGAACCTCTGTTGTACTTGACAGTCAGCTCTGCTTCTAAAGCAGCCTTTTCCCTAATATTTCTAAACCTTTACTGATCAAAACACTCAAGCCTATTCCTCAATAAAAGCAGACATCTGTTAATTCAAGTATATTTCACAAATCCCAACTTGTTACAAGCTCCTTTACAATTCAGCAAGGCAACTGTGATTTAATAAGGAACAAACCACGCAGAATTAGTTTTTCAAGGAAAGCACATAAAGTGGGAGGATGAATAAACTGGCAAGATGTTTTCATTTACTCAAGTGATAACCTCAAAATACACTAAAAATATATCCTTCCAAATGGATCTAAACTGAGGAAATGTGATTGTATCACTGTGGTTATGAATCATCTTCCCATGACATGATATGACAAAGATTGTGTGTACCTACAAATCTGCTTAATACAATGAGAAGGAAGATTAAGCTCCTTTATCTATTTGAAAGCTACTTCCACAGAAGTCTATATATTTAAAATTTTTTCATTTCTAAAATGCATTTATAATTATCAGTAAGAAGAAACCATTCAAAACTCTTATTACAATGGGGACTTTTAACTCCCTAATTCTATCCTACTTTTTATGAGGCTAAATATTAACTTTATATGTCTTTCAACTCGTCCTTTTATTTTATTTTTTTGACATTTTTTATTTTGTTATGTTAATCACCATACATTACATCATTAGTTTTTGATGTAGTGTTCCATGATTCATTGTTCTTGTATAACACCCAGGGCTCCATGCAGAACGTGCCCTCTTTAATACCCATCACCAGGCTAACCCATCCTCCCACCCCCCTCCCCTCTAGAACCCTCAGTTTGTTTCTCAGAGTCCATAGTCTCTCATGGTTCATCTCTCCCTCTGAAATCCCCCCTTCATTCTTCCCCTCCTGCTATCTTCTTCTTCTTCTTCTTTTTTTTTTTTTTAACATATAATGTATTATTTGTTTCAGAGGTACAGGTCAGTGACTCAACAGTCTTACACAATTCAGAGCACTCACCATAACAGATACCCTCCCCAATGTCTATCACCCAGCCGCCCCACCCCCCACCACTCCAGCAACCCTCAGTTTGTTTCCTGAGATTAAGAATTCCTCATATCAGTGAGATCATATGATACATGTCTTTCTCTGATTAAAAAATTTCTTTCAAAAATCTATACAATATGTCTTAAGCCTGCTATCTCTGGGAATTACATAATAATGTTCCTTGGAAATAAATTATATCATAATTAATGATAGCAGAGTGCTCTCAAGAAAATAATACTAGATTTTACCAGTTTGATTCTCTTTGTTAGCAAATAGCCAAACAAATATTTATATTATTCCTTTAGATAAATCCATAGTTATTTTCTTCTTAAAATACCATACTGGGAACAATATGTACCTTGATACTTTAAAACCTACAGTAATTTCTACTTAGAGCAATTTGTTTTTACTGTATTTTACAAAGTTACCAGTTTATAACATATTGGAAAAAGAAAAGTGGTCTTTCACTACAGATCATTTGATAAGCACACCTCTATTCTACAACAGGCTAGACTAGAAGCTGGTTCAAATGGATTCTGCCTTGTTCCCATCTTTGGGAGCTAAACTTTCCTTTTGCATACTATTACACAAAAATATGTCCCAATCCTTTCAACTTCTATTCTGTTGGCTTTGAGGATTCATTAAATTATTAATGCACTGAACAGAATCTCCCAGACACAATGAGGTATTCATTAGTACAAGATGAAAAATCAGTGGGCAGTAGGCTGGGTGCTGGCCAGAGACAGTACCTCAGTGGTGTGCACACCAGCCCTAAGTTCTTTGCACACAGATTCATGATATTTTGACCTATCCATCCACATCTGGTCTTCCACCCATCTTGCTCACCAAAGTTAAAGAGCTCATTTTTTTTTTCCTTTCCAGTTTTATAAAAGCTGAATTTCTAAGACACCAATATCCCTTCTCCTTCTTTTCTATTACTTCCTCAAATAAACATTTATCCAATTTCTGCTTCTGAAAAACTCTCTTAAAAGTATGCATGTAAGGGGCACCTGGGTGGCTCAGTCGGTTAAGCATCTGCCTTCGGCTCAGGTCATGATCCCAGGGTCTTGGGTTGGAGCCCCTAGTTGGAATCCCTGCTCAGTGGGAAGCCTGCTTCTCCCTCTCCCTCTGCCTCTCCCCCTGTTAATGCGTTCTTTCTCTCTCTCAAATAAATAAATCTTTTTTTTTAACTCTTTGTGACTAGTGAAGTATTCACAGCCCTTATGTCTACCTTTGTAATAGATGGTTGAAATCTAACTCTGCAGGGTTAGAAAGGAAGTATATTAAGTACTATTTGGGAAAACAAAGTGAGGCCAAGGTGAAGAGAAAAACACAGAGGTTAATATTTTGGATATTATCCCAAATTGGGATAATATATTCTTATTCTTAAATATATTTTAAATACATATATTACTAAATTTATTGATACAAAAACTGTTGATCCTTATTTTACATATTTTGAACTGAAGTTAAGGATTACCTTATCAAAGGCAGAATGCAGGAATTAAGTGATAGAGCCAGTAAACAAACGCAGTTTTATTCAAATCCAAGCTCCTTTACACTAGACTCAGTGTCTTTTCATCAGTCCATTTCACCCCCACCACAATAATGATATTGGTAATATGGGTAATTGATATTTCTGTACATTTTATTTATTTTTTTCTATTTGGCAGCCAAAGAATGACTGAAAGTTGTAGATGAAATATTCAGAACAATTTTACTGCATTGAAAGTAAGCTTCATCAATTACAAGATTAAGACTAAGCTTGAAAAACACCCCAAACAAATGAGTATATAAATAAATAAAAATATTACATGGCCTACTCAGACAAAAAAAGAAATAATGGAGGACTTCAGGTTTAAAAATAAAATTACTATGCAAATGATAATCACATAAATGGAGAAGACATTCAGAATATTTGCAAAATAAGATAGAGTTTAGGATATGAGACATAACAAACATTTGTTTTTCTAGTACATTAGAATAAAGTGACTATAAAAACAATATAAATCAGAATAGCATCTTAAGATGTCTTTTTCCTCTATTTTCCACATTTTACTTTTTTTTTTTCTCTTTGCAGAAACAACTGCTATTGGATGGAAAGAATAAACTTTCATTCCACGTACTTTACCTTGGCCAAGTGCAAATGACTTAGAATGGTGTTTATCTTATTAATCTAAATAGCATTAGGGAGGAGAGAGAAATGAACAGAAGAGAAATACAATTCTGATTTCTGAGTCTGCAAATGGAAATACTTATCAAAGAATATGGTCTAACTGTGTGATCCTCTGAATAGAAATAAGGGAACAGTGTGCATGATTTGTTAACTAGGTTTATCCTATGAAGTGTAATAATGTAATTGTCTGCTACATCAAACAAATAGAAGTAAGCTGATTTAGTCACTTACTTAGTTACATCTGCGAAATGTCCTGATTCTCTTTTATTTATTTTTTATATTTTGTTTTATTTTATTTCAATGATATTTGTTCATATTGGAAGGAAGAAAAATGAAAAAAGGAACATAAGCTATTTTCTACAAATGATCTTAAAATTCTATTTTAGCCTTTAAAAATGTATTTATAATGAAACAAATTCCAATACGGAACTATTAAAGTGTTTCTAAGTGCATGCCCATTCTCAACCACAGGACAAATAAACACTTTTTTATTGCAACATATTTTAGGGTCAAGTATACTTAAAAGTCAATCAGTGCTATTTATCTTGTGTTATGCTTCTAAGTTGCTATCCATGTAAGGAAATGTCTTATAATGAGCCCTCTGTAGTTCTTGACTACAGTAGGCTCTGGGCAGGCAGGAAGCACACCTATCTGGTTCACTGCTATATAAAGGGAATAGAGGACCTCTGCTCGCCAACAAGACATGTTCCTAAGACAGAATTATGAATGAATTAGAATTTAACCTCATTTTTCATCATGTGTAAAATGAGAAAGTTAGATGAACTGGTTTTAGGTGTTAATAAGTGAAATACAGATTTTTTTTTTTTTACCTTTTGGTCAAATAAACATGGGAAAAACTGCATTTTACATCTCTCTTCTAAAAATTCACAATGCCTCTTAACATGTTAAATTCTCACAGAAGTCTTGAAACAAAACAAAACAAACCGTGAACTCTTTCCAAACCAACAGTTCCAAAATATGAATTCAGAACACTGTCTCTCCCCTCCCCCAGACATTCATATTATTTTACCAGTGGTCCTTTTTATGAAGATGCATGGATTCTCTGGGTGTCCAAGGTACATTTAAATTTAAACAAATTTAGATGCCTAGTTAGATGTATCTTTAGAAAGTAGCATAACCCAGAGGCTAGATTAACTGAACGTATGGTTACCTATGTTTAACCAAGCTAAACACACAACATTTATTTATTTATTTACTAATTATTATTATTTTTTAAATTTTAAAAAATATTTAAAATATTTAAAATATTTTTTTAAAATTTAAATGTACTGCATTGAGTTGGCAGAATATTCATCATCAAACTCAAACATCTTCCTAAAGGGAAACAAATCCATTAGTTAGATTAATGACTCTAAAGTGCAACAAACAAAATGCCAACCTACAAAAAAGTAAAAGCAGCTCTGACCTAAATTAAGAAACTTGTATCTTGGAGTGGCTCAGTGGGTTAAGCAGCTGCCTTCGGCTTGGGTCATGATCTCAGGGTCCTGGGATTGAGCCCTACCTAGGGCTGTCTGCTCAGTAGGAAGTCTGCTTCTGACTCTCCCTCTATAGTCTCCCTCTCCCTCTCAAATAAATAAATAAAATCTTAAAAAAAAAAAAAAAGGAAAAGAAACTTGTATCTCTTATTTTGTTTCACCAGTTTTGTTTATCTAAATATTTGCTCAGATACAATTTATTTACTTTTGTTCCTTCTCCAAGTGCTAAGCAAGATTCTTTTTTACAGGTCTCCATCCACTGGTCCTAACTTTGCTAAGCTACTTTACAATATGACATAGTCAAGAGCTATTTGGTTTGTAAACACTAACTTACTTTTTTATCTTTTCTGTCTCCACTGCTTCTTTCTTCACTCTCAATCAGAGTCAACCTTAACTCTTCCCAGGTTATAATTCAAAACCATCTTGTTGGATTTCAAGTCAACTACATATCAGATCTCAAAATTAATACCTTACACTCTATCATTTGATTCTATGTCTCCCTCTTCTGTCTGAAACTTATTCCGTATCTCTATTTATTACATGACATCATATTTCTTAAAAGTGCCGAAGAATATTTTACTGTTAATGAATTGAATTCATTTACTAAAAAACAAACAAACAAACAAAAAAACAGAGTAGACAGAGCAGTATGTTAAAAAAAAAAATCTTCAGGAGTTCCTTTAGGGAAATATTGTATGCAGAAGATTCTTAGAAATGTATGTAGAGAAGAGCGGGCCTATCAGGGTAGGGGCAATGAAATAATGACAAAAGAAGTAGATGTGTACTAATCTGACAAACTTCAGTACTTACCAGCTGGTCTACAGCTGGCTCTGGATATGTAGTTATAGTGTGTGAATGTGTGTGCTGGCAGGGGATGGGGGTAGGGAAAACAATGAATAAATAAATCCATCTTTTCACCCATCAGAAAATACCTAACAATTAGAAAGAAAGAAAGAAAGAAAGAAAGAAAGAAAGAAAGAAAGAAAGAAAGAAAGAAAGAAAGAAAGAAGAAAGAGAGAAAAAAAAGAGACTATGACAGGTACATTGCATTTTAGTCTTATATCTCATAATTAAAACTGACAAACAAAAATATGTACTTTCTCTTCACTATATGTTAAGATTTAATTCTCTGAGGCCAAGAATGGCAAAGATAAACACCTATACTCATGTAGTTTGTAAAAATTTTATTGAAGTAGATCAGAAAACAAAAATATATTAAACTATATATTTGGGGTTTTTTTTTTTAAGATTTTTATTTATTTATTTGAGAGAGAGAGAATGAGAGAGAGCACATGAGAGGGGGGAGGGTCAGAGGGAGAAGCAGACTCCCTGCCGAGCAGGGAGCCCGATGCGGGACTCGATCCTGGGACTCCAGGATCATGACCTGAGCCGAAGGCAGTCGCTTAACCAACTGAGCCACCCAGGCGCCCTGGGTTTTTTTAAAAGATTTTATTTATTTATTTGACCGAAAGAGAGAGAGAGAGAGCACAAGCAGGGAGAGTGGGAGAGGGAGAAGTAGGCTCCCCGCTGAGCAGGAAGCCCAATGGATGCAGAGCTCCATCCCAGTACCCCAGGGTCATGACCCAAGCCAAAGGCAGATGTTTAACTGACTGAGCCCACCCAGGCATCCCTTAAACAATATTTTTAAAAGTAATTTTGATAGAGAAATCTCTGATGTATAAGAATTCCAAATAATTTATGTAGATACCCCACTCTGAAGGAGGTGGATCTTAACTTCCCACTCTGTAAGTGGCTACTGTACATTGTGACTTGCTTTCAAAGACAGTATGGACAGTGGTGGGGGAATTAACATTACAGTGAAGAAATCTGACAAACGTTAACTCAGCCAGGTGATCAATGCCAAATTTAATGGTGATAAACCATGTTGATATGTATCTTTGATGTGATGAGAATGGCATTTTTCCTATGGGATCTTCCTTCTCAAAATCTATAACCAGTTTAACTTTGAGAAAACCATCAGGTAAGTCCCAATGAAGGAATATTCTGTGAAACACTTGACCAATACTCCTCAAAACTGTCAAGGTCATCAAAAACAAAAAAAGTTTGAGAAATTAACATAGTCAACAGAGTCTTAACTTTGAGACGTGATGTCTAAATGCTCTGTGGTGTCTTGGATGGGATCTTGGTACAGAAAAATGATTTTAGGGAAAAGTTAAACAAAAATCTGAATAAATCATCAACTTGAGTTAATAATAATGAGTCAGTATTTGTCCTTGAATTGTAGCAAGTCTATCATACTAACGTAAGATGTTAATAATAGGGAAAATGGATGTGGGTAATATTTCTATACATCTAAAGCTATTTTAAATTAATTGAAATTGCAATTGAAAGAGTAACTGTATAGCCAAATGACAAATTACATACACACATTCATTAATCTTATTCATTAAAACCAGTAAAAACATATTGCTTGGAATTATATTCATGAAAATATTTTTCAATGATTATTCCTTATTGAGATCCTTCAATATTTATCAAATTTGAAATTTACATTTATATCCCATTTTTCCTGAATATTTCACCATAAATTTGATATCAATGTATACAAACCAAAAAAAGTCAAGTGAGACTGTATATGGGAGATTACCAAAATATAATTTTATTCTCACCCTGCTTGTCTCCATTTTTTTTTGGGGGGGTAAATGGACCACAAACATCAACTTAATGTGACATAGTGGATATTAATTGGCATCTACTACATACCAGGTACTGTGCTAAACCTTATGAATACCCTAATGAAAATAATTCAATCCTTCCTCAAGGTGCTTAGGGTAAAAATGACAAGAAACAATTACATCACACAATGTGATTCTACTATGATTGAAATAAATAAAGTGTCATTATGGGAAAAAGACAAACTAGACCAACTAACCAGTTCTGGGAGTGTGTGGGGGGGGTGGAGCTTACAGAAAAAATAAAGGAAGGAAAATACACCAAAATCCAAAAATTGTGTAGGAATTAGCCAGAAAAACTGGTTAAAAACAATCAAAGCAAAGAAAATGACACATGCAAATTTCCAGGAATAGATGCAGGGCTTATTTGGGAACTAAAAATAGTTCAGTAAGTCTAGAACATAAAGAGTACATAGGAGAGATGGGAGTATGGGGAAAGACATTATAACAGAAAAGATCTTTTTATATTTGTTGAAGAACCTAGATTGTACCTTCATGGTGATTCAGCAATTGTGCTCCTTGAGGAGCTCCCAAAGGAGATGAAAACTTATGTCCACTCAAAAACCTGCATGCAGATGTTTATAGGAGCTTTATTCATTATTGCCAAAACTTGGAAACAAGCAAGATGTGTTTCAGTAGGTAAATGCATTTAGAAACTGTAATACGTGAAGACTGTGGAATATTATTCAGTGCTAAAAAGGAATAACTATCAAGTCATGCAAAGCCACAGAGGAAACTGAATGCATATCACTAAGTGAAACAAGTCAATCTTAAAAGGCGACATAGTGTATGATTCCAACTAGATGACATTCTGAAAAAGACAAATCTATGGAGACAGTAAAATGATCAGTGGTTGCCAGGGGTTAGGGTGGGGGCAGGGAAGAAGGGGATAAATGGATAGAGCACACAGGATTTTTAGGGTAGTGTAAATACTCTGTGTGATACTATAATGGTGGATACATGTCATCATACATGTGTGCAAATCCATGGAATATACAACACCAAGAGGGAACCTTAATGTAAATTATGGACTCTGGGTGATGGTGATGTGTCCATATAGGTCCACTGTAACAAATAGACCACTGTGCTAGGGAATCCCAATAGTGGGGGAAACTATGCCTGTGTAAAGGCAGGAAGTATATGAGAATTGAAGTCTACTAAACAAACAAAACAAACAAACATAGCACCAAGCCTGACCCCCAGGTATTTTTCTCTAGGGACATAGGAAATCTTTGTAACTGCCTCTCAGTTTTTCTGTGAACCTAAAATGACTCTTAAAAAATAAAGTCTGAATAAATGAATATATCTGGTTTTGCAGTGGGGTTTAGATTTAGAAGGTATAAAGACTGGAGGCGGTATGGATAAAGGACAATTAATAGATTAATTCATTCAATTAATGACTGAATTAATCATGGCCTAAACTGAAGGATCAGCTAGCCATGAGTTGAAGTAAGAGGATAATAGTTTCAAGACATATGAAGAGGGGGCACCTGGATGGCTCAGTCATTAAGCGTCTGCCTTTGGCTCAGGTCATGATCCCCGGGTCCTGGGATTGAGCCCCGCATCAGGATCCCTGCTCCGCGGGAAGCCTGCCTCTCCCTCTCCCACTCCCCCTGCTTGTGTTCCTTCTCTCACTGTCTCTCTCTCTGTCAAATAAATAAATAAAATCTTTAAAAAAAAAAGACATATGGAAAGATTTGTATACGTTTAGTAAGGCACTGGCTCTCTCAATGTTTTATCCTCATTCTGGGAATAAAAATCAAAATCTTGACATAATTGACAAAATCTTTAGTTCATCTTGTCCTTACTAATATATCATGTTCATCTACTATGTTCTCCATCACTCACGGTGATCCATCAATACTGATTTTCTTTCTGTCCTGTGAATGTGTCCAGACACGCATATATATACATTTGAATGCTCTTTCGTCTTCCTGGAATAATCCCTTTTCCCCGATCTTTTCATGGCTGACTTCACCTGACAACGATCATTTCATCTTAGATGACATTTTCTCAGAGAGACCTTTACTCTGTGATTCCGCACCTCCTTCCATTCACACTCTATCAAAGCACTCTTATTTTCTTCTTTGGAGTTATTACCATCTGAAATTATCTTCCTTATTGATTGACTCACATGTCTGTGAGCTCTTTACTTCACTACAATATAAGCTTCCTGAGGAAGAATATTCTGGTATCATAGGGTCTAGGAGATGCTCGATAAATATTTGTTGGTGGATGTATGAATCAATGCAGATTTAACTAGCGAAAGAGGAGACCAGGATGACTCTTAGACTTTTGGTTTTAGCAATCGTTTGAATATTTAAGCATTTCAGTTAAACAATAAGGAAGGATGAGTAGATTTGTGGGAGAAGAAAATGCATTCAACTTGGGATGTTTTCAATTTAAGGTGCTTATAGGCACCAGATGGAGATATCTATCTGATGTAGATTTGCCTGGTTCACAAAAGTGATGTAGGCTGGCTGGGGATACATTTGAATAAGAACAACAAAATAATAGTTGTCCATGAAAACTCAAGCCTGATTGCATTAATTGGGGAAGTCAATTATCATTATATAAGATAAAGTTTCTATTCATTTGGAAAGAGTGAGATTTGAATTTGCATCCCAGAAACTAATAGTTAAAACAGGGAAAACATTAGTGAGCTAAGAGCCTCAGTAAATTTTTAGTTGATTTTATCAAAACAAGTTAGTTTTGGGGGCGCCTGGGTGGCTCAGTTGGTTAAGCGACTGCCTTCGGCTCAGGTCATGACCCTGGAGTCCTGGGATGGAGTCCCGCATCGGGCTCCCCGCTCAGCGGGGAGTCTGCTTCTCCTTCTGACCCTCCCCCCTCTCATGTGCTCTCTCTCTATCTCTCAAATAAATAAATAAAATCTTAAAAAAAAAACAAGTTAGTTTTTGTATTTTTATTTTTATCTAATTCCTAATTCCTTTGTCTTCTTTACTATCATGAAAACTGAATAAACTAGGAGATCCATTGTCCCTCAGTCTTTCCTATGATATGACATTTTTATAGAAGATATTCTACCCATTTTTCAGAGGGAAATCTAATAAATGTGCCTTAGAATATTTACCCTTTGTCAATGGAGTTCGTATGGTAATAAATGCTTTCTGTGATGTGTGAAAGGCCTACAACATGAAGAGGAGAGGGGAGACTAGCCTAGTGAAAAAAAAGTAGAGTGTTATAAGCATTTTTTAGTCATCCTACTTGTATTTTAATCATGTGACCCAACCCTTTAGATTTAATATGATATGGGTAAAATACAGCACCACTAAATAAAGTGTGGTGGAAGAGTGATTTTTATAGATAGAGAACACCAGGCATCCTGTAACCTCACAGCAGCTCTGCAAGGTATTATTAGCCTATATTAGAGATAAGGAGATTGAATTTCAGCAGGATTAAATTAACTCCATAGAGCTAGCAAATGGCTGGGCTGTGGTTTGAAAGAAGATATATCTGATTTCAAAGATGATGTTCTTAGCAGTACACCATGCTGCCTCCTTTGTCAAACTTCTACGGCATTAACTTTTTAAATCCATTCAACAAATATTTATTGATTGCTTTCTATGTGCCAGACACTCTGCTAGAGCTTGGGATACATAAATTAACTAGAGAGACAAATATTCTTCCTCTCGTGGTTCCTATATGCTAATGACAAGCAAAGCCAGCAAGCGTAATAAATATATAAAATAGGTAGATTATTACAAGGTGATGATTGCTATAAAGCAACAGATTTAGGTAAGGGGGAATCTGCATGCTGGGATAGAGGTAATGGTTGTAATTTTAAATAAAAATATCAGGATAGACCTCATTGACAAAGTGACATTTGAACAACAACTTGAAGAGAATGAATGATTAGCCATGAGGATATCTGGCAGAAAGGTGTTCCTGTCAAAGATAATAATATGTGCATAGACCCTGCATCAGTCAAAGTTTCAGCAGAGAGTACATAGCTCATGCAAAATGGGTGGTTGGTGAAAATTTGAATGTAGGGACTATTTACAAGTGTGTGGACAAGACACAAGGAAGAGTGCTGGAATGCAGAACTAGTAATAAAATGAAGGACTGAGAGAGCAGTTAAGGGAACCAAACCAATGAGAAAGACCATGGCCTCACAGGAGCTCTGGAAGCCTTTGGTTGAAGAACTCAGTCCACCTGCGGTGATCCTACAGGGAAGGAGCCAGGGTAAAAGCATGTGGACCTCCCCCCTCCCTCTTCCTGATGCTCTCCTGCAGATGCCCATCAGATGAACCCACCAGAAACCAGAGGGCAGGGAATCCACTGAGAAGGCACAGAGGAAGGTATGGAAACAGGAAGAGAGGATCTACACAAGCCAGCCAAGATCTCCAGCTCAGACCCTAAAGTAAAAATCATGCCTGGTCTTTCTCAGAAAGCATATGGAACCCAGTGTGATTGGAGCAAGCTGAGTGAAAGGAAGCATGGTAGGAGAGGCAGAAATGAACTAAAGGGGCACACATCATACATATCAGAGAGTGAATTTGAAATTTCAGTTTGCAATTGCATGTGTACATGTAGTTATTGATTTAGTTTATGCAATTTCCAAACACCCTTACTGATTATATAATTCACATAAAAAGCTTCCTTCTTATTTGAAGAATTTCCTGAACTTGGGAGCTCTTTGAGTAGAAAAAATCTGGAAATTCTGTAAAAAGATACATAGTATTAAGAATCAACATTACACTGTATTTAAGACTCTGGGTCCCTGTCACAAGCTGACTTACACTGAAATCTGCAGCTTCTACTTTCATATTTCATAATGATTTACAACGATTCATATAAGCTTCCTAAGCAGCAATTTTATCATCTAAAAATTAAAAATAATAATAAGACATTCCTTACAATGTTGCTGTGAGGACTGAATTAATTGATGTACATATAAAAGTTATTGTAATGCCTAGTACATTCCAGTGTTAGCTTTATGTCTAAAGACATCATTCGTTCATAGGCTAAACTATTTTTCTTAATCTTCCTTCAGAGGTTCACTTTGTACCTTTCAAAAATCTAGTGATAATTCAAGGAAAGTATATCTCCACCCTAGCTGTGTCTAGGGGTATATGTTAAGATTCACAATAGAGCAGGGAGCTGCTTTTATCTATCAGATATTTTTCTAAATATTTTACAATGTTCTTGAAGTGTAGAATAGCTAGGAAAAAAAGTGAAAAGCATTGTGAGTAAACTAGTTTTATCTAAGCTACAAGGTAATTAAAACAATTCAAATATAAGCAAGTTTTCATTAGCATAAACCCATAGGGACTTCTGAGATTTAACTTAAATCCTGGCCTATAATTTAGGATTTCTTCTTTCAAGTATAAAGTTACTAACTATGTAGAATGAGGTGTTGGAAACACCATATAAATGGGGCTGTTCATTGACTGTGGATTGTCTCTCTGTTTTATTGTTTTGTCAATTAAGAACCTAAGATCCTTTGAAGTATTCCCTTCTGATAACTCATTTTGACATAGAGCTGCCAGGCATCATCCATCCCAATAAGAAGTGACAGTCCTAAGATTAAACTATCATTTCCCTATGAAGATTGTAAAGGTGCATTTACTTGTAATTAGTATGCATGCTTTGACGGACCAGACATTTATAGCAGTCTTTCAAATAAAAAGACTAATTAACTATAAATTAATATTTATAAGGCAATCTAGTGCCTGAATTTGACTGTATATATAGAAAGATGATTCCAAAAAGAAAAACAATAAACTAGGGTTATCTGTCTTACAGGGGTTAAAAAAAAAAAAAAGATAAAGTAAGATCTGAGCTATTATTTCTTTCCTGGATCGAAGTATTTTGTTTTAGGCTTTAAAGTCTTTATTTAGGGAATGCTCTTTTGACCAATACAGGTTTTTCTATGTAGACAGATGGTTGCATTGGCTGACTATTTATGTTTTAGTTAAAAAACATTGTTTTGAGCAGGGAGCTGAATATATTCCATTTGAAAGAGAAGATGTATTTGAATTTCCTCCAGCTTTAAAATAGATAGATGGTAGATAGTTAGATAAACAAGAAACATCATTTAGAAACTCCTCCAAAACCAAGTGGCATATTAAATATGATATTCTAAAACCTAAGGAAATGCATAATAGTTTTGTTAATGTTGAACTAGAGAATATTTTACATGTTCTATCTTTTTATGCTTTTTGTACAGATACACAGTATGAAAATTACAATCTAATAACATACCTTTTCAGTCTCCATCTGTCCTACCATAATCACCCTATTCAACACAGCAATTGGCTCCCTACTACAAGCACTCCTTATTCCATATACTACATCTTATTTTTTTCCAAAACTCTGTTAAAGATCTAATATAATATATAATTTGCCATTTTCGTTATTGTTTATTGACTAAACTCAAAGCACTCAAAGACAGGTTATTTTTTGGCTGGCATTTCCCTGGCATATGGTAAGTGCTCAACAAATATTCTTCAAATTTATTCTTTAATTTATTGAAGACAATCTTAAGGTTTCCTAACATTTTGCTTTGTTCTAAACCACATTATGTCTAGCAGAAGAAGTGTGCATAGGTAAGAAAGACAAAAGGGTTTTAGATACTAATTCTGCTTTTCATGTCTTCTAGCCATTATACCACACACCATTTCTGTCACTTCATTAGAAAAAGACATTTTCTAAAATCACATATAGTGATTTTAAAGCGTATTCTTATAAAGCTATATATATATATATATACACACATATATATATATGTATATATATTTAGAGAGAGGGAGAAAGGGAAAGAGAGAGAGAGAGAGGAGAGGCAGAGGAAGAGGGAGACAGAGAAAATCTTAAGCAGGCTCCATGACCATTGCAGAGTCCAACACGGGGCTCCATCTCACAACCCTGAGGTCATGACCTGAGCTGAAATCAAGAATCTGATGCTTATCCAGCTGAACCACCCAGGCGTCCCTCGTGGCAAATATTTCTAAATAAAAAATTAAATATCAAATCATAACCTGATTTCAGGAAAAGCATGTAATTCTCTTTAGTTAATGAAAAAACAATGCGACATCTTCTACATTCTATTAGTACTGATCATTATTTTGTATGAGTAGCTTATGCAGAAATAGAATTTGTGCATTAGAAAAAGAAGAATAAAGAGTTCACCTGGTGGGGTGCCTCTGGCTCAGTCGGTTAAGCATCGGACTCTTGGTTTCAGCTCAGGTCATTATCTCCAGGTGGTGAGATCAAGCAGCACGTCAGGCTCCCCACTCAGTGCAGAGTCTGCTTCAGATTATTTCTCCCTCCCCCCACCCCCTCCTCACTCTCGCTTGTGCTCTCTCTCTCTCTCTCTCTAAAATACATACATAAATAAAATCTTTAAAAAAGAAAAAAAATCTTCAAAAAATCTTCAAAAAAATCAGAAAATGGTGTGATTCAGAAGACATGAGAACCAAGCAAATAGCATATAAGGCAGAAATGTGTTAATGGTAATACTGCCAATGGTTACGTGTGAGGGAGACACAGAGACCATGTATCAGAACAAAAGAAGGTGGATTACATGTAACATGGTGAATTGTGATACACTAGGTGTGGAGAATTTGGAAAAGGTAGGTTCTGCAATCTTATTCCAGATTTAAGCCAATGATTTCCCGTGTTCAGAAGAGCCCAGGGGATACCTTGGGAAAGCACATTAGAAGCATAATGGTTAGATCTCTGGCTCTCTATACCTGCTTTAACCCATTGGAGTAGCTCCACTGTATTGGTTTATAGACTGTGATGCCATGATAGACATGTTTTGAATTGGGCAAGATTAGTAAATTGTTCTTAATAAGATTAATAAGTTCTGGGTATTTGATGTACAGCATGGTAACTATAGGGGAAAAATTGGAGATAGATCTATATCTATCTCCAATACAAGCCAACAGAGGTAAGCTAGATTGGACATTGAATAAAAAGCCAATAAAGAAAACCTGCATACCCTCTGGAATTCTTCCAGACCATGAACTATTTTTAGTATTTTCTCAACTCTTTCCTCCTTCTGTCCTGCAACCATTGGCCTCCCCTTTGATTCCAACTTCTGGGCTTCATAGTACAATACTTGTGAACCACCCCCAATAAATTGGTAATTGAAAATGACAGTGGTAACACAGCATAAAACCAATAGTTACTAAGAATGCATTTTAAGAGCTTCAAATATATCATCATTTTCTTGAAAATCCCATTTCCATCACTGCTGCTAACAAGATGCTTTCTATTTCAAGCATACTTTACATAATGGTAATACATGCAAGATGGTGGCAGACATACAGTGAGGATGGTTTCCTCTAGGTAATGGAGTCTTGAAAGCAGAGAGGACACCAATTTTTGTTCATCATTTTACCTCTTGCATATCACATCATTTTACCTCTGCTTGTGTATGGTGTATAGAATAAAGGCATCCTGCGTGATTTATTTGGCTCTGTAAGTTACCTAGGTGACTGTTTCAAGAAGCCACCTGTGTAGTATTACAAATATAAAATCATAGCATGTTCCTTCAGGACTGCTCATGGTTAGTCCAATTCACGCACATGAAACCTACACAAGGCATAGACTTACTTTAATTGACACATGTAACATATCCATATGTGTTAATATGTCAATTTTACTTTTCAGCCTTATCTAGAAACGTGCCCTAGCCCAAAAATGGACGGGAGTAGGTTGTCACAATAAATGCAAAAAAGAAGCAAAAAGCAACAAACACTCCCAGATTTATGTTTTCTTTCCAAATCCAGATATTGAAAACAGGAATTTAACTCCACTAAACATGAACATGAGCTCAAGTAACTGTCTTCAATAGCATATTCAATCCTTTTACAGACACACCTTGGGGGGAAACCAACCCATCTTTAATTAATTTAATTAAAAACAATTTTGTCAATTAACCTGATAAAATAGAACTACCTATGGGCTGTCTGCTGGTGTCCTCCAGAGCCCTGCTGCCTGGCTCCTGCCTTTTGAAACACCAGCTGCTAATTATTTGCCGCATTTGCAGGCAGTGCTTTTGTTAAGGGTAGTGTATCTGTTGAAGCTTTAACATGTTTTCAGCTGACTTTCAGCATTCTAGCATTTCCTGTCAAGCTCTATCTGTTGTATGTTGTAACCTCTGCATGCCTTCATTTTCACATGCTCATGATAAGTGTTAGACTTGCTATACCATGTCAGTAATGTTTTCTACAGATAATTAGAAGAATAAATATCAATCCTGTCATGTAAGAAAGAAATTGTTTCTCTGCCAATGTAAACACAGAGACACCCACAGTTATTGCTGCATCAGCCACATCATTTGATATCACTGTAAGAAATTTGCTGAATTATTTGAAACCTAAATAGTTAACGAACGACAAAACCAACAGGATTCAGTTTATGCACACATTACTGACTTGGCAGGCTAAAGAGGAGTAATAGAAAGGAATCAAATATCTTTGGTATTAAAGGCATAAATTCAGCCATCGTATTTTTGGATTAGCAACTACATACATTTTATTCAGTGGCTGTAGGCAAGAGATGCTAAAGACCAATAAGAATAACTTAGCTGATAAGAAACAAAATATAGGAGATTCAAAACAAAGCCTTTTTGTCTAAAAGCACTATATTTGTTAGTTGAATTTCTATGAATGCTAGAACACAGTGAGATGAGGAAAGTGACAATCAAGGTATATATATGGAAAATCAAGGTAAGATTATACATGAACACAGAAATATATATAATTTTAATATTTCTAGTATATAGATATTTTTAAGTGTCTGCAAATAGTACTCCAAATCCTTGAAATAAAAGGAATACATACTATGTTCAACTCACAATAACCCTCTTAATATCTTAAATATTAAGTTGGAAAATGGGGAAAAATTACAAAATGGGGAGTTGAAAATGATAAAGAATATGGAACACAGTCAAAATTCTGTGATAGCTTTCTAAGATATGAGGTGACATTAATTGATTAACCTGCACTTGATTTTATATTTTATTATATATAGTTATATAAAGTATGTATAAAAATAAAAATATATTACACATACTTTATATAAATATACTATATATATGTATATATATGATTTATACACACATATACATAATCATTTTATGTGGTAGACCATCACTTTCTTTAACACTGGTGATTGAATCATATAATGAAGGAAAAAAACACCAATCTGATTCAAGTAGGAATAGTACTCGAGAGTGTTTTAGAAGAGTCATTTTAGGATAAAAGATAAAGAAATTAAGACATGATGAGCAGGGGATATGGTAGAAACAGAGGGATGAGGAGGAGAAGGAAGGAGGCAAGCAAAAGACAGACTTTGATAGCTGTTACACCAGATGCTTTCGACAAAAGTGATTGAGATTGGCAGAATTGGAGAACAGCTTTTCAATAAAATTATGCAAAATGAGTAAATTGGACCAAAAGTTTTTTTTGTTGTTGGCAAAAATAAATTCCTTCAATTACTTTTAAGACTAAAAGTCTAATATGCTTGATATCCCAAAGTTAGATAGCTAGATAACACATAAAACTAAAAGAAAGAAAGAAAGAAAGGGAGGAAGAAGGAAGAAAGAAAGAAAGAAAGAAAGAAAGAAAGAAAGAAAGAAAGAAAGAAAGAAAGAAAGAAAGA
>NC_058404.1:151716270-151768708 GCF_002201575.2 Neomonachus schauinslandi
AGAAAGAAAGAAAGAAAGAAAGAAAGAAAGAAAGAAAGAAAGAAAGAGGAAAACATGACTCCAAAACATTATTATATAAAAGAACTTTTACCTTTTATCACTTTTATCAGTGATTGTTGATTCTCAGACATGATTTATAAACTGATCAGTGCATTGTAAAATCACAGAGAATCAGTTAGGGAAATAAAAGAAACAAGTAATGATAAAAATTAGTGAGGTTAATGTAAAAGAACATTTAAATGCATACCTAAAGATCTTGCCAACCAATAATGATAGAATCATGACATCCATATTAACTATGTCTATACTTGGCGCTCTCCATAATAAAATCAAAGAATTCCATGACTATGAAAAATTAATCTAAAACCCCAACTATGCCACAATCAAGGAAATTATAAGTAGTGAACTATTAAATAAATCTCACAAAAAGTGTATTTTGCAGACTTTTGTTGCCTTTTTTTATTGTAATTGTTTCATTTGAAATGAAAGTATTTAAGACAAGGCATTGCTTTCAACTAAAGGAAGTCTTATTTCTTAATTTTAATTAACAGATGCCTCGAGTCAGTAAAAAGACAGCACCTTATATTTTTCTCAATTATTATTTTTTAGAACTGTATAATAATTATGAAGACCTATGTGATTCCCTCTCTTTTCCATTCCCTCCCTTACCTTTGTCCTCAGATCTACAAAGTTTAGAATGCATTTATTCTATACTGTGGAGCCATTCAAAATACAATTTCTTTAATCTCATCTATTAATTAAACAGGTCTGGGGTGGGTCTCAGGAACCTTAATTTTTAAAGATCTCCCAGGAAATTGTATGCACCTTTCCCACAAACATTTTTTTTCCACAAACATTTGTTTTTTAAAACAATGATTTAGACCAGCATGCCCCCAACTAAAGTCTCAGTTTTCCTTAGGAACTAGGCCTTTTTCATTTAAAAATATATTTTGAATAGATAGCTTTATTCACATAATTAACTATACCTTGTTCTCTTTAATATTTCATGTCACTCAATTTTATGGATATAATGTTAATTCCTTCATATGCTACCTTTTGAGGTCATTCATGTTATCTCCTATTACTTTTCTGTGTGTGTGTGTGTGTGTATATATATATGCACACATACATATATGTATATACTATGTATGAATATTATATATATGTATATATGCATATTGTATATACATATATATACAATGTTGCAAACCACATCACTTACATATATTTTTGTTAATTCATAAGTATATTTGTAGGATATATTATGAATATTGAAATTACATCAAACATACTATTTTGATAGACATGGCCAAATTGTCCTATCAAAAAAAAAAAAAAATCCTATCTTCAATGTGTGAACATTTTCCCCCATAAGTTCTAAGCTGAGTATTATGGTCCTTTTAACCATTGCTTTTGCCAATTTGAGAGGTAAAAAACAGTGATATCTTTTATTATTTAAATTTGTATTTCTCCAGTTATGAAAAATTGTGTGCTATAAGATATGGTTGTTGGGGCACCTGGGTGGCTCAGTCATTAAGCGTCTGCCTTCAGCTCAGGTCATGATCCCAGGGTCCTGGGATCGAGCCCCACATCGGGCTCTCTGCTCAGCGGGGAGCCTGCTTCTCCCTCTCCCACTCTGCCTGCTTGTGTTCCCTCTCTCACTGTCTCTCTCTGTCAAATAAATAAATAAAATCTTTAAAAAAAAAAAGATATGGTTGTTGTTATTTTAATATGTTCTCTCTGTTCATACGATCTTCCAAGTTCTTTTCTTGTGAATTTTAAGTGTTCTCCATATCAGGACATTAGTATATTTTATGAAATCAACACTTATCAGTGGGCCGCCTGTGTGTCTCAGTTGGTTAAGTGCCCAACTCTTGGTTTTGGCTCAGGTCATGATCTCAGGGTCGTGAGATCCTGCCCCACATTGGGCTCCACACTCAGCAGGGAGTCTGCCTGAGATTCTCCCTCCCCCTACTCCTCTACCCTTCCCCCTGCTGTATATAAATATATATATATATATTTTTTTTTGTATATATATGTGTATATATATGTGTGTGTATATATATGTATATAAATAAGCTAATGCTCATTTCCTGAAAGGAGCTGTATCCAGATGGGGGAAATTTCCCCAAATTTTCCTTTAACAAGAGGTAAGAGCAGCACTCTGATTCAGTCTTCTTTCCAGTGATGAAAAACAGATGAACACACCTAATGTCTATAGGAGTCAAGGATGGCTTTGTGTGCCCCTAAATATCCACTGAAATAATGTGGGAAATTTCAATCTCAGATAGTTCAGACTACTACCCAGAAGGGAAACTATTTCTTTTTTTTTTTTGCTTTTTCACTAATGATTTTGACTTTCATAATCATGTAACTATTATTTTTTTCTCTACTAGAATTATTAGTTGTTATTTAATATTCCATTTGAAATGTATTACTTTATTGCTAATTAGAATTGATAATAGTAGTAGTAGCTTATAAGTATGTGTAAGACAATGTTCCAGGCACCTTATTTTTCAATTCCTTTCAATCTCACAGTAGATCATTGTGGTGGTGCAGGAGGTGATGATTTATGCACAATCCCTTGTTGTATACCTGTGATGAAGTAGTCCAATCCGTTCCTGGGCCAAGAATTTAGCGTTATTCTGACTTCCACAATTACATACCCGCTTTGATTGACTTGCAACTAGTGTCTAAATATTATAGACCTCACTGTAAAATACATAAATCTGAGATATTTGACATACATTTATGAACTCAATGAGATGTCCTCCTTGCCAAATCTGATTCAAGATGTCTGACTTAGACAAAACAAGGTATTCTAACATACAAGTCAACCAAAGGGAACTTCACACATGACTAAAATAAAAAAAAGCAAAAGTGTTTTCCCCTTTTTTTTTTTTTTTTTTTTTCTGGCTATATTCCATGTAGCGAATCTTAGTCAGATGCAGGAGACTTTCCAAGCCACCAAAATGTTTCTAGGTTTCTAGATCCCGATCTTTAATTCCCAGGTGATTTCAAATGTCTTGGATTATCTATCCAAAGTGTGACACCTAAAAATCAAATGACCAGGCATCATGTTGGCTTCTGTTGACTGTTGATTCTTAATGGAGAAAGACTGCGTTTGCTCATGAGGAGTCTTGTGCTCCTGTTGTGTGGTCCTTCCTTTCTCTCCTTCTGTGGTCAATGAGGTCTGAACAGAGAAAAATATGCTGACCAAGGATACATCCAAATTTTTAGTCCAAAACTTATGTGCACATCTTTTAAAAGTTAATTATCAAGAATTTATTTCCCTTTTCCCTGCTTCATAATTGTGTTTTCCCCACAAAACAGTAAATAATTCATGTCTGGCTATTTGTACTTAGAAATGGGTTGAGGAATCTTCAGTACCCAAATGAAGGCATTTGGTGAATGCAAGGACAGGGTATAGGTAATACTGTGGTTAGTATGTTGAAATATTTTGCAATCACAAATAGAATGCAACAGATGAAAGACTTAGTGAAGTTACAGCCAAATATACTTAAGAAGGAAAAAAAAAAGTGTCAAGGAAAGGTTCACATACATTTTGGCAGTTGAACACAAAAGGTGAGGGCAAAAAAAAAAATATTTATAGTAGAAGTGACAAGTAACAACTTTTTGTAGCGTGATACTTAGAAAGATCAGAATTAAAGTATTTTTCATTCTAGGTCCATTTATACTGTATTTAGCTAAGATTCTCTCCAAAATTTTATTTTTTTTGGCTTATTATTGCCTTCACAGATATTATAGAATTATTTATGTTTCTCACCTAGTCTTCAATAGACTGGTACTAAACTAAATGGGAGGTTTTTGTTAATATTTTAAAACTCTTCAATAGTGAGTTTCTAAATCTATTAAATTGTGACCAGAAACTAAATCCTGTATCATTTTTATCAATTATAGGATATATCTGTAATATTTTATAGGCATTAGAAAAGGTACATTAATTTTAGGATACAAATTTTTATCTAACATTTAGGTATCTATAACCAAATCTTAATTTAAATGCATACAAACACAATTCAATTATATTACTTACATTATCCAAATATTCTGTACTTAATACATTTTTATCTACTTATCTGTCAATAACTTCTAGTGATAAAACAATAGCTCAAAGTAAAATGAAGTTTTGATATATTCTATACTGACTTGAATTTATCTACATGTAATTTTACATATAAGGGTCTATATAAACCTTTTTAATTTTAATATGCATGTTTATGTTAAATCACTTTGTTACATAATCAACTGATTTTTATTTTGAAATGTATTATGCCTGAGATTAGAATTGCCTCTTCCATTTTTCTTTGTATTTAAATAATATATTTTACTAATATTTTATGAAATATAGATACAGATGTGCTATTTTGAGGCTCATATCATTAGATTTTATTTCTTATATTAAACAAAAATATTTTCTTTTTACTAAGAGAAGGGCAACTCATTTATACTTATTGGCAAAAGTGCTTTTAATGTTTTCATTCACTTATTTAAAAAATGTTTTCATGTTTTAATGTTTCATTGACATTTTTGTTCTTCTTTTCCTGACTAGGTAAAAACTGTAAATCTTAAAAGATTGAAGCTCATCTTTGTTTTGTGGTCAGAGCTCTAAGGAAATTTCACTGTGCACTCTCACCTGTATCTTAGCAAGTATGTTCTGTTGGGTTCAAAATGGGTATGTTCTCAGTGTCATCTTCATATAAATCTGTTTTTGAAAGTAGAAAATATAAAATCTGATAAATCAATTTATTTTCAGAAAAATATAGTAGCAGATGCTAAAGTTCGTATCTTATTTCTTCCTATTAACTTAAATATCAGTTTAAGAAATGATTTTTCTCCTGCTTAGAATTTATCTCTTAACCCAGTAATCTCAACTGGGGGAAGTTTTTACTTCCCTGAGAATGTTTGTCAATATCTGGAGACATTTTTGTTTGTCATGACTGGTGAAAGGGTGCTCCTGGCCTCTAGGGAGTAGAGGTCAGGGATGCTGGTAAATATTCTACCCTGCACAGGACCACAAAGAATTATTTGGTCAAAATGTCAGTCATGTCTAGATCAAGAGTCCCTGCCTTCATCTAACATTTGATCTCTAACATTAGAAATATTCTGTTATTAAAAAGTGATTTTTCATCCTCAGAGGTATTTGCCTGGTATTCATATACATTGTCCTAGATCAATTAATGAGGAATGAAAGTTAAAGTGAAAAGAAAAATTGCCACAGTTTCTTTCCCTCTGTTACAGCTGAACTGTGTACCTCAAAAATCCATATGTTGAAGTCTTAACTCCCAGTACCTCAGAATGTGACTGTATTTTAGAAAAGGCCTTTAAATAGGTAATTAAGGTAAAATAAGTTCATATGGGCGGGCCCTATGTTGATGGGTGTCCTTATAAGAGGAGATTAGAACACAAACACATACAGAAGGAATACCATGAAGACAGAGGAAGAAGATGGCCATCTATTTAGTCAAGGAGAGAAGGTGTCAGAAGAAACCAACCCTGCTAACACCTTGATCTTAGATTTCTAGACTCCAGAACTGTGAGGAAATACATTTCTGTTGTTTCAGCCACCTAGTCTGTGGTACTTGGTTATGATTGCTCTAGCAAATTCAAAAACTCTCCCTATAACCAGATCCCCTTGTCATGTACCTTTGAGTGCCTCCCATGACTTACTTTAATGATGCCACATTAATAAGCATGATCAAAACAGACCTAAGAGGTCTGGCTCATGAGGTTTGCCTGTGCTTGCTGCTCTCGGAAGCACTGTAACCATTTTCATGTGAAGAAGCTTGGGCTAGCTTACTGGTGATGAGAAACATGGGGCTCAGCAAATACTTTATCCCATTTGCCAGCCCCATTTTCCCCAACCAACAGTCATCCAACATGCAGAAATGGAGGCACTTCAATGAGCAGAGATTGCTCAGCAGAGCACAACTCAAATTATTAATCCACAGAGTCTTGAGTTATGGAAGCCAAAATGAGTTGGATGGTTTGTTATGGTGGCAAAAGCTAGTTGTCAGGTAACCAATAAAAATTTATAAGTTAAGGTCAGTTTCCTTAGATTTTAGTTTCTGCAACAAGAGTTAGATTCCACTGTTAGTACTCTAACTAGGAAAAGTCTACTGGTTGCTATTGCCATCAGCAGACTGGACATTTTTCTTAGTCCTTTGTTGTAAATCAGCTAATTTCCTTGAGACTACAGGATTCAGCAAATGTAGGCCAATAGCCAAAAGCCACTAGACTGTGGATATTACCAAGGGGAAAATGAGATGACTTTGGTACTCAGATAAGTGCTAAACTAAACTCAAAAGACTGATTATAACAAAAGTTGGGGGAGTATATTTTTTGATACCATTTATTACATTGCACTGCTTGACACAGTGTACTATATTGTGCCTATAAATCAGTTGTAGCAAATTATTTAATGATGCATTAACTGTAGAATTTCACATACATTACTGTTCTTTAGCCAGTGTTGAGTGCTTTTTCAATAGCTTAATCCATCCCTGAAGTATTGGAGCACATATACTCATCCATCACTGCGAGGCACATAGTTTGAACTGCAGTTTTCTTATATTCTTTTATTTTATATAAAAGTAGCCCTATCAATAGGAGGTCAGAAACTGAATAAGAGCTGCCATTAAATATACACTTAAAAGTCTATGCAAAAGTGTGTCCTTAATCCTTCTTTAAACTCTGATTTATTGACTTATTCTTTGCTCCTTCTCTACTCTCTCCCCAGTGTAACTAAGAGGTAAAAATTTAAGCAAAATAAAACTGGGAGATAAGCTTTAAAATGATAACTTGAAAAAATGACTTTAAACATTATCATAAGACATATTTAGATAGGGATCTTTTAAATAACTTGAATAAAACCCAATATAGATTTGTTTCTTGGAAAATTTTGCATCATTAATTTTGTTGTTTGCATTAATTTAATAAACCAAACAAGTTTCACACACATCTCAGGTAGATAGTAAGTAGAAAATGTATTGTTGGAGATTTCATTAAACAAGGAGGACTGAAAATGCTTATTTATCCTTACTCCCTCCTGAAATTTAACTAAAATGGTGGTAATTAAATATGAAAGTTACTAATCCACAAGGAACCTTCAAAATTAAATCAGGGATTAGAGTTTTAATTTTGAATGATTCAGTATATGGATATTGCTTTCCTTCAAATGCTCCCTGCAAAACCTTGTAGTTATCCAGAACTACTTGTTTTCTCAAAACCCCCTGTAAAATCCACCAGCAAATCTTTTTAGCTCAAGCTTTAAATTATATCTGGCTTCTCACATACCCACCGTGGTGCAAACACTATCATCATTCATCTAGATTATTACAGTTGCTTTCTAGCTGGTTTTCCTTCTCATACTCTTGTTCCTTCCTATAAAAGCAACAGTGAATTCAAAATGAAAGTCACCATATCTCAACCATCTTCTCAAAACTCTCCAATGTGAAGAAATTCTACTGCACACAGAAGTACTAGTCTTAAGTGGCTGGCAAGGCTTCTTCTGACCTGAACTTCTCTGCCTCTTCCTTTCCTCCAGATTCCTCTACTCCATGTCTCAGAACATACCTGAGGTCCTGCCTTAAGCCTTTGTTTTCTTCTCTCTCTGAAACATTTCTCTCTCAAAACAGTTCACTTTTCCCTTTCTTCAGGTTTCTCCTATTATCCCCATATCAGCAAGGCCTTCTCTGCTTGCCCAAAACAAAATAGCAGCCCCCCAACTCCACTCTGACTCCTTAACCCTTAGTCTGCATATTTTTCTCCACAGTACCTACCATTATCTGATTTCTTTGCCCAATAGTTTCTTTCTAATTGTCGTCTTTCCACATTAGAATTTAACTGCCATGATTACAGGGACTTTTTCTTCTGTATATTGGTCTCTATCCAGTATATAGAAGAATGCCTGGTATTTAGTACTTCTTTCTTACTGTACTTTTTTTTTATTATGTTCAGTTAGCCACTGTACAGTACATAATTAGTTTTTAATGTAGTGTTCAATGATTCATTAGTTAAGTATAACACCCAGTGCTCATCACAACACATGCCCTCCTCAATACCCATCACCCTGTTACACCCTCCCCCCACCCTCCTCCCCTCTGAAACCCTCAGATTGTTTCCCGGGGTCCAGAGTCTCTCTTGTCTATTTTCTGAATTACTCCCTTCAGACTTAAAACTTCTGCCTGCTCTTAAACTTCAACATCTCTGTCCATCCATGGACAAAATCCACTATTCTATCAATTTTTGTCATCTCTTCACTATAGATACCAAGAAAAGACCCCATGGTTAGCCTTCTCAAAGATGTTATCATCAATAAATTAGGACTACATTTCCATGTTAACTTCTGTCATTCTCTTTTGATAATGATCAGACATTAGAAATTGCTACTGTCTGTGCGTTCTGATCCTATTGACAAGCAGCCAGTTATTACTACAACATTCCACAAAACTATACTCTTTGGATGCATCATGCTTATTTTTTCTATTTGTCCATATTCAAAATGATATTAGCTCTTTCAGGCCACTAGGGTATTTGGTAAAGAAAACACATGTTAGGTTTTAAAACACTGAACTATTCATTATAAAAATAATTGAACAAACAAACCACGTTTCTCCTTAACCTGCTTATTTTGCCCCTGAAACGAATAATACTGCATTATATGTTAACTAACTAGAATTTAAATAAAAGCTTGAAATAATGAAAATAAATAATATTAAAAAATTTAAAAAAATAAAATAGGCTCTTTTTGACAGATCTTGGTGCCCACCCAATTATAGATCAAAATCCTTTTTAAGGGAATGGCAGTATAGTATAAGGTGTTTCAATTAATATATTAATTCTCAAAAACAATCTTCTTTTACTAAAGACATTTGATTTATGGAGAAGAACCCAATGTTGGTACCTAAGTATTACCTAAATAAGTGATGATATCTAAGTTTTATAATCCTGAGGCAAATTAAAAAAAAAGGGGGGGGGATAATAGAGATCACTGAGAGTAAAGCGACAGGTATTTTCAAACATTTCCATGAAGAACCTGAGAGGGGATAATGAAACAAACAAACTATGCTCTTTGGATTTGGAACCAAGGAAATCTGCACTGTTGCTTGATATAATCAAACCATTGGTCATCTTCTTCTGAGTCTTACCTATTTTTTGCATATGGAATTGCCATATTACAAACTGTAGCTATAGACCTTACCACTGACATGATAGAAAATCCCATTATCACACTGGAGAAATAAGTGTCTAAAGCTATGAGGAGTCCTAAAAGCAAATGAGAATTGATGTTTCTTGTAATCTAACTTGTGGTTTCCAGTTAATAAATGCTAGCCTTGTTCTGGTCATTTTCACCTGTTTTAGGGAATGGCTCTGTCACATTCACCGATGTTTGAGGGGTCTATCTGCAACTACCAGTTTCCCTGGGACCAAGGTCCTATCTACCTTCTAGTGTTCTGTTAACTAGAAAATGCCATGAACTTTACTTCCTATTATAGGTCTCTGTCGACTCTTGCCAAATCTAGTCAATGCCAAATATATGCCTATATTGTCCTCTGATCTTTGCTTGATTCAATGCCTTTCTGACTCTTGATTGCCTCCCTGGCTCCTTGGGGTGTTTGATCTTCAGGAACCTTCTATTCCTGGGTATGCCAGTTTGTACCCAATTCTGCCTCATATGTTCTTCACTCTCTATCATAATATTTCATCTACATTTCATCTTTAAGCTTCTCTTCTATTCTAAACAAACAAACAAGCAAGCAAACTTCTGTTCCATTCTCTTCTTTTTGTCTTCTTTTGCTCTCAGATGTATCCTCCCCCCCAAAGGTATTCCTTTCACCTTACATCATGTTTCCATTATTTCTTTTCTTTTCCAGAAAAAAAAAAATTCTCTTTTCTCTTTCTCTCTGTCCTTTACTTTCTCTGCCTCTAAGTACAACCATCTCCACTTCTTCCTTAGACTAAATTCAAAATAATTTCTCTGAATTCAACTACCTGCTATGAACTATTTAATTATCTCTTGTCCGTCTTAACAGGACAGTCTGTAGGTTTTATTTCTGTTTTCTTCTCAAGTATTAATACAGTCAGTCCTTAATACATCACAAAAGACTGCCCTTACCATCCCAATCCATATTTCAAAAACATTCCTCTCAAAGTAATAAATGTCCTTATTATCTCCAAAATGATCAATGACCATTCTTTAGTTCTTGTTTTTTTCTGTAGTATTTAAATTATCTTTTATTTTTAACATTATTTCATTCCTCAGCTTTCCTAATCTACATACTTCTAGTTTTCTTATTTCATAGACCACTTTTTTCTTATTCATCTCTGACATTTCTTCTTCCTTATTACAGTATTCTTTTCCTAATCCAATATGTATTCTTTAGATTTTTCTTTTAAGTCCTTACTCTCTTTACATTTTTTTTTTCTCTGAGATATTTCATCAGCCTCTTAGTTACAGAGATGGTAGTTGAAGGCAATGAACAAGTGTATATATCACAATCCTTTTTGCAAGTTCTATGATTGGATTGCATAGGATGCTGAAGATAATGAACTAGATACACAATGACATGGCACATTTATAGTAATCATATCAAAATTTGTCATTTTCCCACAAATGAGCTCTTTTTCTCAACATCACTCTTAGTAACTGACATCTGCCTTATTAAAATCACCTAGAATTAATACTTAGAAGTCATGTCTTACTTTTCTAAGTTTGTCACATCACGTATCCTAATACTTGCCAAAACCTATAAATTTTGCTTTCTGGTAAATTGCCATACCCTCATCTAAATTATTATCACCTTTTTGTTGGGTTGTTTCATTTCTTGTGGGGCGGGTGGGGGACTTATTTAGTTTCTTAAACAACATCAGGGCCTTCACTACTTACTGACATGCCATAAAAATAAACACCTCCAAATAATTGCCTAATTATTCTTACTGCTTACAGTATTCAACTTTGTCTTTTTTTAAATCTTTTTATAACCTTTAGGCTCTAAACAATCAGGTATTAATGGACCTTTTGACAAGCATTATGAGTTCTTTCTTGTAATCACTCCTAGACCAGTCAAACTTAGCAGTCCTTGAGTATCTGTATATTTTCTCATATTTGCCCATTATGGTTATTTTTACTGAAAGTCTTTACCAATAATTCATGTTTTATCTCAATCTCTCAAGCTTACACATTCTTCAAAATGTAGCTCTAATATCACTTCCTTTATAAAGCCATTCTTGGTTTATCCCTTATTGATATATTTATTTTCCGTAAATTTTCATGACAATATTGTGCATCTGTTGGGGCATTTGTTAAACTGTTCTTTCTTAAGGTTCATACATTCTTTTGAAAAATATTTATTAAGCACTTCATTTCTTTCTCAATGAGGTCAATCCTACCCACCCACTTAACATTACAATGCTTTCCTTATTTATACTCATGAACTTATTCTCTATTTTCATAGCACTCATCAGTTTCTAAAATACCACACATTTATATATTTATTGTATTTATTGTATACTATCTTTCTTTTGTACACTGTGTTGAAGCTTTATGAATGAAGAAATTTTTGTCTATTTTTTCACTAATATATTCTAAAATCTAAAATTATGCCTGGCACTGAGTAGACATTCAACAAAAGTTTGTTGAATGAATGAGCACTGACTCTATTCCAAGTACAGTGGTCACTGCAGTAAATAAGATAGATAAAATTCATGGGTTTCCTATTCAGGGGATTATGATATAGGGAGGGAGATTGATAGTAAACACAAATTAACCTAGAATCAAACATGTTGAAAAGGAAAAGATTAACTTACCTGCACAAATGACATGTAAGCTGAATCCTGGAAGATATATAGATGCTATTCCTCAGTGAGCTGTCCAGGTGAAACAACAACAACAACAACAACAAAAATAGCACACGTGAAAACACTAAGCTTTTTAAAATTTTTACTCAGCTTAAGTGATGTGAGGAAGATGTTCATGAAGAGATTAGAGAGGGAAGTCTTGGTCATATCATATAGGATTTTATTCTAAGAGCATTGAGAGGTCATTACAGAATTTTAAAACATTGAAGTGCAGTAATTATACTCATATATTTGAAAAAAAAAAACACTGTGGCTATTCTGTAGGGAATGGATTGGAGAAGAAAAAGGGTTAATTAGATAAAAACCTGCCTGGTAGCCTATTGTAACAGTTCATGTCCAGGTGATGGTGACTCTGGTTAGGATGGTAACCCATGGAGAAAAGTGAAAGAGTAACTTTTTGAGTACATGGTTTTTCTCAATGAACATTGCAAACAACTTGAGGGCAAGGACAGTGGTGGATACATTTTGCCTGTTGTTTGGTATGGTACCTTTATGGTGAGGGAACATGAGGTTTGGATTCAGCTATACCAGAATTTGTTGTTCACTTTCCTCCTTTTCAAGCTATATATTTTTAATAAGTACTCAGCTCTTTAAACCTCAGTTTCTCTGTGTATATATTTAGAGTAATCTCATACCACTTATGGAACTTCGGTAAAGTGTAAATTGTATGTGCAAATCTCCTAACAGAGATTGGTTAACAAAGATTGGTATCTGTAGTAGACCCTCAATAAATATGCTCCCTTAATGTACTACGTAGTTTTTTGGGTACTCTTTTTACACCCATATTCACTCAAAAAATTGTAAATATTGGTACCAGAAAACTTCGGGGGAACATTGATTTCCTTTTCAAAAATTCAAGTAAACAAAACCTTAAATTATATTAAAAATGAGCTTAAACATTCTCAAATGATTACAGACATTCAAAACCACTGATTGGAATAATAAGATAACCAAAATAAATAAGTTATCCTCCAAATTTAATTTATGTATGCTTTAAATTACACTTTTTAGTTTGGAGATCACTACTCTTTCCACAGTTTACTGAGTTTTATCTTCCAATTTTCATTTTGATATATCTGTCTGGGTCAAAACAGAGCAGATAATTACTTCAGGACATACATATGAAATTTATTAAGTGGGCTTAATTACATTACTTTGCTACCAATTTACTAGCGATTTTTAAATAAACATTATTTTTCTGCTGGCATCTCCATATATCTTCTAGAAATATACATGCTTCATGTGTCCAATAATTGAATAATCCTTTTTTTTTTTATTATTTTATAAATGAGCAACCTGAGTCCTAAGGTGATTAATTGGTGTGCTCAACATTACGGTTACTTGATGTCAAAGTTTATTCAGTCTTCAATTTCTATGTTCCCATGTCTTTTGGCTACACCAACTATTTCTTTTACGTTTCCTTACTCACATATAACCTCTTCTACTAATGTTATAATCTTGATCACCCGGGAAGATTCAGTGAAAACAAAAAGAGAGTGAGAAAGAGAGCAAGGAAGGGAGGGAGAGGAGAAGAGAAAGAAAGGGAGGGAGAAATTGGAGGGTTGGGCTTTTGTGATTACAAGCTATGGAACGCCAAGTGTTGTTGGCCACCTCCAGAAGCTAGGAAGAGGCAAGGAAGTCTTCTTTCCAAGAGTCATGGGAGAGATTATGGCCCTACTGACACTTTGATTTTGAACTTCTAGCTTCCAGAACTGTGAGATAATAAATTCCTGTTGTGTTAAACCACCCAGTTCGTAGTGCTTTGTTACAGCATCCCTAGCAAACTAATACAGTCATTATCATCATCCTTTTCTGCACAGTTTTGTTGCTAAGAATGACTGCTAAGGGTCTCTGTTGTAAATTTATGATTTTTGAACTCCTTCCAAAAGCTCCCATAAGGAGGGAAATTCCTAACACATCAGATTTGAGAAATCTCCATTGTTGCAAAAAGGGCTTGATCTTTTTCACCAGAATATAAAGAAAAGATAATTTGTTCAGGGACATGTAGATTTGGAAGTTTCAAAACTCATTATTACAGCTGAGGTGAGCTATGGATCTTTGCTGGGTCTGCAGATTTCCACTGAACATCTGGCTTTGGAAAAGAAGAAAGAAATGCCTCAAATGATTACCAGGATCAAGAAATACCATTTAAGTGATCAAGTAGACCATATTGAAATTGTTAAAATATTAAATTATTAAGTCATTGACTACGTTGTTTTTTTACTATGGGCACAAATATTAATCATTTACAATCATTATCTTTATTATGAGATTTAGACTTACATATATTGATCGATCACAGAAACTTTAAGAACCACATGTGAATAAGTAATACAAAACCAAAGTATTGGAAAAATATCTTCTTTGGCTATCCACATGGATACATTCAAGTTTTGATTTAACCTCATTTGATTGTAGTATGGCCTGTAAAAATATGGGGCAAGCTTTTAAATGGCACCTATTTAAAATGACATGCCAATGAAACACGGCAAAATGAATCTCAGGGGAAGACAACTTAATAAGACTATAAATTTCTCAATATAAATTTAAATGAAATGCCTTACGAGATTGTGAAGGATTGCTGGTTAGCCCCTGGCTATCAGGGAAATGGTGGAAAGGTCCCATGAGAATAAGAGCTTCTGAGAAAGGAAGGTTTTCTGTAAAGGGGGATGTTATGTTGGGAAATTAATCTCAGCTGGAAAACCTAAAAGGGTCGAATTTAATGGGTTTTTGATAACCCTTATGTATATATGTGGTATTACCTAGCTTTGAAGAACATTCTCTTTGTGTAATGGGCTTTGATATAATTTACAACTGCCACTCATTTTTTGAGTTATAAGTGGTATATTTTCCTAGCCACCCCAGCACTGACATGCTGTGTGTCAAATCAGAAAATGTTTCATTTCCTCTAAAAAGAAAATGCTTTCATCAAAAACTGTTTCTTTCCAGAGAAATACTTGCAACACACATTTTTGACATACATTTTGGGGAAAAATTCCTTTTTTATTATCACAAAAAGTCACTTCAGGCTGTGCTGAGGTACTGATTAATGTTTGCCCAGGTGACACTGAAGGTACTCATGTTTCACTGTGCTCTCCAGACAGGCATTAATCCCTTCCAACACACCATGTTGTCATTTCTGCTCCCAGGTTGGGAGCACTTAAAAAAAAAATGCTTCAAACATGCAGTAAAAAACACAGTAAGAAAAAAAAAAATACAAGTGCAAGTTGAAAGGACTATCGTCTTACTCAATTTTTTTACCTGATTTATTTAAATGGTTGCTGAATTAGGAGACTGTGCTAAGCCAACAGATAGGGAAGAAAAGCTTTTTCAATCTTTTGTCTTCAAGTGTTAGTAGATGTTAAATTAAAATTGAAGTGAAGATTAACATAACTTGCTAGAACTTTGTAGAAAAAGTAAGACTTATTGTTACAGTTGTCCTTGACTATAATTTGTAGGGAAGATGTTAAGTCTTTAGTCTCTGTTTGATCCAAACAAAGTGTTTGATGGTGGACCTAGACATTGATTAGGGTATGGCAGCCTTTGGCCCTGCCTCTATGTAGGATTAGCTAAAAAAACAGAGATATTCAGGCATAATTTTCAGGTCTTTCTTCTTTGCACTCCCTTGAATCAGCTGTTAAACTTTCTTCTTTGCACACTGTCAAAATGACTAAAAATATCAGTAAAAAGTACATGACGGATATTAATGAAGACTGATAGAATGCTTCTTGTGTACCAGACATTAATATAAGCATCTTATAAATACCAGTTTATTTAGTTCTCAGAATAAGCCTGAAGTGTATTTTAACACTGTCTTTAGTTTGCAGATATTTAACAAATTAATATATACAGAAATTAGATAAATTTTGCAAAAAACACTAGTTAATAAGTTGAAGAACCAAAGTTTCAACCCAATTATATCTGATTACTTTCACTACACCTTTAGCCACTACTCTAAAGTATTTTACCCACAGCATCTTGAATCCTTTAGGTACTTCATAGAAAGAGCAAAGAACCATGACCATGAGCTTTATAAGCCCATAAATAATGAAATTAATTGATTGCTTAAAAGTGTTGGGATGACACTCAAGAAAGCTTTTTATATGTGTAGTCTTCAGCCATTAGGACCATAAATAATTCTTTTTTTTTTAAGATTTTATTTATTTATCTGACAGAGAGAGACACAGCGAGAGAGAGGACACAAGCAGGGGGAATGGGAGAGGGAGAGGGAGAAGCAGGCTTCCCGCCAGGCAGGAAGCCCCATGCAGGGCTCGATCCCAGGACCCCGGGATCATGACCTGAGCCAAAAGCAGATGCCCAATGACTGAGCCACCCAGGCGCCCCAGGACCATAAATAATTCTCAAGAGCAAAATCATTCTTAATGGAAAACAAGAAGCATTGTCATATGAAAGGTGATTTTAACTGGATTGCCTACAAATATGTCCCTTGGTCAAACCTACACTTCAAATTTTATTCTTTAAATACCCTACAATAAAACATAGTAAAGATTGCATGTTTTTACCAAATAAATAAATAAATAAAAGACTGCACATAGAACATAAGAGGAGGAGCTTGTTGATGACAGTTATCATTGATCTTTATTGTTTTTAAACGCAATACTGCAAAGGATATTTTTTAAATATTTATTTATTGATTTGAGAGGGAGAGAGAGAGAGAGAGAGAGAGAGAGAGAGAGAATGCACAAGTCGGGGAGGGGCAGAGGGAGAGAATCTCAAGCAGACTTCCACAGAGGGCTGAGCCTACATGAGGCTGGATCTCACAACCCATGAGATCATGACCTGGACTGAAATCAAGAGTCAGACACTTAACTCACTGAGCCACCCAGGCACCACTGCAAAGGATATTTTTTTAAGGGGTGGAACATTGCATGTTTTGGTCATGCCCAGGCTTATACTAAAGAACGTTGTGAACTATAATGAGAGGGAGGGAGAGAGACAGAGAGAGGAAGGCACAAAGCAAGTCTTTATCTAAAAGACTAGCAAAAATACTATAATATCACAGTCACTACTTTTATAACTTATTCCAATCTTTCTGTTTGCTAACTATAACTTTCCAATTTTTCCCAATTTACCTTGAGGTTTATTTGTCATGAAGAAAGCTTTAATTTATAGTGATCATGTTGTAAAAATGAAACTAGAATATGAAAGTATATGTCATATGGGATGATAACATATTAAATATGCAATAATTATGTACATAAGAGTAGGCACTCTCCAGTGGGGCATAACAGAGTTATGGGCAGTGGATCTGGTTCACCCCTATTTTAGGCAGTAAGAGAGTACCCTCCCTGTAGAGATTAAAATACCATAATAACAGCAAGTTAAGGTTGCTTTGTTTTTCATTATTACCATATGGCAATTCTAAATAATGCCAATAATTTTCTTGATATGCTACTTTTTCCTTACTATTCCACTGATACTCTACTATAAAGGTTTATGAACAACAGGTTAAGAATTAATACTAGCTTATTTAGGACAATTGTTTAAGAGGAGATTTTAATAATTAACATATTGTTTATTTTGTGTCTGTTCATTCTTACATTTCCAAGAATTGTTTGCTATACCTGTAAATACAGACCCTCAGAATTCATAGATGAGCCTGATATAACTTCTTTCCCAGAGGATCTCAATGGCAGGAATGCTGGAGAGACACCCTTGAATATGCTGGTGAAGTAGAGCCAATATTGTGCAGTCTATAATTTAAATTTTGATATATATGTCACAAATACTCATTAAGGTATACACTATAATGTGTATTTTTTTTCTTTTTAAAAACATTGTATTTTTTTTTATTTGAGAGAGTATAATGTGTACTTTTTATATGTATTTTCAACTTCAAAAAAAGTTTATTGAAAAACTAAAAGGTTAACTGAATATATATGGAAATAACATCATATTAACTTCATTAATTATAAAATTTTGTATTCATGAAGTTTTACTTATGTATTTTTCAATGAAAAACTTTAGTTGTTAAGACAGTTTTAAAGTCACAGAAAAATTGAGTAGAAAGTACAGAGAGTTTCCATATGCCACAGTCCCAACACAGACACAATCTCCTCCACTATGAGCATCGTGCAGTAGAGTGGTATGTTTGCTACAGTTGATGAATCTAGACTGATACATCCTTATCACTCAAAGTCCATAATTTACATTGGGGCTCACCTTGGTGTTGTGTATTCCAGGAACATATGTATAGTGACTCATATCCATCATTATAATATTATATAGAATATGTGCACTATCCTAAAAATCCTCTGTGCTCCACCTACTCATTCCTTGCCCCCTGCCCAAACCCTGGCAACCACTGATCTGTTTACTGTCTCCATAGTTGCCTTTTCCAGAATGTCATCTAGCTGGAATCATATGGGATTTTCCTTTACAGGAGAATAATAGGCATTTAAGTTTCTTCCATGTCCTTTCATGGTTTGATAGCTCATTTCTTTTTAGCACTGAGTAATATTCCACTGTTTGGAACCATATGTCGCTGTCTTTTTTTTTTTTTTAAGATTTTTTATTTATTTAACAGAGACACAGCGAGAGAGGGAACACAAGCAAGGGGAGTGGGAGAGGGAGAAGCAGGCTTCCCGCAGAGCAGGGAGCCCGATGCGGGGCTTGATCCCAGGACCCTGGGATCATCACCTGAGCCGAAGGCAGACACTTAACGACTGAGCCACTCAGGCGCCCCATATATCGCTGTCTTTTATGCATTCACTTCCCAAAGGACATTTTGGTTGCTTCCAGGTTTGGGCAATTATGAAAGGCTACCATAAACATTCATGTGCACACTTTTTTTTTTCTTTTTTTTAAGTAGGCTTCATGCCTAGGGTGGAGCCCAATGCAGGGCTTAAACTCTCGACACTGAGATCAAGACCTAAGCTGAGATCAAGAGCCAGATGCTCAATGACCGAACCACCCAGGCTTAGTGTACCTTTGTGTATTTTTTTGTGTGGACATAAGTTTTCAACTCCTTTGGGTAAATACCAAGGAGTATGATCATTGATGGTATGATAAGAGTGTGTTTTGTTTTATAAGAAAGATTATATATATTTTTTAATTTGAGAGGTAGTGTTCTTGATTCATAAGAATTCCTAGAATATATATTAACTCTTAGAAATAAAATCCTAAAGGAGAACACAGGCAGCAACCTCTTCAACCTCAGCCTCAGCAACTTCTTCCTAGACACATCGCCAAAGACAAGGGAAGCAAGGGCAAAAATGAACTATTGGGACTTCATCAAGATAAAAAGCTTTGCCCAGCAAAAGAAACAGTCAACAAAACCAAAAGACAACCGACAGAATGGGAGAAGATATTTGCAAATAACATATCAGATAAAGGGCTAGTATCCAAAATCTATAAAGAACTTACCAAACTCAACACCCAAAGAACAGCTAATCCAATCCAGAAATGGGCAGAAGATATGAACAGACATTTTTCCAAAGAAGACATCCAAATGGCCAACAGACACATGAAAAAGTGCTCAACATCGCTCAGCAGCAGGTAAATCCACATCAAAACCTCAATGAGATACCACCTCACACCAGTCAGAATGGCTAAAATTAACAAGTCAGTAAACAACAGATCTTGGCAAGGATGTGGAGAAAGGGGAACTCTCTTACACTGTTGGTGGGAATGCAAGCTGGTGCAGCCACTCTGGAAAACAGTATGGAGGTTCCTCAAAAAGTTGAAAATAGAGCTACCATATGACCCAGCAATTGCACTACTGGGTCTTTACTCCAAAGATACAAATGTAGTGATCCGAAGGGGTACATGCACCCTGATGTTTATAGCAGCAATGTCCACAATGGCCAAACTATGGAGAGAGCCAAGATGTCCATCGACGGATGAATGGATAAAGAAGAGGTGGTGTATATATACAATGGAATATTATGCAGCCATCAAAAGAAATGAAATCTTGCCATTTGCAACAACATGGATGGAACTGGAGAGTATTATGCTGAGCGAAATAAGTCAATCAGAGAAAGCCATGTATCATATGATCTCACTGATATGAGGAATTCTTAATCTCAGGAAACAAACTGAGGGTTGCTGGAGTGGTGGGGGTGGGAGGGATGGGGTGGCTGGGTGATAGACATTGGGGAGGGTATGTGCTATGGTGAGCGCTGTGAATTGTGTAAGACTGTTGAATCACAAACCTGTACCTCTGAAGCAAATAATATATTATATGTTAAAAAAATGAAGACGATAGTAGGAAGGGAAAAATGAAGGGGGGGAAATTGGAGGGGGAGACTAACCTTGAGAGACTATGGACTCTGAGAAACAAACTGAGGGTTCTAGAGGGGAGGGGGTGGGGGGATGGGTTAGCCTGGTGATGGGTATTAAAGAGGGCATGTATTGAATGGAGCACTGGGTGTTATATGCAAACAATGAATCATGGAACACTACATCAAAAACTAATGATGTAATGTATGGTGATTAACATAACATAATAAAATTAAAAAATGCAAAAAAATGTTAAATAAAAAAATACAAGCAATGACATAAATTACTTTTGTCTAAATAATTTTAAAAGCAAAATAAGAAAATTCTTTCAAAATTTAGAAAAAGAAAATTATAAACTAAGATATTAATACATTTTCATACAGCTGATATTATGTAGATGGAGACCTTCAAATTGATAGTACCCAGTTTGTCCTTTGTATTATTTATAAAACATCCCTTGGGCGCCTGGGTGGCTCAGATGGTTAAGCATCTGCCTTCGATAGGGCGCCTGGGTGGCTCAGTTGGTTAAGCGACTGCCTTCGGCTCAGGTCATGATCCTGGAGTCCCTGGATCGAGTCCCGCATCGGGCTACCTGCTCGGCAGGGAGTCTGCTTCTCCCTCTCCCGCTCCCCCCTCTTGTGCTCTTTCTCTCTCTCACTCTCTCTCTCAAATAAATAAATAAAAGTCTTTAAAAAAAAAAAAAAAAAAAAAGCATCTGCCTTCGGCTCAGGTCATGATCCCAGGGTCCTGGGATCGAGTCCCACATCGGGCTCTCTGCTCCTTGGGAGCCTGCTTCTCCCTCTGCCTCTCTCTCTGTCTCTCATGAATAAATAAATAAAATCTTTAAAAATAAATAAATAAATAAAATAAAACATCCCTAGCCAGAGTAGTGCACCTTCATATAGCCCTTATGCAAAGCCTATTTGAGAAATGGAAGGAAAGTTTTGCTCTTCAATGTCCAACATCCATGCCAAGCAAAGTTTGAAGACAATTTTAGAGTGCTAAGTATTTTATTTTATTGTGATATATACACTGATATCTTCACTTTTTTTGTCCTCCTCTAGACATTAGAAGATAATGGCCAAATTCCAGGAAAATAGGGCCTGGGTAATCAAATAGTGCTTATTTTCTAACATTTCTACCATGACACATATTTGTAGATACATCAGAAATGTTTTAATCATGCATTGTGTGTGAAGTTTCAGTAAGCCTTTTCAGAAAATAACCATTTCTGGGGCGCCTAGGTGGCTCAGATGGTTGAGCGTCTGCCTTCGGCTCAGGTCATGATCCCAGGGTCCTGGGATCGAGCCCCGCATCGGGCTCCCTGCTTGGCGGGGAGCCTGCTTCTTCCTCTCCCTCTGCTGTTCCCCCTGCTTGTGCTCTCTCACTCTCTCTGTCAAATAAATAAATAAAAGCTTTTTTTAAAAAAAGAAAATAACCGTTTCTTAAATGAAGTAAAGTTTTCATTTAATTGCATACAAAAATATTACCTACTCTAATGTAAGACAAAAGAAGAAAAGTTACTAAATTTCGTACAAAATTTATAAAATCAGGAAGGTTATTAAGCCATAATTAATACCTAATAAATTATAAACATAAAATTGCTATGGAACAGAATTTTATACAAATGATATGCTTTGTTGTAGATAAGAGGAATTTTTTTTTTAAAGATTTTATTTATTTATTCATGAGAGACAGAGAGAGAGAGAGAGAGAGAAACAGAGGGAGAAACAGGCTCCCAAGGAGCAGGGAGCCCGATGCGGGACTCGATCCCAGGACCCTGAGATCATGACCTGAGCCGAAGGCAGACGCTTAACCATCTGAGCCACCCAGGCGCCCGATAAGAGGAATTTATACCGGAAAGAGGAAAGCTGAATCCATGCTAAAAAAAAAAAATTATCAATTTCTTGCTCTGCATTTTTCTGCCTTTAAATTTCATTTTAAATTTAGTCCACAGCTATTGGCTAAAAAAGAGGAAACCTGTGACTAACCTAAAGTTTCTTGAGAATTTTAAGCAAAGTACCAAGTAAATTACATATATAAACATATGTATATATTATATGTATAATATGCAGTTCTTGTCTAAGGCCTATTTGTGTTAAAAAAAAAAGAAAATTTAAAAGAAAGGAAAAGAAAAAAAAAAAAAGACTTTGGAAGAAAGAGTAGCATCACTGAGTGGTTCCTGGAGTTTCTGCCCCCGTCCCCCAACATAGAGATTAATATGCAGCAAGCGTTGGTATAGCCCAGGAATTTGCCTAAGGACGTCATAAATGCTGCTGGTTTTGCTGGTCTGGAAACCCTGCCCGACTTGCTACTCACCATGTAGTCTGTAAAACAACAACTTAGCATATTTTGGGAGATTAGAAACGCAGAAGCTTAGCCTCAGACAAAACCCACTGAATACAAATTTAACAAGATTCCCAGATAATGTGTGTGTACCTTATATTTTGAAAAGCACTAACCTAGAGCATAAGAATATGGAAGTTTTCTTTATAAAGATACCAAATTAACTCTAGAGATCTCCCATACCCTTATACACTCTACTATTGTGTGTATATTAACACGAAACAGGAGCAAAAAACAAGTTGGAATAGTTTACTTTGACACTCCATAAAATGCAAACATATAAATAAAAGGGTTATGGGAATTATTAAAACCGCTGAATACAGATAAGGTTAGTTGTACAGCTGAATCATATTGATTATTGGATTATAAGAACTATTGAGATTATCATTTGTTTATATACTATCTTCATTTCTCATTTGAAAAAATTATAGTCTTAGTCTGAATGCTTTAAGAATCAAAATAAACTACTCTGGCAATAAAAAAAAAATACTCTCTTAGAGAAATAACCCTATAGAGCCCAAATTCTGCTAAAGAATGAGCCCTGTATTTACTAAATCTGTCAGGAAAATCCAGGATAACCTCTCACACTGTCATTCAACGTAAAACATGGCTTTTCTGTTTCTTTCTTTTCCCATGATTCTTACTCTTCTAATGGGGTCATTTCTAACTTGACAATTCAGGTGCCTCATCTCTGCTGAGCATATTTTCTAATGTGTCACCGAAGTGGTAATTTATCTCTCCTTGTCCCTTATCACTAGGTATGAAACATTTGATAATTGACACCTTACACGGTCTGTATTAAATCATTTTGTCAGCAGGCTTTCATTTATTGGGTTCCACACAATCATAGCTCTTGGTCTCCATGGTTTGAAAAGAAGCAAATGTATATTGTCATGAGAAACATCACCTTCTTCAATGGTGGAAATGTCAAATAGTCATCATGTTTGTTCTCTAGTGAGTTTCAAATACCTTGAGAAAGGGAAAACAGTTGCAAAAGTTCAGATCGTGCATTTCTGGAAATTACAATCAATATGGAAAAGGGAAGTACTGTGATTAGAGCCAAAACAGCGCTTTACTAGGAGGTAATAGAGTCAGCTATACTATGGTTTTATGACCTTGAGCAAGGCTTTATCTCTGAACCTATTTTTCATTTATAAAATGAACAGATCGTACCAGATGAACATTGACTCACTCTAGCTTTAACATTACTTAATTCTATGTGAATGACTCATGTTACCTCTTAAGGAATAAAAATGTTACGAAAACTGTTTTATAAATTATATATAGGCATTTAAAACTGAATAAGAATACTGAATGCCTCTTACTTTATTTACCTTGAAGGAATGAGTCCAGTGATTGTATTTGAAACACCATGCACCCTAATGGCATAGGAATAGCTGAGCCAGTGGAATTTTCAATGTTCTTTTAATCCCTCCCCCCCACACACAAGTGTACACACAGAGTTTCTTCCATAGTTCCTTGATAGGCATGGTCATATTAACACAAGGAACAATTTGGCTACAATCTGGAAACATGACTAAGGAATCATAAAAGACAAAGAGAGAGAAAGGATACTTTAGGAAACAAAAAGGAAATTAGAAGCAGGCTTATTCCTCCCACATTGACAGTGGTGTTAACATGCTGAAAGGAGGGGATAAAACCTGTCATTGCAAGTACTATTAAAAATAAAAATTCCCAAGTAGATCAGTGTTAAATTAAACTTGTTTTGGTACACAGTATTTATATTACATAGACTATATCACAGATCATGCTCCCTGAAACATATGATTACTCATTAAAAACTGATGTAGCCTAGCTGCTGCTTAAGTCAAACACCATTAAGTACTTTACCTAAGTAAAATTAGAGACGGAAAGTAAACATTGCTAAAAATTTAGTGCATAGAAGCATACTTATAATGCTATGTTTATATTTGGTGTGTCTAAACGACCTGTGTCTTCTTATAAGTAAAGGATAACAATGTAGTGAGATGTTAAAAACAAAATTAAAAACGAACAAAAAAACTTTGCTTCTTCTCATTATATAGTATATTCTGGCACATTGTCACTGAGTAAACTTAGAAACAGTATCACTGGAGTGTGTTCCTGATACTTCCCTAAGGTGCAACCATTTATTTTTTCTGTTCATTCATTCTGACAGATCTGCCTCTTAAGAAGCAAATTAAAATTTTATTTGTGACTTTGAATTAGTGTAAAAAATGCCATCTGGAATAGGCCTAAGACATGATTATCTCATTTAGCCTAATAGAAGTTCATCAGTTTGATAGAGTTCTGTCACGGAGCAGAGAAACCAACAGGCTTCATTCAAAACAATAGGCTATTATTATTAATAATAATACCAAAAGAGTTTTGTATTATTTCCTACTGAGAAGTTTCCTATTTGACTCAGCAACTCTGCTATTGTAACGAACATGGACACACAATATGGTGGATATTTCCTAAAGTCTTATTTGTGATTATATAAAATTTGTTTCATTGGCTGAAAGCAACATAAAGTCAGGTGTCAGTGGTTTCCTGAAAAATATTATCTTGAAGAATAATATTAGGTTATGTTCTTCATACCCTGACCCCTGAAAAAGATTTAAGAGATACACATATAATACTATTTTTTGTTGTTCTAGTAATATGTAAGGTTTGCTTGATATTTTACAATGAATCAGAGATCATTTTAAACCAGTCAGCCATGATTCAACAGAGAATTGTATTAATTTAGAACTACAAAAACTACCTTTGTATTTATTTTCTATTAAGGTAAACAAATGAGACAATGAAGAAAAATGAGCATTCTTTTCTATTAAAATTAAATTAATTTTTATTTTTAATTATAAAATAATACATGCTCATTGTAAAAATATGAAAAATAAGGGAAGTGTGAAGAAATTAAAATTAGTCCATAATTCTGAGATCCACAAATAGTGGGTGGGCCTTTCAGACTTTTTTTTTTTTTTTGGTAATTGTTAGAGATGTGTATGTTTTCAATCTAACAAGTAATACATAAATAAATGTTCCATAAAAGAAATTCAAATATTATTACAGAAAGCATTGAGAAATCCCTGGGATTATGATTTGAACCAAAGGCAAACGCTTAACCAACTGAGCCACCCAGACACCCCTCATGTCTAGGTTCTTTATAGTTTTTTTTTTTTTTTGGTTTTTTTTTTTTTTTTTTTTTTGCAGTTGCATATAATACAGAATTTCTAGTATATTTTTAATTGGCTACTATAGTGATAAAATATTCCTTTTTTTAAAAGATTTTATTTATTTATTTGAGAGAGAGAATGAGATAGAGAGAGCATGAGAGGGAGGAGGGTCAGAGGGAGAAGCAGACTCCCTGCTGAGCAGGGAGCCCGATGCGGGACTGGAGCCCGATGCGGGACTTGATCCCGGGACTCCAGGATCATGACCTGAGCCGAAGGCAGTCGCTTAACCAACTGAGCCACCCAGGTGCCCATGATAAAAATATTCTTGATTTATATATCTTGAACTAGTATCTATCAAAAGTATTAAAGATCTTGTTGATCTTAAGGCTTTCTATGTAAATGATCATCTTATAAGGTTTTCTTATCCATTTCTTTCTTTCTTTTTTTTTTTTTTAAAGATTTTATTTATTTATTTGAGAGAGAGAGAATGAGAGAGAGCAAGCACATGAGAGGGGGGAGGGTCAGAGGGAGAAGCAGACTCCCCGCCGAGCATGGAGCCCGATGTGGGACTCGATCCAGGGACTCCAGGATCATGACCTGAGCTGAAGGCAGTCGCCCAACCAACTGAGCCACCCAGGCGCCCCTTCTTATCCATTTCTTATGTATCTTTTTGCTTTTTCATTTCTTTGCAATTGATTGGGATTTTCATGTCGAGTAATAATAGTGATTATGATCTACCTTGCCTTTTCAACATCAAAGGGAACACTGGCAATGTAATGTATCTGTGTTATGTATGGTGTTTGGCCTGGATTTATTTTATATAGATTTTTTGAGGTTAAAGAAGTTGCTTTCTGTGGTAGTTTATATACAATTTCAACTTGATTATCCTTGAACTTGTTCTCCAGAATGCATTTCTCCTATATAGCTCAGTTAGAATTGGCTGAAGGAGGAATATGCTTAGAAGTTGGGAGTAAAGTGAAGTAGCTAATACCCTATGCAGGTCAGTGTATTAGATGTGGAGACAGAGAAAAGCATTAAGTGCTGGTAATTTTCATGTTGCTTTCACTTCTGCTTCACATCCAATTCTCCTTGATTGCTGACCATGTAGATCAACTGCAGTTCCAGACCTACCACCTGATTCTTGGTTGGATCCACTTATTAACTTCCCATATACCTAGCCATGAACCTTCCATTCCCTTACATGGGTACAGTTGGCAGAGATTCTGGATTCAATGTGTTAGCTTAAAAGGCTATTAAAGGCTCTAATAGGTTAATTGCTGACTGAGACCAAGATACGAGGTGACCCACATTAAATTCTTTTGGCATGCCAGAAATTCTTCGTATACAACAGAGGAAAATACACAAAGGTAAACAGAGAATCAGAGCTGGAATGGATTTATTATGTAAGAGTTGCTTACCCTCTTCCTAATTATATCCTATAGGAAGTTGAATAGAATATTCTCTTAACAAAGGCTTTGAGAAATATATTGGAAATAGAGGAAAGACATCCTTTAACAGCCCTGTAATGGCTATTCTCTGCAGAGCAGGAATAACAGTGAGAAATACTGCCATTGAAATAGGCAAGGACCATGTGGTAGTATTAACTCATTAGAGACATGGTGGGTGTGATTACCATAATGAATTTACAGAGATCATTTGCATTGGCTAATTGATCATGATGTCCTTGGACTGCAATAAATGGGCAACCCACTAAAATTTCATTGATTTGTAGCAGTAGAAAAGCTCAGTATAGTTGAACAGAAGTCTGATTTGGATCACAAAAGGGTCACCACATACCTTTCAAGAGCTGAGCCAGTTCACAGACCCATTATCTCTTAATTAAGAAGAGGAGAGATCCTTCTGAGGAAGGATCTTGATTTACCGCAAATTTTAAATCTCCCTTCTAACCTTCCCTAAATGACTTGTGGTCATTTACCAGGATAGCTCTGTATTGAAAAAGTGAAAATAACCAGGCTCAGAGAGGTTACTGGACACTGGCCCTGATGTGACTCTAATACTTGGTGACTCCAACATCTTTGTGGTTCACCAGTCAGACTAGGTGCCTATAGAGGTCAGAACATTTAATGAAGGTTTAACTTCTGGTTAAAACTTCTGGTCTGGAAGCCTCCTCAGTATCTGCAGTTTGTGTGTTAAAAGTTGACTGATCATTTACTATCTCAAAACAGTCAAGACCACAAATGGTACAGACCCTTCAGGAATGATAGTATGGCTTATCACACTAGGCAAGGAACCATGACCAACAGAGATAATTGCTGAGAGACAAAAGAATATGCAATAGATGTTGGGAGAAATTATAAATATCACTTCACTTATGACCAAATGAATAGCTAGAGAAAGGAAACTTTGGAATATGTCAGTATCTCTTCCTTAATTTGGTGTTAACCAATTATGTTTTCTTTTTCTCTTCCCCTATCCCCTACCCCCATCTCCTGTTGCACTACTATCATAAAATACCTCACTGTTTAAGTTACAGGATATCAAAAATAGAATGCCACTCAACCACAAGAAAAATGAGTCATCACTCAAAGATGGATAGAGTGTCATGTGGAAGTTTTGAATCATCTTTTGAAGAGGGGGTTTGTATGCCTTCAGTTGAGTGAGAGCTGGTTACTTCATGTTGGGTAGAAGCATGATTTTGCTATAATTTTTATTTGAGCATTAAATGTCGTTAAAAGATGTGTTTATGAAAATCAAATTGATTAGAATGGACAATACTTTTTGGAATTTTGTCAAATTAATTTGTTAGAGTTGACCAAAAGAAAATTTGGGGTGAATTTTAGAAAGTGAATGTGAAGGCAGCTGTTACTGTCTGAAGTTGTCATGGTTAAGTGTGGTCACATACAGACGTAAAAGTTGCCAGCAAACTCCAGCTTGTCTTCAAACTCCTCCACTCACATGCAGCTTTTCTTCCTAACTGTTGAACCTATTGACCAATATTGGTCCCATGTCCTTCACCAGATGCTTGGCAGTGGCCCACAGGGGTGGTTCCTCACAGAGAGCGCTCCAAAAAACTTTCCTTAATAGTCTCATTTCAGCAGTGAGATGAGCTAGGTATTTAAGATTTTCTGGTTGATGACTACTCCTATCGTTCAACTTCCTCCCTAGAACTTCAATATCTAGGGCCTCTGGCAGTTGCACAAGGTCAAATTTCTATAATAAATCCCAAATCCTGTAAATTAGGGTGGTTTTTTCACCTTCATCGAACACTGATTTAAACACTTTCTATGCTGTGTCTGTTAGCTATTGCTGGGCAACAAACACCCTAAAACGGAGTGACTTAGTTGCCAGCAAGTTCCAGTTTGTCTTCACATTCCTCCATCCATATATAGCTTTTATTACTTCTTAGGTATCAGAAATAGGACAGCTGGTATCTCTGATCTGGGTTATGATCAACTGACCTGTGTTAATGGGAAATTTGGGGGCTGGAGGTTAGCTGGTCTGGAAGGCCACAGCCAGGACAATTCAGTTCTGTTCACATTTCTTACATCCAATAGCATGCTAGACTGAGCTTTTTCTCATAGTAATGGTAGGGTCTCAAGTGATAGCTAACCTAGGCTTGTTATCTTAGTGAAGACAGACGAAGGAAGTAGAAAAGCTCAAGCACTCTTTTGAGCCTCTTCTGTGCATCAAATCTGTTAACGTCCTACTGCAGATAGTCATAGAAAGCCATAACCAAAATCAGAGGGGGAGGGCATCATATATTTTCAAGGAAAGGAAGCATGGATAAAGGGAGATTATTAACTGGGGCCATCAATGATAACAATTCACCACAAATGTCTGGTTTTTTCATATATGGCTTTATTCACAAAACAGAGTATCAAATATGTTAATGGACAAAGTTAAAAGTTGATATAATTGTTGACAATATTTGCAACACACAAAATCAACAAATTGCTTTGAGAATGTGTAGGAAGCATTTAATACATCTAAAAATCACACAATGGAAAAATGAGCAAATAAAAAATTAATAAAGCATAAACCAAAATATCAAATAATCATAGATGTTTAGCTTTATTGGTAGTAAATACACAAAAATTAAAATAATAATGAGATACCATTCCATAGACATGATTGGCAAAAACAAAAAGTGTAAGTCTGATAATAATTATTGTCAATATAAATGAACATAATCTTAAATCCATTCCTTTGAGCATTTGAGTGAGGAAAATAAGTGAACAGAAACTCATGTGTGTGTTTGTGTGTGTGTGTAATTATACATAAGTGAATGCTTTTGGGGAGGAAAAATGAATAGTATATGAACTTAGCATTAATTTTAAAATGTAATTAAATTACACAAATATGCACACACATAAGTACATGTACACACGCACAAGTGACCAAGAATTATTATTTTTTTTTTATTTTAAGATAGGGAGAGAGAGAGAATGTGCTCATGAGTATCAGAGGTGGGAGGAAGAAGGTGGGGAAGAGGCAGAAGAAAAAGGAGAGAGAGACTCTTAAGCAGGATCCTGCTCAACGCAGAACTGAGCCCGGAGCTTGATCTCATGACCCTGAGATCTTGATCTGAGCCAAAATCAAGAGTCTGATGCTTAACCAACTGAGCCCCCCAGGTGCCCCTGGCCAAGAAGGATTTAAATAAGCTGGTGTGCTAACAATTCAAGGTTACAATCAATCCTAGGTCATGTATCTAATTTCAAAAAAAACGGTGCTTGTGGTACCCAACCTCCAAAGTGGTCCTCAGTGACCCTTACTCCTAGTATGCATGCAGTTGTATATTCTCCCTTTATATTAAATAGACTTGACCCATATAACCAATAGGATATTATGGATATCAATAGGATAGAATATTTCATACAGTGATTGTATGACATGAGCCTAAGTATAAATTTGTTACACATTAATTTGTGTTATGACAGCACCCTATTTCCATATATAGAAAACTGTATTAGCTATCAATTGCTGTATAAAAATTTATCTCAAAACTTGGTAGCTTAAAACAACCATAAGCATTTATTAGCTTAGTTTTGTGGGCCATAAATTTGGGATTGGCATAGTTGGGTTGTTCTGGTTTGGAGTCTCCCCTTCACAAGCAAGATGCCAGCTGGGGCTGCAGTTCTCTGAGCCTTGACTGGAACTGGAGGCTTTGCTTCCAAGATGGCTCAGTCACTTTGCCGTCAAGTTCGTGCTGGCTGTTAGCACAAAAACTGTTACTCACCTTGTGAACCTTTCTATAGGGCTGCCCGTGTGTCTATAAGCCATGGCTCTGGCTTTCTCCAGAATGAGTAATCCAAGAGAGAACAAGTCATAAGCCCCAATGTCCTTTATGACAGCCTCAGAAATCACACATCATTTCCTCAATTTCCTGTAGGTTACTAAGGTTACCCCTGTTCAATTTGGTAGGGAACTAAACAGAATATCACTAACAGGACATGAGGTACATTGAGGACCTTCTATGCATGGGTTTATTTCTGGATTCCTTATTCCATTCCATTGGTCCACTAGTCTACTTCCACCAATGCAATATTATTTTAATTAACATCAATAACAAATATACATTTCTATCTGGTAGGACAAATACTTCCTCTTGTTTCTTTTTTTTTTTTTTAATGTGCATTTATTTTGCCTTATGAGTTTTAAAGCCAAGCATAATTTTCCATAAAAAACTCATTTGGGGATTTTGATTAGAATGCAATTGAACTGATATATTAACTTACGGAAAATAAATGTCTCTCCAATATTGGACCTTCCCATTCATGATCATGTATGTTTCTTTTAATTTTTTTTCTTTTAAAAAATATTTGTATTGAGGGGCACCTGGGTGGCTCAGTCGTTAAGCCTCTGCCTTCGGCTCAGGTCATGATCCCAGGATCCTGGGATCGAGCCCCGTATCAGGCTCCCTGCTCCGCGGGAAGCCTGCTTCTCCCTCCCCCACTCCCCCTGCTTGTGTTCCCTCTCTCACTGTGCCTCTCTCTGTCAAATAAATAAATAAAATCTTTAAAAAAACATTTGTATTGAGTTATAATTGAAATATAACATTATATTAGTTTCAGGTGTATAACATAATGATTCAATATATGTATAAATTATTAAATGATCACAATAAATCTAGTCAACATCCATCACCAAATATAGTTACACAAGTTTTTTCTTGTCATGAGAATTTTTAAGATCTATTTTCTTAGCAAATTTCAAATATGTAATACATTATTAGTAACTATGTACAGTGTGAGTCATCAACTATGTACAGTGTGAATAATCACACATAACATCTTCAGGACTTATGTATTTTATAACTGGAGATTTGTACCTATTTCAATTATTTTAACATTTTTTAGTAAAATTGATGTATTTTCTTACCGTAATCTCACAGATTTCTTGTTATGGTTATTCTTATGTACCTTATAAATTTGTTTCAATTGTGAATAGGACAATTTTATAAAAAATTTAGTATATTTCTTTGTTGCTGCAAAAAAAAGAAGTTCTTTTTTTCAGTATTGTATCTCATCTACATTCACATTATGGAATTCTTTCATTATTTCCAACAGTAAATTGATGTCATTTATCTTATTTCCTTTTGATCTATACATCTAAAATATAAATCAGATTTCCTATATCAAGTGCCCACTGATAAAGTCTTCTAAATTCAGGGCGCCTGGGTGGCTCAGTTGGTTAAGCGACTGCCTGGCTCAGGTCATGATCCTGGAGTCCCGGGATCGAGTCTCGCATCGGGCTCCCTGCTCTGCAGGGAGTCTGCTTCTCCCTCTGGCCCTCCCCCCTCTCATGTGCTTTCTCTCTCATTCTCTCTGTTTCAAATAAATAAATAAAATCTTAAAAAAAAAAAGTCTTCTAAATTCAGTTGTAGTATGCAACTAGTCTGCAAATAGTCTATGTGACTATATTGGTCACAAATAATTATCAAACATAAAAGACATAACAAGAGACACAATAATTTGCCATTACTTTCTCTATTATCTCTTTTTATTTCTTTTTTTTTAAGAGAATTGATTTTTTTTTAAATTTCCTTAAGTAATGTCTACACCCAATGTGGGGCTGAACCTATGACCCTGAGATCAAGAGTCGCATGCTCTACCAACTGAGCCAGCCAGGCACCCCTTTTTATTTCTTTTATAAGATCTTATTTTAAATGTGAATGAATAGCTAAGTATTTAATTTAGGATGCATGTTTTTAGTGCTTTATCTTTGGAAGGCTGATTAGCCAATAAACCAACATTCATAAAATATTTATTATATATCTTCCAAATTAAGAATGTACATAATTTATAGGAAAAACAAATGATCAAAGTTATTTATTATTTTGACTAAATTTTCTTTGGTACAAAGTTCATATGTTAACCCATTTGGGATAAATTGATAATAAATTCTAAAATTATGACTTATACACTGCAAAATTTATACCCATAATCCCCTACAGAACTGTGCTTTAAGAGCTGATATTTGTATATTTCCAAACCTTTGGGGGTAGGCTGAAAAAAAAAATCAGTTGAATTAGGCAAAAATAAGGTCATGACAAATTAACTCTTTGATTCTAATCAATGTTGGTCCAGCTTCTTGAATGTTTTTTTTTCCATTCAGACAAGGTGATTTTCACTGGTTAAGACAGCTTTTCACTGGGTTAGCCAGATTTTGTCTCCATTCTTCTCTTATGACATATAATTGGCATATTTCAGACAGACATATGGTGCACAGCTGCATGGTCCCATTTTTGAAAGCTGGCATACCTCTTCTTCTATTTTGTTCCTTTGACTCACTTCTAGAACTCTTGATGTGAGTTCCCAGTTTCTTCCTTTAAAATGATAAAAGGAAAAAAAAAAAAGGTATTTTATCATATATTTAATGTGTAGGTAATAAATAGGTATACAATCAAATTTTCTCAAAATAAAGTCTTCCAATCAGAAATATTGAATTTCCTCAATACAAGGAAACTTAGGAAATTGTTTAGGCATGAGGATGAAAAAGAAAAGATCAAGTACTTGGATAGTCAGAGAGGTCTGGAAACAAATCCAAGTTGTGGATGAATGAATAACTTGAGAAACTCATGTAATGTTTCCTCATGCCAATCTGGCTTCTTTCCACAGTGTTAAGGTATGTGAAACATTAAGCCATTTCTACTTACTGGCTTTCTCTTGTGCAGCATTAGTTCTAGCATGCCAAATAGAATAGTCAACAGATCTGAGATTTAAAATGTTCTGGAATAAAATTAATTATTCCAGAAGAAAAATAATGAAACTTAGATTTGTAAATCTTAGAAGTAATATTGTACCTTTTCAGAGTCCTGGTGCCCAAAAAATATTTAAAGCTTCCCTTAATACTTATTATAGAAAGTAATGATTCATTTGTACTAGGAAAGTCTTTGGGTTAACTTGCACAGTGTGAGAGAGAGAGAGAGAGTACATGAGATTTCACACATATCATGTCTTAAGTGAAGTTTGGTAATACTCAAATTGCGTCAAACCTGGAGAGACCTGGTAAAGAGGAGAAAGAGAAATGCAGCTGTGACCTCGCATATTGACACCCCAAAACCAGGTAAGTGGACAGAACCAGGAAGGATAGTATTCTGCTCAGAGGATACCAGCATGGACAGATGACCAGATAGTTCCTAAACACAAGAGCACTACATAATCACCTTGGCATTAACTCCACTTTCAGAGGAAAAAAAAGGAGAAGAAACTACAATTTACTGAGATTCTCACAGGTCAGAATCAAGACCTCAAAATTGAATCTATGTTCAGTCACAGAAGAGGTAACATCATGATTCTTACACAGCACCTTGTGGATGAAATATGTGCCTCTTCCAATGCAGTTTTGGTGTTTGGTCTCAGTACTCTCTCTACCCAGGTGTTAATGTGTTCTCATACTACTTTAGATCATATTTGGGCCGCTGAGTTAAAGTCTAAGCACACTTTTTTTTTTTTTTTTTTAGAATATATTGAATGGTTTGGTTATCAAAAGTTAGGCAAATGTGTTTTAGATCCAGAATGGTAAGAGAGTGAGGGGCATTTGTTATAAATGTAGAGTTTTATGTACAAAATCCCACATATAGTTATTCATATTTTCTTCGTTAATTCATGGTGAGATTTGCAAAATTTACAGACTGCTGTATTTTAGGGAATGGAGCAAGAATAATAGAGAAGGCAAACATTGTCTCTGCCATTCCAGAACTTGTAATTTAATGAGGAAAACCAGAAAACATGTGTGTTAAAAATGAAATCTAACACTCATAGACTTGTTAGTTATATGAAGATGTGAGAGGAAAAGATGTGAGATTTATGAAATGGAGAATAACCTCTTCTTTAAAGGTAAATATGGAACTAATTAAATGGTTAAAGATTAAATGCTTAAATAATGAAAAGAAGCCTGACTAGAGAAGTTTTGATGAGCCTCAAAGCTTATATGATTCTGGGAGCCCTATTTTTAAAACAGAATACTAAATTATAATGATAAAATTAGGTTTAGGTGGCTAGTGCAATTGCAAGGTTTTGAAACATGTTTCATTCCTTTCAAGCAATTTGAAATATAGTATTTCAATCACATGGGTGATATCATGTAGAGCTTTTGGTTAAGTAAACAAATGTAGATTTCTATCAAAAATTCAATGAGAAACCATTAAAGTGACCAATTTTGTAGCTGACTAAGAAGTAGGATAAAAAGTATATAAGAATTCAAGTGCAGTCTGAGCCATGGGTGTTAAACAAATGAGAAATGATAGTGGCTTGGTCTGCAATGACAAAGCACAAATGAGAATAAACCCATGACTTGCGGAGATAGTGGTGACAGAGTTTGCTAGAAGATCAAATGCAAGTAATAGAAGCAAGTCCTGAATCAAGAAAGATTTCTAGGAGTGGTGGCCTTTACTAAAATGGAAAGACCAAGAGAGGGGTAGTTTTGAGAGTTTATTTTAAAATCTATTGAACATCCATGTTGGCAGCTACCTCAAAAAGTCAGGATTGTGATGGTTGGAGAAGAAAAAGCTTGTGTTATCCATGGGAGGAGGTCAGCATTATCCAAAAAGTTTAGTATATTTCAAAAAGCTACTCAAAAGGGTGCAGATATTTGAAAAGGGTCAATATTTACCCAGTGCATTTTAAAGCAATCACTTTTCTGAAATTTAGCAATTGGTTTCTTCTCCTGTTATCTGGGGCAATCTTTTCATCAGAGTCATCAATAAGAGAAAAGGCCATGTGCGCTCAACTGGTAGATCAACACATGTGATTATAACATTGCTCAAGATATACTTGATGAGATCCCAAAGAGAAGAGAAGAAGCTATTCCCAGCTGACCCATCGTTGGCTCATTGTAGGTTCTCAAAAGTTATTTGATGTGCTCTTAGAGATCACAATGTGGGAACCCTTTCCATGGATGCTCCTTCAGATCTGCTACTATGACAGATGCTAGTATTAGAGAACTGTGGACTAGGAGGAGAAGCACATAAGTACACAGACAATATAACAAATAAAAGAAAGAGCATAAAAGGCTTTTATGATTAAGCACTTTGGAGAATGATGCAACCAGAATGGGAGATCAGACAAGACTTTTTGGAGAAGAGAATGCCTATGTTGAGTCTAGAGAACAGCTAGTAATTAAGGAAGCAAAAAAAAAAAAAAAAAGTTCATTATCAGCTCTGCTTGGCCACTTACAGTAGCAGCACTAACTTACTCAATTTGTCTCTGGAAATTTCAGGGGAAAGGCCTTCATTATGTTGAGGCTAAACAAAAATCTGTTTCTACTTAATTTTCATCCATGATTGCATTTCTGCCTTTTGCAGCTGTTTTACGTGTGTCTACTTCCTCTCACTTGACAGGACTTCAAGTTTTCTCTTTCAAAGGCTTATTATCCCAGTTTCTTAAACTATTTTTAAATAATGCAGTTTTAGAACATTCACCATCCTAATCACCATCAGCTGGGCACACTCACTTTCTACAATGTTCTTAACTTATGACGTATAGAATTAAGCACACCATTCAAGCAGTATTTAAAACACCAAGAAGAATTAAGGCAGAACTATTTTGTTTTTAGAGTATTAAAAACAACCATTCTAGTAGCTCTAAAGTGGTGGTTTCCACATAATCCATAATTTGTGCAATCAGACACATTTGTGTTTTATCAAAGGTTTCCATAGTTAGGCAGTATGTTAAACACACTTAGAAGGTAGATTTATTACTCAATAGATTTTATGGTTCCTTTGCAACCATTAGCATCTATTGTGTGAATGTGAGTTTTGGCAAACTACATGACTACAGTGAATAGAGCATGCACATTATCAAGGTCTCCATGCAATTTCTTAAGAACCTAATTATGTGTATCTAGCAACAGCAACGGCAACAAAACAAAAGAAGAGCTGGACATACATGTGTCCTTTAAATAACTTAATAGTAAGGCCACAGTGCCTTAATCTAATTGACCTTCAAAAAGGAGCTTAGATTTAGAACAATGATTCTAAAAAGAGGGTGGGGAGAAAAGGTGTAACAGATCTAACAGTGAGCAGAAAGGAATGATAAAACTGAATAATTTGTAAGACTTTTTTCAAGCTCCTCACATACTTAAATCCTGAGATTTTGACCATAATTGACTCTTCAAAATTTGATGGGGAATAACATATATAATACGGAGGCTTTTTTTTTTCTTCTGCCAAGTTCTTCTTTCTTTTTTTTAAGGAAAAGAATGAGAAAAATAATGAATTTTAATTAAACTCATCAATTTTGTGCCTCTTCCACCAAATTATTTGATAAAGTAGTTTTGTTCTTTTGTTGTGTTCTGTCTTGTTTTAATTTACATGGGTACTAGGTATAGGCTAGGCTGGAGTGATCAAGAAATACAGGAGGAAATATGGAAGGCTCCTGAAGAAGTATAAAATCAGAGCTCTTCACGTATCTGTCAAGAATGGCTGTCCAAATATTTTTCAAATGTACTGAGACTTTCTTGTCTACTGAACAGCCCAAAGGGTTGTCTCAGGGAAATGTGCATTTGAAGGGTGATGTGAGGAGACTTGTAATGATATAAAGTAGAACTTGGAGAACCACAGCCTATTAGCAAGGCTGGAGAAGGCAAGAACTGCTTTAGCCCCATGCCTTTTACTCCTAAACTACTGTTACCCTTTTGTTTTAAACAAGGACAATGTATCTCACTTCCCAGGGGAAAAATATATACATATATATATATATGTATATATATATATATACATATACATATATATATGTATGTACATATATATATATACATATACATATATATATGTATGTGCATACATACATATATATATATATGTATATATATATATATATATATAAGCTGCCAAGTGGAAATTCTCTAGGCTTTTTGTTAGCAAACTACAAATGTACATGCACCATCAACCCCCACCTGGTTTCCTATTACAAAAGAAGTGCTGCTTTCTACCTAAGGTTAATTTCTCCACTTGTGCTCTGCATCCCATCCCTTCTGGGTTTTTGGAGACAATACTCCATAAACAACGACATGTACCATGCTACAAATTATTTAAATGAAGACTGACTGACTGACTGAATGAATGAATATAACCATGTAGAAGATTCTCATTGCTCAAGTACATGTGCATAAAAAGGTCTTCTTCTATTTCCTAGAGCCCTTACCTTCATTGTTTATTCAAATATTTGAGACTTAGAAAGGGAAACAAATTTGCATTTTCTACCTATGCAGGTTATTCTTTTATGCAGATAGATTAAAGTACTTCAGTCACATCATCTTGAATTTTCTGAGACAAGACTCTTTATATATAATCAATCTTTCTTGCCTTCTTTGAAAGAGAATAGGATTACGCTAATTATTCGACTCTCCAAGTGGCTCTTCTTTTTTGCTTGACTTTTAAGGATAGTAACTCAGGAGACACAGGCTCAGGAGGCTGGGATGTGGGAGGGCGGGCATCAGGTTATGGGGAGAGGGGGAGAAATAATAATGGTTATTGAGTAATGTTTTCATCTGTAATATGTGACCTGATGTGGGGGAAAAAAACAAACAAACACTGCTTATTCTCACCTGATCCTACATTACTCACTCAGAGACCAGGTCCCTTAGAAGGGTTATACATATACATAACCTTACAGTGGGCTTCTGCCAAGGAGAGAAAAAGGAAAAAGTTTTTTCTGGTTTCTACCTCACCCCCTACCCTATAAAACAACAAAAAGAAAGAAAGAAAGAAGAAAGAAAGAAAGAAAGAAAGAAAGAAAGAAAGAAAGAAAGAAAGAAAGAAGAAAGAAAGAAAGAAAGAAAGAAAGAAAGAAAGAAAGAAAGAAAGAAAGAAAGAAAGAAAGAAAGAAAGAAAGAAAGAAAGAAAGAAAGGAAGGAAGAAAGAAAGAAAGAAAGAAAGAAAGGAAGAAAGAAAGAATGAAAATTGAGGACTTGAGCCATTATCTAAATGAAACGATTGATTTTTCATTTTTAGATATGTATTAGTGTTTCAGTTTTAGTTCTAATATGGATGAAAAAGGGCTGTAATTAGTAAACAGCCATATTTGGAACCTCAAAAAATAATAGATAATATCAGTATAGTTTCTCTTTTGTAAGTGGATATTTAAAACATTTTTTCTCAAACGTTTTTACAAGGCATATCACAACCAGATAAATTCTCATTAAGTTGTTGGAAGGATGCCTTATTTATACACATGTATCATCATTGAAGACTCTAATTCCAGACTAGAAAAAGAAAGTATGTAGTTTCTCCATAGGAACACTCACTCTGAATAGGCAAATTCTCAAGGAAGGAAGCACATTTTGATATTACATTTCATTCTTGTAATAGTCCCATCTAAAGAGTTTATTTTTTTTTCTTTTCTTTGATTTTACTCCATATAATTTAGGGGTCTTGAGTTGTTGCAGGTATATGCTTGTTTGCCTTCTACTACTCTATTTTGTAACTACAAATTGTTGATAATAATAAGAAAGATCCTTGTTGATAAAAATATAAATACACTTTGGGAAAGATGCAATTTATTTTAGCCCTAAAAAGACTATTCTAAAGATTATATTTTATTACACTTCAGGTTATGAGACAATTTTTTACCTATAAGCAAATTCCAAACAGCATTATTAATCGCCTTTATACTTATATGTTCTACAGATTTTCCTTTGAATCTGTTTTTACCTCTTACGTTTTCCTCATTAGTTAATGAGCTAAAGGAATTTCTTATTGGTAGGAGCATCAGGATTTTACTTTTTTGAAAATTTTACTTCCTCAACACACAAATAAATGTATTCAAGAATCTAAAAATCTCTATTGCACCCTAATAGGGTTATACCTTTTCTCATAAAATTATTGATAAATAATGTGTAAATAAAATTCAGTCTTCTGGCTATGAAAATAATAGTGTATTTTCCATGGCATGATGGATATTGTATCACTCATCACTGTAAATATAGTGGGGAATACTGGAGTTCTTATAATCACTGTCAATTACATTTCAAAAATAAAGTAATAAAGATGACTGTATAAACAAAGAATACTTTGGAAGATTTGCATTTACTGGTATGACTTAATTCTTTTTACACATGTGATGAATTATTTACATAATAATTGGAATTGTATTTGTCATAAAATTGATGACTAAAGGTCTGAAAAAGTCTTGAAAGAAAATATGAAAAAAAAGTGATAGTCTTGGGACTCAAAGGGAAATTACAAATTGAAAGATTATAAATGTTACTATTCTGAGTAATAATTCTTTAAATGTTATAAACTCTCTTCCATACCACTGGATACATATTCAGGGGGAGACGATTTTGTTTAGACTGTGATCTAGGTATTTTTGAAATAACCGCACATTTACATCTTCATCTGCTGAGGAGGAAACTGTCATATGGAAGGACAATGTTTCTCAAAACAATATAGATCTTTAGGTTAACATTTTACATTGAATTTTTCATACCTTAAAACTAAAATCTATCTTCATCAAAGTTAAAATCCTCTCATTTATAGGACTATACCCCATTCAGGGCCATGGTGAAGCAGGGTCCTTTCACTGAGATTTCATTCCATCATCCCACCACATCAGGGTGATATAAATTATAGGGAAGATGCTTTCCTCCCCTTATTAGTATGAAACCTAAAAGTTAAGATCTACAAACTTTTCTGTTAATTTAAATTTCCTTCTCTGCTATTTTTCCGTAGTAGGTAGATATCCACTGCAACCTTAAAGATTCCTGAAAAGGGCAAAACAAGCTCGGTTTCTCTTATTTTTATGACATATTTTGACCAATGAAGTGTCCTTATTGTAACATATTCTGAACAGCAAAGGAAATAACCAAATTGAAATTTTATTTATTTCTGTTTATAACTTTTAAGTGCAATGACAGTTTGTTCCATAGACCCAGCATATCAGCATCACCTGTGAGTTTGTTAGATATGCAGATTCCTGGGCCACTCCAAGCCCTATTGAATCAGACTGTCTGGTGTTGGGCCCAGGAATCTGGAATTTAGTAGGCCCTCCAGATATGTATTGTCACATTAAAGTTTGAGAAACACTGCTTTATTTATTTTTATTTTTATTGTTATGTTAATCACCATACATTACATCACTAGTTTGTTGTTGTTGTTTTTTTTTAAGATTTTATTTATTTTTTCGACAGAGAGAGACACAGCGAAAGAGGGAACAGAAGCAGGGGGAGTGGGAGAGGGAGAAGCAGGCTTCCCGCCCAGCTGGGAGCCTGATGCGGTGCTCGATCCCAGGACCCCGCGATCATGACCTGAGCTGAAGGCAGACGCTTAATGGCTGAGCCACCCGGGCACCCCTACGTCATTAGTTTTTGATGTAGTGTTCCATGATTCATTGTTTGTGCATAACACCCAGTGCTCTATGCAGAACGTGCCCTCTTTAATACCCACCACCAGGCTAACCCATCCTCTCACCCCCTCCCCTCTAGAATCCTCAGTTTGTTTTTCAGAGTCCATTGTCTCTCATGGTTCATCTCCCCCTCCGATTTCCCCCCTTCATTCTTTCCCTCCTAAAGCACTCAGAGATCTTGTTAAATTCAAAGTGTATTTCAGTAAATCTGAGGCTGAGCTTCAGATTCTTCATTTCTAAATCCTAACTCCTGAGCTATTGGTCTGTGGACCACATTTTGAATAGCAAGTTCCTACAGAGCCATGGTGAACATCTGAAATTAATCTGATCTTGGACACTGACTTGAATTTGCTTATTTGTTTGTTATGTGTTTATTTGGATGTTAAAACCAAGAAAATTGAGAAAAGCTTTTGAAACGAAGACCCTGAAAGCTATACGAAACTTGTTGAAAAGATTATCAAAAATCTGTAGGTGTCCTCAGAGTTTGCTTAAGATAAAAAAACCTTATACATTAATTGAGTAGGGATTTGATGTATCATTTCATCAATAAGAACATGAAAAGTATTGTCAAAAAGTAGCTGAAATGGGTATTTTACAAAGTATAGTGAATTCCAACCCTATTTCAAAAGCAAAGGCCCCATTTTGATGTATATGCGTTGGACTACTGTTGCCACATGCCATATCAAATTGCCTACAATGATGCTAGCATGCAATTATTGATTTATCACCACTGTCAGTGGCACATAGCACTCAATCTTCAGTGAGGTAGCACCACTCTAACCTTTCCTGTTGGTGATTTAGACATTCTCGTTTCCTCTCTATTTTGTTAATTCAAACCATGCCTAGATGGGTTGTCATAGCATGTATTTGCCCTCCACCATCACATAATAGTTCTAGCTCATCCAAACATCTTACATCTCTTTCAGGATTCTCAGCTCCCACTTGCATGATGTACTGGTGACCTTCGCTTCATTGGTATTCTGTGAATGTCAGAGATATGCTTGCCTCAGCTGCCTGGGCCCTGGTGAGCAGGTGGAAAAATGACCAGTTGAAAATGAGTTGTTAAGACCACTACAGTGAAAAGATTGATGCAATTAATTTTTCATTATGCACAGTGTCTGCAGATTCTAATCAGTTTGGATTGTTCCTCCTTTAAGGAACAAATAAAATGCAAATGGCTTTGGAATGAAAGGAAGCATTCTTTATGGTATAGACTTCCCAAAGCTGTAAAATGGCTCAGGACTAATCTTTGGTGTTAGAAATATTTTATGAATTAGGCCCTGGCAGGCTAATGTAAGTTCTTTCTGAGAAACCCAAGCTGTAGCAACTACAGGAAGCAGCTTGAAAGGTAGATTTCAAGGGCACAGACAACAAATGAGAATGAGCCTTGAGGTAAACCTTCCTGGATTGAAAAGAGAGTAGGGAAGTAAAAGGAATTTTTGTTTGCTAAACTAATTGTAATTTAATATGGTACAATCTGCAGTCATTATGTGTGTAGATTTATTTTCATAATCCATGCTGATTCATATGATTATGATTTCATAATCCATCCATGATTATTTTCATAATCCATCCAACTGACTGAGCCACCTAGGCACCTCTCAAAGACTTTCCAATCTGTATACAATATAAACAAGTAAAATTTGTGAGGAATTCCTGTCTTCTTCACATACCCCCTTTTCTAAATATCTCCTCATTCTCTAAATACTAGAAGATCATAGGTCAGTACATTTTCATTCAGCTTCTGAAATTATGTATTACTATTCTAAAAACTACAAAATTATTCACTACCCTTATAAATGGTCTACTAGATTCCAAATACCATGCTGAGACTCTATAAGTAAGAAAACAATATCCTTGTGTATGAATTCATATTATTTCTAGAATGGTTGATAGTCATGCAAATAATTATAAAATGTGGTAAATGTTATAAAAATAGAAATATACACAGTGTTACGGACACATAAAAGAAAGAATTTTCATCTCATTGGAGTAGATCCTATTCAAGCAGAACCTGACAATATGAGTAGGTAGAAAAAAGAATTCAGGTTAAAAAAAGAAAATTCAGAGAGAGTCTGTTGATTGATCCAAGGCTTATGTGGCTGTAAATTGCCAGAATCCAGGGAATAAAATCTAGTAACACTAATGGGTTAAGAATTTTCAAATCTGGGTGTCAAATGCATGGAAATAAATGTGCTAAGAGAGAGAACAAGGGAGAGAGAGAGTAGTTGAACATATTAGGAAAAACGAATGTTCATAAAGTACACAGGTAGAAAATAAAGATCCAATGAAAGAGGATGGGACTAAAAAAATAAAATTAGAAGAAATTTTTTAAAAGGAGTCATTGCACAGTTGAGAGAAAAGAGATTCAATAAAGATAATATCAGACTTGTTATACCAAAGTGTTTTCAAGACACAGAACTTTGAAATTGGAAATATAGAGGTCTTTGATACAGACATATACACACACACATAACACACACACATATATATATATAGCTTTTCACTTATTTACATTAGGACACTTTATTGATTATTCAATAATCTCAGAGGGTTGACTTTATTATCTATGATTTTGATTTATTTCAGGATTGGAGAGGAGACATTATAACATACTTGTCCTAAAAATAAGAGTGTTAGATCTGATAGGGTTGAGAATCATTGTTTTATCTATCAAAATTAGCTTCAAAGTATAATCTAGTTTGCAAGAACCATTAAGAAAATTAATTATATAAGGAAATTGATTTGATATGAAGGTAGAAGAGAACCAACTCTTAAATATCTGTCTGGATGGATAATTGGAATAGACAGATCTTTTTTGTCATTTCAACTCTCTCCTCATTAGATCTTAAACTATAACATTAAAGTCTATCTTATTTTCTCTGCAAGTGGTAGGTAGGTAGGGTCAAAAAAATCACATAATAGTTCTCATTATTTCACAATTAAAAAGCTTATCATCTATGTGAACCCAGATTCCCTTATTCCTCACAATTTTCTAGTGGGTTGGTACCATTCCATTGAATGTGGGGTGGTACCATTCCATTGAACCTCTGGATTAGAATATTTTTGCATGAGATATAGCAAGAATGTAAACATGGCTATATGTGATATTTCATTTAGTTTTGCTATTTCTTTCACTCACCAAAAGAAGTAAATTTTAACCAACTATGTGGAATATATTATATATGTATATGTATGTATATATATATATATATATATATATATATATATATATATAATATATATAAAATCCCAAGTTTAAATGTGGTCTTGTGTTTTGTTATTAATAGTGTAGTTAGTCTATGGCCAAGTAGTACATCAGCATCACCTGGGTATTCCTTAGAATTACAGAATCTCAAGTCCCTCCACAGACCTATGGAATCAGAATTTGAATTTTAATAAGACATCCAAGTGATTTCTATGCACATTAAATTTAGTTTGAGAAGCACTGGTCTAGTCTTTTGGTTGAATAAATGACCATATGTTCACATAGATTTTTATAATTATTGAAAATGAATACCAAATTAATTCTTTTATAAATGGGGATTTTCCCCCCAGTAATGATATATTGCATTAGTAAGTTACACTCATACGTATATATTTAGCAAGGCCAAAGCCAATGAGTTGTCTGGATTTAAAGATTTGGGAGATAGTTGGCTTAGAGTTCAGAGTTTCATTGGCTTCAGTCTATCATCTAAAGAGTTAGTGGAAATTTTGTTCATTTTGATGTGTACTTTTTTGTGAAATTGTTCTACTTGAGCATATACTTACAATTTGAATTCATACCAGTTCTCCTCTCCCACCTAACCTTTTATAATTGACTTAAAAAAAAAAAAGAAGACATAGTTCCCCATCATCCCAAAACTTATACCTTGGGGTATAAAAAGGTTGAGGGCATCAAATAATCTATAGTATAAAATTTGATGTCTGAGAAAATCCCTTTAGTGAAGATACACTAAACTGGCAGCAAAGCTTAATGTCTTTCTTTTCCTTACATATATTTCCATAAGAGGAAAAACCTTGAAATGGGATCATTTTGGATGTTAGAATTCAGATGTATTATAGAGAGGTGGGGGGGAGAATGACAGTTTTGCTTTAATGTCCCAACATTTTTTTATCCCTAAATTATTGTAAATATTATAACCAAAGATTCCTAAAATATACCACTTTCAATTATATGGGAGTTGTGTTGATAATTTTAGCTTCATAAACAATTCTCTTTAATTAATTGAATAAATAACAGTAGAATAATAATAATCATGGGAAAGTCTTGAGAGAACTTATTTATTTACATAATGTCTACACTCAGCATGGGATTCAAACTCACAACCACAAGATTAAGAATCACATGCTCTTCCAATTGATCCCTGAGAAAACTTTTTGTTTACTTAGCAGAAGTAAGAAACTGAGAAGCGACATGATTTGATTGGCTGAAAAACAAATTCTCTTTCAAATTGGGATGTTTTTAATGAATTTGAAAAAGAACATAATTGATGAAATATATAAAGTGATTGAATAATAGATCACTGTGTGATATGTACCATATAATATAATATGTACCATATAATTCAGAAAAATTTCAACAATTGGCATGGCTATAACCAAACTTCTTCTATTGTAATATTGATCGATATGACGATTTCATAGTGCTTACATTTATAAAAAAGAAAAGTAAGGGCACCTGGGTAGCTCAGTTAGTTGAGTTGATTTCGGCTCAGGTTATTATCTCAAGGTTGTGAGATTTAGCCCCAAGTCGGGCTCTGTGTTCAGCAAGGAGTCTGCTTGAGATTCTCTCTCTCTCCCTTTCCCTCTGCCTCTCCCCCTTCTTGCACATGCATGTGCATTCTCTTTCTCTCTCAAATAAATAAATAAATCTTAAAAAAAAAGTAGGAAGTGATTGGAAGCTGAACAGTGCTTCCTTCCAAAAGTAACTTCCATTAACTGATTTATGAAAAAATCTCTCATTAAAAGATGCATTTGTAAAATTCAATATTTATCAAAGTATGTATTATATTTGTTTTGATCAAGCATGTACAAATAATTATAACTTCATTCTAAAAAAAACTTTTGTAATATTTTTATATACAAACTTACAGAAACAGAAAATAAAAAATAAAAATAAAATAAAAATCTCAATATATATTTTTGTATGCAACATTTTTTTAAGATTTTTTTTAATTTATTTATCTCAGAGAGAATGGGAGACAGAGAGCATGAGAGGGGGAGGGTCAGAGGGAGAAGCAGACTCCCCGCTGAGCAGGGAGCCTGATGCGGGACTCGATCCAGGGACTCCAGGATCATGACCTGAGCCGAAGGCAGTCGCTTAACCAACTGAGCCACCCAGGCACCCCATATGCAACATTTTTAATGTTTGAGAAGTATTAGAAAATCCTTGACAAAATAATATCCTATATTTAGGATAAAATTCTCTAGGGAAAAGAAAGAACAAATATTAGTTCAAGGAGAAAAACAGTATAAATATAGTCTCTAAAAGAAGAGCTTGTTTATATATTTTAAAATAAATACGGTAGTACTGAATCATTGTGATATTTAGATTCCTTTGGTATATTTAAAAAAGATGTTAAATATTTATTTAAAAGCACCAATATATACAATATGCTAAAAACCCTAATATTTGCAATTAGAGACCAAGTTCACTGCGGGGCTAATAAAGCTTAAGTTCAGGGCTCTCCTTTTATTTGCACAGGCTTTTTCCAAGCCTGGGAGGCTTTAACAGAATATTATAAAGCCATATGTTCTTATTAAATTTTCAAAAACAAGTTAATTTAAGAGCAATTGTTTAAGACCTCCATCACATTCCAATTCGATTTACCCTTCACCACATCTTTTCTGTATATGATTTTAAAATGGCTTTGGAAATTTTGCAGCCCAAAGGGGAAATTGAGTTGGTGATACATTTAGTTTGGGTTTAGTGCAATAAATTTATACAATCCAAACACATTTTGTGTAGAGCTATCATTGTTACTGTTCTACTGTAAAAATGACTTTCATGGACACTCTTACCACTCACTGTGACAACTCATCATTACCATTACAAGGCTAGAGGTCATACTGTGATATGAGCATGTCCAATAGCATCCAGCACTTGAACTATGTGGATAATGGGGGAGAAACAAGGTTTGCGAAGTCAAGAGCCAGAAGCTAGTCTGAGAAAATTTCTTCCAGTCATTAGATATACACAATGGTTAGTAGAAGATACTTCATCGATGCCTATTTCAAACAGAAATTATCTCCTCCTTTACTTGACAATTAATGCAGTTTTGATGATTAGAAATATACCATAACATTTAAAAAATTTTTTGTGGAAATCACAGAAAATATAAATTTTAGAATTTTGGGGATATGGAGGATAAATCTGTGCAGTACTACAGTTAATAAGTATATATCTTTGTAAAGTCACATGTATTATGTATCCCAACCAAAATAATAGAAACTAAATTTTAACCAACTGTGTTGAAAGAGAAACCGATTTTCTTTCTTTTCTCTGTGGAAAGTATTATTACAAAATCATAGTAATATGATGACATGATCAAAAAGTATGCTGCCAACAATATTGAGATCAAAAAAAGTATTACAGATGAATATCAGACAGTAAATTAATACAAATATGTTGTTTTCCTGGATATTTTTTGATGTTTGTGTTACTTGCCAGTTTATTTTTAAATTTGTAATTTGCTGTGATTTCTTATTCTATAGAAATATTATTTTAGGACACCTGGGTGGCCCAGTTGGTTAAGCGACTGCCTTCGGCTCAGGTCATGATCCTGGAGTCCCGGGATGGAGTCCCACATTGGGCTCCCTGATCAGTGGGGAGTCTGCTTCTACCTCTGACCCTGCCCCCTCTTGTGCTCTCTCTCTCTCTCTCATTCTCTCTCTCTCAAATAAATAAATAAAATCTTAAAAAATATTACTTTATATCAATTTTTGTATTAATAATTTTGTATTTTGTATTTTGTATTTTTTTATTATGTTATGTTAATCACCATACAGTACATCATTAGTTTTTGATGTAGTGTTCCATGATTCATTGTTTGTGTATAACACCCAGTGTTCCATTCAGTATGTGCCCCTTTAATACCAACAATTCTGTGTTATAAATTCTGTGTCCCACAAAAGGAAGTCCACTTTCTTTTGCAATGATTTAAATTTAAGAAAAATTATAAAAATATATAAATAGATATTTGTATATTTATACATACATATATTATATATGTATATATATATAACACATGGATATATATAGTGTATATATATATGTATATATGTGTGTATATATGTGTATATGTATGTGTGTACACACATACTGTTGACTTGCACAGTAGGTTAGGAAAAATATTTTAAAGCATAAAGAAGTAAAACTATTTTTAAGTTATTGCTATAAGAGATAAACATAGATGTAAGTGAACAGTTGCAGCTTCCCAATGCTGCCTTAGTTCTTCTAGCAAGCACGTCTACAATCTCATTGCTGATATAACCCAGATGGAAGGAAGATGCACCAGGCCAGAAAGGTCCATGGCCTTAGGTAACCTCCCTGGCATGTCATTAGTTTGGGCAGGGGCCACACAGGCACATAATGGTCTAAGTACTACCATCTGTATAAAGAGTAACTATACTACAGTTACAGAGCTCTACTTCATCTATGACATTGAGCTTACACCATGGGTGATGTTTTATGAAAATCTGAAACTAAATATGGACTGATTTTGCAATACCATTTTATAGGTAATCAATTGCTATCATCCATGATCATTTTATGCTGTGACTATCTACATAATTCTATGATACGATAAACTACACACAATCATATTTTATGCAGATACTACTTTGGAAGAACATTTACACTAATGAAAGTATACATCAGTTAAAAAATTCAGATGAATATGGAAATTGTGTGGATTTAAAAAATCATCAAAATTACAGCAGTTAAGATGAAGCAGATACTTGAAATTAACATGAAATTATCTCATCTTAAACTGCAAGTAAAATATGACATATAGATAGTAGAAGGGGAATTTTTAAAAGGAGAAATGCTGAGAGGTTCACAAGTGAATCATAGTAGTACTCAGAAACCATGTCATATTTAATGGTGTGAAGATGGGAAAATGAGATAGTCATACATCTGGGAAGCACAGACTCATACAACATAAGAGTTTCCTGTCTGAGACAATAAAAGACTTCTGTCTAACATCACTACATGATACTCTCATTTGAGACCGATTCAGAAAACCTTTATTTAATAGCACCAGGCCTTCGGTCTTTACGTTTCCCCCCCCCCCTTTTCTTTGTTATGACCTAGTTTGGCCTTTAGAGACTTACTGCTTTGTCCACAGATTCTCAATTTTGTATTTTTTACTTTTGTAAAAAATTGATATTCATTGTTAATACTTTTTAAAAATCTCTGGTAGAGTGAGGCCTGCAGTGTCTGAAATGTGTCTTTAAACAAATGAATAAACAAACAAAAGAAGTATTCTAACAAACCTTTGTGATTTCAAGATGGGGAATTTTTATTCAACTAATAAATGCCCTTAGAACTACTAATTTCCTTATTAGCAGTCATACAAAAACATTTTCAAATGCTCTCTGACCATGATAACAATGAAAGCTCTGCTGCAATAAATATTAATAGCATTTATTCTGAGCACTGAACATTAATATATCAGAGGCAATACTCTTCTATTTGACACTTTTGGGAACTATTTTTGATAAAGAATCAGAAAGGAGATTTCAAGCGACAATCCTACACCAGCCCTCAGGGGTTGACAGGATGACCTAACCGGTGTTATGAAACCTCTTATTCTTATGATTGACTGATTAATTTTCTTCATGCAAAATGCTCTTACTATCCTATTTTCCTTGCTTTATTTGCCTTATCTTCTTTTGAGAAATAACAGGGTATGCTAGAAAGCAATGCAAGCAATCAGACATCAAAATTATATTCTTTGTTATTCATCATTACTAAAGAATATACAGTGTTCTGATTCTACCACCAATACTTCAACACTTGAAGAGATTTAATCATAAGGTTTTGCATATCAAGCATATGTATGTGAGTGTCTATATCAGATCTGAGTCAACTGAATGTATTGTAGTGTTCATGTCAGTATATGATACTTCAACTAGCAGGTGATCAGGAAAGAAAAACAGGATGGTTTACAGAAAATTGTATAGAATTTTATCAAAATCGTATCATATTTTGGTCAATACGGTCAGCAATAGGCTTTGGAAGTTTATTCACAAGAACATTTTTAAAAATCATTTTTTCCATATAGAAAAAATTGCACTCGGTGTTATATTTTGGATATAAATATTCTACCCTTTATATATCAAATATTCTCATGGATTATGGATATGAACACTATGGGGACGGTGGAATAAGTAGGTTTTCCTAAGGATTGTACCATTAAGATGTTTTCTCCCAAATTTACTTCTTTGCAGAAGTATAGAGTGTGTATTTTTTGCAAGGCATTCATTTCTAAGTAACTTGAAGCACAGATTTACACCAGTCATTTCAGTCCATTGCTATTATATACATTTATTTGTATTTCTCCATTATTTGTGAGAGAATAAACCACAGTTTCTAAACAATCAGCATATTTATGTTTTTTTCCCACTTATAGAATAACATTTTATCCAAAAAGATGCTCCACCATTACAAGAAAATACTTAAATTTTGGGTAGTAACTCTGTCATCACTCTCGGCCATCCATTATCATTTCTCCTATCCCTGTTTATCACCAATTAACTTATTTTTTCATTAAGAGTAACAAAAATAACACTTAAGAAAGATACAGGTGACTTTTTTCTAGGAAAAAATCATTAGGCTCCATATATCATTTGCCAATGTGAGGCATCATTAACATGGTAACAGAAGCTTTTCTTTGGAAGGGAAAGAATCCTTGGCTTATTTAACTTTGTATATTCTACTATAATGATCAAAATTCATACTCATAAACTAGATATGCAGCATAAAAATACCTCATGAGATTTAAACTATTTTATTGCTTGTGGATATACCTTTATACCAACAAGATTAAACCTAAAAATACTCTGTTCATCTAGATATATTTCTGGGAAATTAGACTATGTTGCCTGGTATACAGTAAAATTTTATATATCTCCATTGCCTGTCAGTGAAAGACTTGACATAGTTCTAATAAACTATATTTTAGGTCATTTCCTTTTATAAATCTTCGAAAAAAGAAACTAAGATATCATAATGAGACTATAATTGGAATTCTGAGTAAATATTCTGACTCTCCTTCTTGTTAGCTGACATTAAACAATATATTTAAGTGTATTTAAGATTGGTTTCCTCATTTGCATGAGTAAACATATAATGTATGCAAAAATCCCTGGCATAGCAGAGTCACATATATATACAGTGTGTATATATGTATGTTTATATATGTATGTGTGTTTATATGTACACATATATGTGTATTCTATAAAATTACATATACACATAATATATTATACAATTATACATACATACACATATACAATTTTATATACATATATACATATATGGGTATACATTATATATATTACATGGAGCAAATAAAACAAAAGTATGTGTATGTATGTATACATGAACACACTGACACACAGACACACACACACAATAGATCCATACCCACTGCTTAATAATACATACATTTGCTTTTTATTTATTTTTTTTATTTTTTAAAATTTTTTATTCTTATATTATCCCCATACATTACATCATTAGTTTTAGATGTAGTGTTCCATGATTCATTGTTTGTGCATAACACCCAGTGCTCCATGCAGAATGTGCCCTCTTTAATACCCATCAGCAGGCTAACCCATCCTCCCACCCCCCTCCCCTCTAGAACCCTCAGTTTGTTTTTCAGAGTCCATCGTCTCTCATGGTTCGTCTACCCCTCCAATTTCCCCCGCTTCATTCTTCCCCTCCTGCTACCTTCTTCTTCTTCTTCTTCTTCTTCTTCTTCTTCTTCTTCTTCTTCT
>NC_058404.1:151768718-151881699 GCF_002201575.2 Neomonachus schauinslandi
CTTCTTCTTCTTCTTCTTCTTCTTCTTCTTCTTCTTCTTCTTCTTCTTCTTCTTCTTCTTTCTTAACATATATTGCATTATTTGTTTCAGAGGTACAGATCTGGGATTCAACAGTCTTGCAACGACGTGGATGGAACTGGAGGGTATTATGTTGAGCGAAATAAGTCAAACAGAGAAAGACATGTATCATATGACCTCACTGATATGAGGAATTCTTAATCTCAGGAAACAAACTGAGGGTTGCTGGAGTGGGGGGTGGGGTGGGAGGGATGGGGTGACTGGGTGATAGACACTGGGGAGGGTATGTGCCCTGGTAAGCGCTGTGAATACATTTGCTTTTTAAATTCTGTCCATATATTATGCTTTGGAATACTAAGATAAATACCTCTACTGTGGAAATTCTTGTCATTTAAAATCCTTGGAAAAATATCTGTAATAACACAATGACATTAGACTATAACTGCTAGAGTTTGATCCATTGGGAGTGGAAAATCTCGAGCCTGTTCTCCTACTGCCTGGGGGAGATGTTATAGGATAATTTATTGATCTCCATATTTGACCTACAGGATTGATTCTTTCTTCTCATGAATTTTCCTCAAGCAGAAATAATAACCTCGACCACCCACAACTTAAATCAGTACGTTAAAAGAGCATGTATTAAATCTAAAACTTGATCCTCCCAGTCGTGCGTGGTAAGGTAAAACACCAGCTGTAGGAACAGTAGGTTTCATCAAGGGCTACCCTAGCAATTCCTTCTGTCCTTCACTGTTGCAACCTCTTATTTCAAAAGTGTACCTGCGGGAAGTAACTCACAGCTTGTGCTATTCTGGGAGGGCCACCCATCTACTTAGTGTTTCTTAGTGTACAACTCTCTCATGTAATCAGTCTTTTATTTGTACAAACCAAATGTCTTTCTTGGTCGTCAGTAATATGCTTGGCAGGGTGCTGAGGTGACAGGAAATGAAAGAAAAGTTCTTGCACTCACAGATTACGTTGTATCATGAGAGAGAACACTCAATCAAATGAACAGGCAGATGAATAAAACAACTGGAATTTGTAGAGAATTCTATGATAGAAGCTAATTAAAGTCTGGGACAGAAAATTAAAGGAAAGAGAGATGCTGGGCCGGTGGCTGAGGGCAATGAGATATTTTGGATCTTTCACTGTTGTTTTAAGAACTAAAAGCTTCCAAATCAAAGAAGCTTGATCACTCAGTCATTGGTCAGTCCAAACAGGAGACAGAATTGTTTTACAGAACAGTAATGGATGGGGAGAGTCTGAGATGGTCTTCTGCTGCAGCCTCTTGAATTGATGAACACAAGTGCCATGGGAGGTAATAGGGAGTCTTGAGATTGTCACAGAACATAAGGCTTAGGCAGTCGTCCTCAATGTTGGCTGCAAGTTAGACTCACCCAAGATTTTTTAAACCCCAGAACATAGTAGAGGCAAATTATACAAGGTTTTCTTGGGGTGGAACATGGGACTTAGTATTTTAAAAAGCTTTTCAGGTGTTGGGGTGCCTAGGTGGCTCAATCAATTAAGTGTCTGACTCCTGATTTCAGCTCAGGTCATGAGCTCAGGGTTGTGATCTTAAGGGGCACTGCGCTCAGGGGGGATTCTGCCTGAGGTTTTTCGCTCCTCTCCCTCTCCTCTCCCTGCTCATGCTATTCTCTCTCTCTCTCTTTCAAATAGATATATCTTAAAAAAAAAAAAAAAAAAAAAAAAAACTTTTCAGATGTTGAATGGAATCAAGGCTGAGAACCAGTGAATGAAGAAATCATTCTCTTTACTTTTTCTATTTTTTTGCTTAGGAATTTGCTTAATATATTTTTAAGAGAAAATTGATGCCCCCACCCCATTACAAAAAGTCTCCACTTACTCAAATAGAAAGTCTGTTGGATCTCAGGCCTTTATAACAATTCAGTGCCAAACTCTGTGTGTTTGTGTGTGTGTTTGTGTGTGTGTGTGTACAACCCTAAACACTTTAGTGATACCTTGTAACTTAATGAGTACATTTGGAATAGTCAGTCCAAAGCTTGTTTTTTTAATGCCAAACAGTTTCAAGAAACAAAAGTACTTTAGTGGTAGTCATTTACTGGTAAATATAAAGGAGTCTTATTACTTCCCAACTTTTGGGCAAAAAATAACCTCCTTTGGAGAAGCACTGAAGATTAAGTTTAATTCCTTCTGAACTGTGTTCATAATTGAACACTGTTTTCTAAGTTCATTCTACCTACAATATAGGTAGCTTTTTTAAAGTTTTTATTTATTTATTTGAGAGAGAGAGAGAGAGAGAGCACAGAAGAGGGGGGAGGGGCAGAGGGAGAGGGAGAAACAGACTCCCTGCTGAGCAGGGAGCCCAAGGCCGGGGTTGATCCCAGGACCCCAGGAACACAACCTGAGCCAAAAGCAGACACTTAACTGATTGAGGTACCCAGGGGCCCCACTACAAGTAGTTTTCATTAAAAGTACTGAAATATTTTTTTTAAGAAAATGTATTTATTCCATTTTCTTAGAATGTAAATGGCATTTTCCAAAAATGTCCAAGTGGAATATAAACTGCCATTGAAGAATACCCCTCTGATGCCACAGGCAAAGGAAAGAGGTCAGGGCTGACTGTTGTTCATTCTCATTTCCTCTGACACTTGCTCATTTAGTCATTACATTATATCTTATGAATAGCTTTATTTTTATTTGTCTGGTACAATTTTTCTTAAGTGCTTTGGGAACAGGACCATCTGAAATGAATTCGGCAAATGTCAGATTTTTGCTGTTCTGACCGGAAATTTCTTTAAAGTTTATCGTATTAAAATATTTTTAAAAATTTTTGATAAAGGCGTGTTTTGTAAATCAGAGAATCTTAATCAGAGATGATTTGAAGTATGACATATATTTATGAGAACTGAGCTAAGGGCTCATGGGCATTCTAAATACCAATTCAATGTATTAGGTGTCTTTTGTTCCACAGTTGCCTTATTTTCAGAATGCTCCAACTCCTTATTTTCATCCAATATTGCTTTATAGGTGAGTGATAGTAGCTATCAGAACATCTCTCTTTCTGAATATGCATGAAGCATTTTTTACTTTCCCTGGCAAGAAGAAAAAAGGGGAATATATTATTGAGAAAGAAACCTCATTGAAACCGAGGTGCCCCGATTCTGGAATGGTCTTCTTTGACAAGGAACATTTTATTCTTTTCTGTAACAAGAGAAAAATATCATTGAGGACTTCTAGACAAAGAAACCTGGTATGGAAATGGCGACAATAGGTCAGCAAGGGTTGGTTGGGTCTTCATTTTTGAAAAGCAACTTAGAGTTCTTAAAACTATTTTAGATACTTGGCCTTTGAATAACACATACTTGGGTTTTAATTTATGCTCTGGCACTATTGAGATGTGTTAACTTTTACAAATTTTTCAAGTTCTCTACTGTCTTTGTTTCCTCATTGAAACAATGGAGTTAATGGCATCAACTTTTCAGGGTTATTTTGGGGCTTTGACAGAGCACCTGGTATATAGTTGGACTAGATAAATATTAGCTCCCTTCCTGGCCTGCTTTATTTAGTCTTTTGCCTATTGATGGGGAAAACAGCTGAAAACTACTGTCATAGTTTCCTTACCCCACATTTAAGAGAGGTCTCCTACCCGTATTTATGCTCTGATTCCTCATCTCTATCCTCACAGATAGTGAGGGACTGAGATTCTGTACAGTTTTGTCTTTGGGTAAATTTAGAGGACAGAAATTGTCTAATGAATGGAGCAAAACTACATCCTAAAAAGATAGCAAACCATTCTTTTGCATAAGGTAGTTAACATTTTGAAAACAATTTATTTGGCAGCACTACCGCACATAATCATAAACCAAGTCAAACAAGATGAACATATGCACATTGTTGAGCTGAGTGCTGGAATGGCTTTTCCAGCAGCAACACACCTGTGTAACAACATAATTTCCAGGTAAATAGCCCTTTTATTGCTAATTAGAATTGAGTTTGAGATATTGTTTTGAAGCTCCAGGCGAGAAGCCTGGCTATTTGCACATCCCTGACTGAAGAATCATGTCTCTAGAGCTAGAAAGGTCATTCTCTCATCTTTTGTTCATGTTACACTTGCTGAAGAAGAGGACAGCTCCTGAAATAGCTGCCTTGATCCTCAGCAAATATGGGGCGTGGGACGTTACAACCAGGTAATCCCCACATGCAGTCCCCTTACTCAACTTCTTCAGAAAGAGAAATTCATTGCTTAGCATGCTAAGAGCAGAATTTAAATAAGTCTGGGGGCTAACATTATATATTATAACATAATTTACTCCACTCTTTTTAGTACATACAATTCTTGGGATGGGTTTTTGAGACAAAAAGAAAGCAGTTATTAATCTCTCATTTTACCTTTTATCTAAAGTTCTGATTCCTATGTTCTTTCATGCTTTGAGTGAGAATTTTAAGGAGCAATGGGGGAAAAATAAGATAAACCAATGGCTTTTAAACACTATTGGTTTGAAATCAGTCGGCATTTAAATCTGTTTCACAGAAAAACAGCATCCTTATCAAAGCAAATCTAGAAAAGAGCTGAATCAGGTACAGCATGAATTAACTTTTGCTCTTTATGATTTTCTTCACTGTGTAAAATCGTAAAGAAATCAATGTTAAAGGAAAGAATACAGGGGAAAAAAAAGTAAAGGAAACATCTCCAAGTATAGATATTCAAGCTCTTCATTTTACAGATGAAACAACAGAAGGAATCACTGAAAAGACATTGGTTTCCATAAATTATACTGTTTGGTTAATTAGTAATAGATCTGGGATGAGAATTCACTTCTCCCAGTTTATACGACAATAGAGCGTTCACACACGTGACTGCCCAAATTTAAAGACAACAAAGGAATAAACATTTTCTCTTGGTATAAGTCTTGGTAATTATTTTCAACCAAGCACTCGAGTAGAATAAAAGACAAAACCAATCGCGTAGTAAATTAGTGGGAAATTGTACATTTGTTCTAAAGAGAGAAGAAGATAGTTAACCCAAACTAATGGAATCTATGTATATTTGAGATGATCTGCATTTTCCTCAAAAATCACAAATATGCCATTCTTTGAAAGATGGATTTACTTAGATAAATGTTACTTATTTAGGCAAGAAATCCTAACTACTAAAATAGTATGTTATGGTTACAAATGTATCATGGTCTATCCCCACTTATTTCATTTTATTATATTATCCCACAGTAAAACAGCTTTAAATACTTGTGGTTATAAAAATTGTAGGTCATAAAGTCTAACTTCAATCAACATAGTTTCTACAATTTAAAATTTAATAGGGTAAGTGCTGATGGAACAGGAAACAAAAACATGTTAAAATTTTCCTGTGGAAAGACTACCCTCTTGTGACTTCAATCTGTACTACAACTGTCTACCTTTTTCAAGTTTGGATCACTACAAAGGGACTTGGAATAGTTTGACTTGGGATCTAAAAATTACCTTAACAATATTCTTATGAATTCTACTAATTTTTTATTGTAGCCTTATTTTGAAGATATCGAACCTGAATCCTGGGTGTTTAGTAACATTAGATTACAAACACCTCCTTGAGATTTGTAGCCTTAAATAATGGAACTCTAAGAAATCATTTAATTTTTGAAGTTACACATCATCTTCACTAACATATCACACTATTTATTAACTCTTAATTTTAAAGCCATAAACTTATTTTACATGAAAATTTAAAATTTATTCCTCACACTAGCAGCCTTAAAACTACAAAAATACTCAATATTAGCAATTACTTATTCCACCTATTAACTGTTCAAAATGTCATAAATTAAATTACAGATTTTTTTTTTAAAGATTTTATTTATTTATTTGACAGAGAGAGACACAGCGAGAGAGGGAACACAAGCAGGGGGAGTGGGAGAGGGAGAAGCAGGCTACCCGCAGAGCAGGGAGCCCGACGCGGGACTCGATCCCAGGACCCCGGGATCATGACCTGAGCCGAAGGCAGTCGCTCAACCGACTGAGCCACCCAGGCGCCCTAAATTACAGATTTTATGTAATGTGAAATGTCGCATAATGTAAGCCATTTCTCTGTTCAAATCCAGTGATAATTAAGAATATTTTTTCAGGGGCGCCTGGGTGGCTCAGTTGGTTAAGCAACTGCCTTCGGCTCAGGTCATGATCCTGGAGTCCCTGGATCGAGTCCTGCATTGGGCTCCCTGGTCAGCGGGGAGCCTGCTTCTCCCTCTGACCCTCCCCCCTCTCATGTACTCTCTTTCTCTCATTCTCGCTCTCTCAAATAAATAAATAAATCTTTAAAAAAAAAGAATATTTTTTCAAACAAGTGTTAGTTTCTTATCACTAAATGGATAGTGAATAGTAACTGAGCCAATATAAGACTTTAGAGAATTTCTTAGTATCAGTTTAAACCTTGTTACAATTTGAAGTGTTGAGGTTGCTGGAAGGACTAATTTAGCTGAAGTCCATTCTCACATGGAAGGGAAAAACACCGAAGTTTTACAATCTGTCCAGGACTCTGAACAAGGGATAGTTCTTTAGGGATAGCCCTATGTACCCAAACCCCAAAGGCATCTATGGCTTTATGTAGTGTTCCCTGCTTCTTGTAAGGATGATATCAGCATGCATTTATGTTGTGTAGTAAAATAATAGCAAAGGCAGGATGAAAGACACTTAAGGACTGTCTTTGAATGCTAATGGAGCCTTAAAATTGTACCTTTATTCTCATTTACTTGGAAGGTATTTTGACTATTTTTTAAGTAATCTCTACACCAAATGTGGGGCTGAAATTTATGACCCCAAGAATTAAGAGTCTCATGCTGTACCGACTGAGCCAGCAGGCACCCCTTACGTGGTAGATACTATTATTCAGAAATAGTCACAATGCTTCCTGACCTCTCTAGAAGGAGGGTACTTACTTCATTCTGGACATTATGCTCAACAATGTGTCTCTGGACAACAAGATGTTATCACACATGATTGGGGATGAGTATGAAATGGGTTTGTATTAGTTTACTCACTTGCTCCTCTGTTATGATTATCTTAACCAACTGAGCCACCCAGGCGCCCCTGTTATGATTATCTTAAGAATGCATTTAGCCTAGCTTGCTGGCCCCAGGAAGATGAGAGACATGGGGGGCAGCGCCTTCTTCTTCTAACCAAGCCCAGCCTAGATCCATTGCCTCTGGACTGCCACAGATTCCTGAGCTAAACGAAGCTTCATATTGTATGCTGCTGAGATTTTATGGCCTTTTTGTAGCACTGCATACTGTGGTCATATTTAATAAGACAACTTTCTTTCTCCACATGGAAAATACCTAATTGCTTCAGAGTCATACAGAGGCAGTGTCACATAATTGTTCCATCGTTTGTCTCCTTCCAAATTTTTTTAAAGATTTATTTTATTTGATTTTACTTTATTTTATTTATTTACTTGTTTATTTATTTATTTGGTGGTGGGGAGTTGCAGAGGGAGAGGGAGACAGAGAATCTCAAGCAGACTCTGCACTGAACACAGAACCTGACCTGGGGCTCTATCTTATGACCTTGAGATCATGACCTGAGCTGAAACAAGAGTTGGACGCTTAAAAGGCCAAGCCACCCAGGTGCCCCTCTCATTCCAAATCTTAATGAAACTCACTATTTTGATCCCTGAGATCAAATAAATGTCACTTTCTCAGAGAGCAGTTTCTGATTATTCTGTTTAGAATATCTTTCAGCAAATAATCCTTTTTGATGACTTGCTCGACTTTATTTCCTTCATAAAAGTTAATATTACTTTTAATTTCAATGTTCTTACTCATTAATTTATCAAATATATATTCCATGAAGGTAAAATCCTATCTTTTTGTTCCCTGCCCTATCTCCAGTGTCTAGCTCCCAGAATTCTCTCATTAAATATTTTTGAATGAACAAATGAATGATTTATTCAGCCCATTAATACATCAATCAGTTCTATTACCTGATCTGGTAAATCCTTCAAACACCACTTTAAAAAAAAAAGTCCTCATTAGTTTTAATAACCTCTATAACTATTCTCTCATTTCACCTATGTGTCAACTGTGAAGAATTCAGTGGGTTAAGCTGATAACAAATTATTCTCAGTTGATTCCCAGCCCTATCCTCTGATCAGGCAGATATATATATATATATTTTTTTTTTAAATTGTCAGTTATTGTCAATATTTATTACTGCCAACTATTTCTGTCATGATCCTATTCCTTCTCCTCCTCATTACATTAAACAAATAAGGTAAAATCTCTCCCAAAATTTATGTCAAAACTGTATCTTTTTATGGGCTTGTAACAATGTATGGGTATGTATGAAAGCAGAAAATCTTCTATTGGATATTTTGTATTTATTCATTTAACAATAAATATTTATTGCAGTAATGGATATAAAGATACCTAGAATTTATTCATTTTTTATTTTTATTCTTTTAAAGATTTTATTTATTTATTTGACAGAGAGAGACACAGTGAGAGCAGGATCACAAGCAGGGGGAGAGGGAGAAAAAGGCTTCCCGCGGAGCAGGGAGCCCGATGCGGGGCTCGATCCCAGGACCCTGGGATCATGACCTGAGCCTAAGGCAGACGCTTAACGACTGAGCCACCCAGGCGCCCCAAAGATACCTAGAATTTAGATCACATCCTCAAGACCTGACAATCTTGGAAAGGAGATAAGAGCTAAGGCAGGTATTATGATAAATATAATTATGGCTCAAACTGCTCTGGTACTTTACAGGAAGTTAGAGTTTAAAGAAAACTGCATTGCTGGAAGAGTACGCGAGCTTTGGTTTCAGTAGGATTCTGAACAAGAGAGAGGAACACAGTAACTTAGGGTAAGAGCTTGCTACATAATTGACCATTGGTTTGTGGGCCAGAATTTAAACGAATGTACCAGCCCCGATGGTGTGATAGTATATCTTATGGAGAAAAGATTGTAATTAAAAGATTTCTATTGCCATTCATAACATCACCAAAACAATTATTTTAAGTAGTATTTCCATAAAAATAGAATAGTTACCTCTATATTGAGCAAATCACTACGTGAGATACAAAGAAAAATCAAGGTATTTTTCTCAGTGAGTTTATAGTCATTTGGTAAGTAACATAAACTTGTCAAGAAGTTGGGTTACATGTAGTAATTGTATATATTATTTTATAAATTTTTAAGGAGAACTATTTTATAATTGATAAGTAATGTCTATAAACTCCGGAAAATGTTCATAATGTAGAGTGTGAAAGTGGCAATGAGAGGGAAGAAAGGAGAGAATGGGGTGAAAGAGAAGAGATAAAAATAGAGAGGAAAAAGAAAAGGAGAGAGAGAGGGGGGAAGAGAAGGGAAGGAAGAAGCAATGTGTTGTGGATTTTGATAAATTTAGTTCTCAACCCAATTTTTGCTAAGAAGAGTTGTGGAACATGAGTCGGGCCTTGAAAGATAGCATTTTTAAGTTATAGGAAAAGGAAGGTGTATGTGTGGGGGAACAAAGAGTATATTTGGGAGATGGTTCATGAGACAACTTGATTGGGACGTCAGGATCACATCTCTTATCAGAATACCCAAATTCTGATCCACAGAACACCTTTGAAATATTTATTGATGCTTGTTATGGGCTGACTTGTGTCTCCCTCCAAATTCATATGTTCAAGTCATAATCTTCAGTACCTAAGGATATAACCATATTTTGAGACAGTGTCTTCCTTCAAAGAAGTATTGAATAAAATGAAGTCTTATGGGTGGTTTCTAATCCAGTATGACTGACATCCTTATAAGAGGACTTGAGGGCATAGGCAAAAAGAGAAGACCATGTGGAGACACCAGAAAAAGATGGCTATCTACAAGCCAAGGAAAGAGGCTATCGGAAAAAAACAACCTGCCAACACCTTGATGTCAGAATTCTAGCCTCCATAATTATGAGAAAATAAATTACTGTTTAAGCCACTCACTTTTTCCCCACTCCGACACTGTATCTCACTCATTCTTCAACAGCTGGTGCTGACTTCCTAAATCACAGAGCAGGTCCTGTCAGCCCCTTGCACATGTCCCTCTGTTGACCTCATGGCAAACCGAATAAAGCCCAAACATCCTAGCTTGAGGGCTAAGGCCCTACTGACCTGGTCTTCAGTATTTCTCCTCACCTCATCTACTTTCCATTTCCTCCTCTAGCACATTTCAGCCAAGCTGATTGGGTTTTTTCCCCTTTGGTTTGTTTGTTTGTTTGTTTGTTTGTTTGTTTGTTTTTTCCTTCAGGGACATGGTAGTAAATTTGTGTTTAATTGGCTCTTTTCTTCCCCAATTTTTGTTTCATTATTCAAATGTCATTGTAAGTGCTAGCTGCCTTGTCAGAGATTCCTTGTCTAAGCTAAAGAAATATCTGTCCCCATTTTCCTGGTTACTGTTCACATTATCCTATTTTAGTTTCTTCATGTTTATTTATTTTCTGCATCATCTGCTTTGAAGATCGGGACTGTTTCATTTTTTGCTTTATCATCAGTGGCTAAACTTTTGCTACCCCAAACTACAAGCATTACCCGCATGAGGGTATTAAGCACTTAAAAATGTGGTTACTCCCTATTAGGATGTTCTATTGGTATAAAATACACACCAAAATTTGAATGTTTGGTATAAAAGCATGTCAAATATATTAATAATGATCGTATTTGTCAGGTGTTAAAAATGATAATATTGTGGATATGTTTGTTTGAATAAAACTATGCTTTTTTACCTGATTCATTTTACTTTTTTAATGTGGTTGGTAAACAAAAAAAATTAAAATTATGTAAGTGGCTCATAGTCGTGACATATTTCTTTTTTATTACTTTAATTGCTTTATTGAGTTATGATTGACACATAAAAGACTATGCAAATTTAATGTATACAATTTGATGAGTTTGGAGAAAAGTATACATCCATGAAACTATTACCAAAATCTATGCTGTAAACGTATCCATCACCTCCAAAGTTTCCTTCTACCCTCTTTATTCCTTGTTATTATGGTGTGTGTGGTATGAGTACTTAACCAAAGATCTACTGTCTTCACAAGTTTTTGAGTAGATAATATAGTATTATGAACTACAGGCACTATGCTGTACCGTAGATCGCTAGGATTTTTTCATCTTGTATAACTGAAACTTTACACCATTTGATTACTACCTCTCCATTTTCCCTTCCCTCCAATCTCTGGCAACCATCATTCCACTCTGCTCTGCTGCTATGAGTCTACTTTACATTTTCATGTAAGTGGCATCATGTAATATTTGTCCTTTTGTGTCTGGCTTATTTCACTTGGAATAGTATCTTCTAGGTTCACACATGTTGTCACAAATGGTAGGATTTCCTTGTTTTTAGACTGAATAATATTTCAATGGATATATACACCACATTTTCTTCATCCATTCAGCTGAAGATAGACATTTAAGTTGCTTCCATCTCTTGGCTGTTATAAATAATGAACATGGGGGTACAGATATCTCTTCAAGATCGTGATTTCATTTGCGATGCTTATATACATAGATTGGTGGATCATATGGTAATATGTTTATCTTTTCTCCACATCTTTACCAACACTTGTTATCTTTTTTATTTTGAAAATAGCCACTGTAACTGCTGTGAGGGGATAACTCATTGTGGTTTTGATTTGCATTTCTCTGATGATTAGAAATGTTGAGGATGTTTTCCAGTGCCCGTTGACTACTTGTATGTCTTTGGAGAAATGTCTATTGAGTTCCTTTGTTCATTTTTGTAACTGGGTTAATTCATTGCTATTGAGTGGTAGATGCTCCTGATATATTATATATATCAGATATATTCATCAGATAAGGCTTGGAGAATTTTTCTCACATTTCATAGGTTATCTTCTCACTTTCTGGATTGTTTCCTTTGCTGAGCAGAGCTTTTGATTTTGATATAGTCCCACTTGTCTATTTTTGCTTTGTTTCCTATGCTTTTGATGTCCAATCAGAGAAATCACAGAAAAGATCGATGTCCAGAAGTTATTCCTCCATGTTTTCTTCTAGGAGTTTTATAGTTTCAGGTCGACATGTTTAAGTGTTTAATGTATTTTGAGCTGATTTTTGAATACGCTGTAAGATAAGGGTCCCAATTTCATTTTTCTGCATGCTTATATGTAGTTTTCTCAACACCATTTACTGAAGAAAATATTCTTTCCTTTTTGTGTATTTTTGGCACCTTTGTCAAAGAGTGGTTGACCATATGTGTGCCTTGCTATTTCTGGTTTTTTATTCTGTTCTATTGATCTATATGTCTGTTTTTATTCCAGAGCCATATTTCTTTGATTGCTGTACCTTGGTAGTGTATTATGAAATCAGGAAGTGTGATGCCTTTCTCAAGATTGCTTTGAGTATTTGGAGTCTCTGAGGTTGCATATAAATTTTAGGATTAATTTTTCTCTTTCTATAAAAAATGCCAGTGAAATATTGATAGAGATTGCACTGAATCTGTAGATCACTTTGGGAAGTATGGGTATTTTAACAATATTAATTCTTCCAATCCATGAACGTGGAGTATCTTTCCATTTACTTGCATCTGCTTTAAACATGTTTTTCACCTCCTTGGTTAAGTTTATTCCCAAATATTTCATTCTTTTTGATGCAATTGTAAATGGTATTATTTTCTTAATTTTACTTTTGTATAGTTCATTGTTAGTATGTAGAAATACAAATGATTTCTGTATGTTCATTTTGTATCTTTACTGAACTTTATTGAACTTCACTGAATTTATTTTTTAGTTCTAACAGTGTTTTTGTTGCATATGAGATCATGCCATTTGGCAAGAGAGAGAACTTTACTTCTTTTCCAAATAGGACACATTTTATTTATTTTACTTGCCTAATTGTTCTGCCTAGGACTTCTAGCACATGTTGAACAGAAGTGGCAAGAGAGAACATCTTTGACTTGTTCCAGATCTTAGGTAAAAAGCTTTCAGTTTTCCCCTCTTGAGTATCATGTTAAGTATGGGTTTTTCGTATATAGCCTTTACTGTGTTGAGGTAACTCTCTTCTGTAGCTTACTTGTTGAGTGTTTGTATCATGAAAGGGTGTTGGATATTGTCAAACTTTTTTTTTATTTTTGCATCTTTCGAGATAATCATGTAATTTTATTTTTTCATTGTCTTAATGTGGTTTATCACATTGATTGATTTGCATATATTGAACCATCTTTATGTCCCAGAGATAAATCCTAGTGGGTCATGGTGTATGATCCTTTTAATGTGCTATTGAATTCAGTTTGCTAATAGTTCATTGATGATTTTTGAATCTATATTCATCAAGGATATTGGTCTGTAGCTTTGCTTTCTGGAGGTGCCTTTGTCTGGCTTTGATATCAAGGTAATGTTGGCCTCATAAAGAGAGTTTAAAAGTATTCCCTCTTCTATTTTGGGGATAGTTTAAGAAGTATTGGTACTAATTTTTAAATATTTTGTAGAATTCTTTTGGGAAGCCATATGGTGCTGGACTTTCCTTTGTTGAGAAATTTTGCTTACTTATTCAATCTCCTTATTTGTTATTGGTCTATTCAGAGTTTCTATTTTGTCTTGATTCAATTCTGGTAGGTTATATTTTTCTAAGAATATATCCATTTCCTCTAGGTTGTCAAATTTATTGACATATACTTGTTTATAATAGTTCTCTATGATATTTTTAATTTCTGTGACAACATTTGTAATGTTTCCTCTTTCATTTTTGATTTTGTCTTCTCTCTTTTTTCCTTGATTAGTCTACCACAGGTTTTTCACTTTCATTTAAACAACAACAAAAAAAACCTGTTTCATTGACTTTTTTATTGTTTTTCTATTCTGTATTTTATTTATTTCTGCTCTAATCTTTATTATCCCTTCCCATTTGGTAGCTTTGGGCTTAGTTTGCTCTTCCTTTTAGTTTCTTGAGATTTAAAGTTAGGTTGTTTACCTTATTCTTTAGATCTTTCTTCTTTTTAATGTAGATGTTTTCACATTGTATTTCTATTGGATATCCCTGGCGTATAGCAATAGCTGAAACATAATTGGTTTGAAAAAAAAAAAAATCATTGTTTGACCTGAACATGCTAGTTAAGGCCAGTCACAGCTCTAAAGGCTTTTACATTTTATCCTTGCAAGTTTGTGTTGAAGGTAATTGATTAACTCCACTTTATAGATGGAAAAGCAGAGGAAAGCAGATTATTCATTATGTAGACTTGAAATCATTGCTTAAGAGAGGAAAATATAGGAATAATAGGCACATTTCAACAATGATAATTTCTAGGTAGGTAGGATAGGTAGTAATTTTTTTAATCTGTACTTTCCGACATTTCCTCATATTTTCTGCAAAACACATATACTATTTTACAGTTAAAATATGTACATTTTTGGGCGCCTGGGTGGCTCAGTTGGTTAAGCAACTGCCTTCGGCTCAGGTCATGATCCTGGAGTCCCGGGATCGAGTCCCACATCGGGCTCCCTGCTCGGCGGGTAGTCTGCTTCTCCCTCTGACCCTACCCCCTCTCATGTGCTTGCTCTCTCTCACTCTCTCTCTCTCAAATAAATAAATAAAATCTTAAAAAAAAATATGTACATTTTTAAGAAGCAAAACAAAGCCTTTACTAAGGACATTAGGAGCATGAAGACAACAGTTAAAGAATAAAAACAAAAAAACAAAAAAAACAATCTCACGCCTGTGCAATTTAAGAATAACCTTCAAACTAATTTCTTTTGTCTTGTCGCCATATTTTTAATCGAGGCTAATAACAACAATTAAGATGTATCCTACTCTCATATGTACCCGCTAAAATTTTAACTGTTCTCTGAAGCCAGTCTTCTTCCTCCTTGTTCTGTAATTCTATCATAATATTTCTCATATACTTAACTTATACTACTTCCTTAGAGTTAATACTGACCATGATTTTGTTTCTTTAATTATAAGTTGGAAGAGCCAAAAGCCAAACAAACAAAAGAATAACACTGGAGTCTGCAAATACATGGAGCAATTTTATTTTTTCTTTCTTTCTTTCTTTCTTTCTTTCTTTTTCTTTCTTCTTTCTTCTTTCAGGTAAATATGTGCAGTTTGTTCCTTAAGACATTCCACTCTATAGCTTGATAGCATTATTCCTGCTATGAGAGAAACAGAGTCTTCTTAGCAAAAAAGTCAATGATTGTCATTAAGAAAGGGACATCAGGTGACATAACTAATAATAAATGCATAATAAATGATGCATTTAACCATTTAACAGTTCTTCTGCTTCACAATAAAATTATCCCTAAAGAGTTTATTCTTATATTGAACTTTTATCAAAGTTGAGAGTATATCATTCTTAATTTTGTAAAGCATTCTTTGTATTACCTTAGTGTCTTACAGTTTCAGTGACAGTTCTTACAGTTCTCTTTGCTGCCCCCACATATTTACATATGTTTATGGTATGTAAATTAAGCCTTCTTTTGAATTTTCATTCATCTGTAATGTAAAATACATAAACTAAATAAATAATTACATATATTAAATAAAAAATAACATAAGTGAGATTCTTTGGGTAATATATTGATGGCTGATTTTGTCTGAATTTTCTTCCTTCCTTCCTTCTTTCCTTCCTTCCTTCCTCCCTTCCTTCCTTTCTATAAATAAATATATACACAATCATATTTATATACATATATGCATATCTATAAACACATATATTCATATATAAACACATATATAAACATATTATATATAAACATATATTAATATATAAACACATATTAATATATAAACATATATATAAACATATATAAATTATATAAATATATGTATAAACATATATAAACATGTATTCATATATAAACATATATATGAGTTGTAGAAAAACTTGTCTTGGACTAAAATCTTTTATAAATAGTGTTATTTAAAGAGTAAATATAATTTTAGCAAAAGCAATTTATTTCTACCTATATCCTCCCAGTATCATTCACCTCTTTTTTCTTTGCTGAGTGAAAGAATGACCTGCTGCAGCTTGCCACACATGTTTCCTGAGATGAAACTTATTAGAATAAGAACATGATGAATTTTCCCATTTTTCTACATCCAATCAGTCTGCTCATTGTCTGAGAGCACACCAGATGACTAAAGATGTCAGTTGTTTCTCTCCAGGTTTTTTCCAGTAGCCTTGTGCTTTAATCGGCTGCTGCTTTGCATTTGAAAACTAAATCAGACTCAATATTTCATAGTCTTTTTGATCTTGGGTTTTATGATAATGCGACTTGGGCTACAGAAACCTCCTTTCAGAGAATTCAGATTTTAGCACCTGTTAGCAGGTATTAAAAAAACAAGTGCATCGTTTAAATTCTTCCATTCTTTTCAATTTGTTCACCTATAATTAAAAACATTTTGTCCATGAAAAGTGCGCTAGAAGATAAAAGTGATCTTTATGCATTTCTTTTTTATTATAATGTATTCCTTGAATTAACTTCCTACCTGTAAATCTCAATTTGTCCATCTCTAAAATGGGGAAGGAAGATGGGAGAATTAAGGTTTTGCTGAGTCATCAAGGAACATTTCTGTAGTAAGAAAAAGAGTCCCAAATTTGTTTACAATGTTTGTGTCTGTGTTGCAGCAAAAATAATGAAATTTGCAATCCAAGGAGCAATGTCGAAGCCCCGGTTAGGACTTAGCTACCAGGGGGCACAGGACACTGTATTATCCAGGTTCTTATTTTTCTTATCTGGGAAATGAAGTAGTTGGACTTAATGATTGAAGCTGAGGTTCTTTTTTTTTTTTTTTAAAGATTTTATTTATTCATTTGAGACACAGAGATACAGAGAGAGAGAGAGAGCATGAGCAGTGGGAGAGGCAGAGGGAGAGGAAGAAGCAGACTCCCCGCTGAGTCAGGAGCCCGATGTGGGACTCGATCCCAGGACCCTGGGATCATGACCTGAGCTGAAGGCAGACGCTTAACCATCTGAGCCACCCAGGCGCCCCTGAAGCTGAGGTTCTATATGTCAGTGTAAATAACTTGCTTTTTTAAAAATTTTATTTATTTATTGAGAGAGAGAGAATGATAGAGAGTGAGCACATGAGAGAGGGAGGGTCAGAGGGAGAAGCAGACTCCCCGCTGAGCAGGGAGCCCGATGCGGGACTCGATCCTGGGACTTCAGGATCATGACCTGGAGTCATATGCATAAGCAGTCGCTTAGCCAACTGAGCCACCCAGGCGCCCTAAATAACTTGTTTTTAAAAGCTTTTAAACTAGGCAAATCCATGGTATGTTATTACTGTTAATCATGAAAGAATCTCAAAATAAAATTTTAATAAAGTTATTAACTGTGGGAAAATCAAGGGTTTTATTTTGATATTCCTCTTTAATATTGAGTGAATAGCTCCTCGCTAGAATTACAATTGCAATATATATATATATACACACACACATATATATGATGGTCTTAACATTATAAACATTAAATATATTCAATATATTCCATAAATAAAGTAATAAAGCACTCCTTGATCAAGGTCTATTTAAAAAAAAAAATTATTTATCTATTTGAGAGAGAGAGAGAGCACATGCCCAAGCGCGGGGTGGGGGCGTGGGGCAGAGGGAGAAGCCCAACGTGAGGCTTGATCCCAGGACCACGGAATCTCAACCAAAGGCAAATGCTTAACTGACTGAGCTACGCAGCTGCTCCAATAAAGGTCTATTTATAGTATTTCTTACTTCTTTGTTTTCTAAAAGTCATTGAGATGCTCATGGTACATGAACCATTAGGAGAAAAATCTGCATATCACTTTTCTATTTTAAAAAGAGGCTGAATAGGAAGATCTCCATCTGTTAGAATAGTTTAAAATGAAAGTAGGGGCAAAAGATTTAGTTAGGGAGCAAAAAGCTGACAGTAAAATGTAAATAGATATTTTCTGAGGCTGGGGTGTGATGTGGAAATGCTGGGGTTCAGAGCAAATAGCCACGAGAAAATTCTTGAGACATCTTTGGTGCAAATAGTTGGTTTTATTAAAACACGGAGACAGGAATCCTGGGCTGAAAGAGCTTCACAGGGGTTGTAACGGGTGACTGATAGTACTTTCAAGTTGGGAGGGGGTTAGGAATAGTGTTACATCTCTAAGAAATTTTAGAAACAAAGTTTCCAGGACCTTGAGGGGGCTAGCTATTGTTAGGAAAAGGTCATTTATTACTGTCTAATAAAACCTTAGTCATGAGACCCTTCAGATGTATATCGGTGGGTCATATGCTTGGAGGATGATAGCTAACATATATCTTGGAGGGTAGAGATAAAGCAAGCTTCCAAAAGAATTTTTATATGTTAAAGGAGACTTAGAGGATCCTGGAGGTGGAGAAAATGTTAAGCTAAGATGGCCTTTAGTCCTTAGAAAAGTATCAAGATCTAGGCAGCTGAGTTCCTAGAAGAAAGTAATTCTGCCTGTTTCAAGGACTTGTCTTTGGGTTGTAAGTACTAAAGAAATTTAATTTGTTTCTTTTGCTTTTGTTTCCCACATGAATGGGGGAGTAAGAGGTATCAGGAGTAGAAAAAGATGGATACAGATTTTATTTCCTGTCTTTTATTCTTTTCTTTCTTTCTTTCTTTCTTTCTTTCTTTTTTTTTTTTTTATGTTTAACTTATTGACAATTTGGCAACAAGTGCTGCTTTGAAGAGACAAAAATGCATAGCTATGCTTTTGAACAATGTTCTGACTTACATAATCTTCAAAGCGGAAGTCTTTTGGGGTCCATATCTCAGCATTTAGCTTGGCTGAACACCTCCTGTTGGACACATGACCTCCTGCTTTGTTGACAATATGCTCCTGCTCCACCCTGTCCTGCAGAGCTCTCTCAGGCTTCTTTACCAATGCTTTAGGGCCTAGTTCCCAGCTTTCTCTTCTCCTTAAACATTCTCTGAAAGAGATTGCATTCATTCACATAGTTTTAATTGTTCTTTCTAGAATAGCTTGGATCTTGCTTTGTACTCAGGCTTTAACTGTTTGTATTTGACTTAAGTCTTTGTGAGTGATTTTAGAATAAATTTGAATACAAACTGCATCTTAAATTTTTTTTGTCACAAACTAAGGAAAAGAATGCATTTGTAGTGGACATTTAAATCTTAAGACAAGAATTATACTTAGACATCTGAGAATGGTTGAAAGAACAGTGGATGTTATCCTAAAGAAGAAAATGTTTCCAGAAATGACAGAATATTTCAAGGCAGTGATCCTAAGAAAAGAGGATAAAAACATTCCTTTTAAAGGAGTTTTAAAATTTGGAAATGGGGGACAAGTATTTTCAAGTGAATTGTTTTAGTCATATTATTTATTGTGAAATTTAAGTTGTTAATAAAATGATTCAGAAGATTTTTTGATGTTCTTGTTTGTGAACGTGGGCATAGATTTCATGAGTTTGAGATCCTTGCCGTGTGGTATTGGAATAAAAAAGTTTCCTCTGTGTCATGAAAGTTTCTATGTAAAACCTTCATTTGGAAGTAAGAGTGAGTCAAAATTTTTGTAAGCAAAGGATAATTTATCTAATCATCTGCATTTGTAAATAGTGAAACTTTTTTTATTAAACAAGTATATATACCATTGAAGGTATTCCATCTTATACTGATCATAAGTTTTATATATACCCAAGTGTGTAAGAAGGAGACATTAACCTACACTTGATGTCAAATAAGAAGAGGGCAATCTATGGAACAGGCACTAAATGGCTAATTGTGTCCTCACTGTTCATAATTCAGTATTTGGACAAGACAAATAACAGGAAGATGTATTGCACTAAAGATTCTAGTGTCATAAAACCTTTCTGACATAGAGAAAATATGCTACAGATATAAGAATTTGATGGGACATCATTAAAAACTCAATAGAAGACCCTCCTTATAATTTTTCTATTAAATGTATTGAGTGCCCACTTCACACTGGATTTTGTGTTTGGCATTTAAACAATGAAAGATAGATAAAATATGGATTCTGCCTTTTAAGTGTTTATCAAGAAATTGGGAAAGGGGCAAGATGAATAAAAACTTCCAATGCAAAGAAACAATTTTACTTATTTAAATGCATCATAAATGACAAAAGGTGTTTCCCACATATATTTTCCATTATAAGTGCCCCCCACCCATAAGCAGGGATTCTAACTAGAAGTATGTATGTGTATATGGGGATATGTGTGGGTGTATGTGTGTATGTAGAAAGGATCACAACATACAGTTAGAATCTTAATGTAAAGACGGGTAGAGTTCGGATTTTACAGTAGCTATAGTTTTACTTCACTTGGATTCCTTGTCCCTAATAATAATAATAAAAAAATCAGTTAAAAACAGCTGAACTCTAGTAACCCAAGTTAGTCTGAGAGTTATCTTCTATTTTCCTGCAAACCTGCAAAAGTATTGAAATAATATTATGAACCTCTAAAAAGATATCCAAATATTTCTGGCAATGAATATAAAAATATGCTGATTACAGGAGTGCCTGGGTGCCACAGGCATCCAGCTCCTGGTTTCAGCTCAGATCAGGATCTCAGGGTTGTGAGATCTAGCCCCATGTTGGGCTCCATGCTCAGTGTGGAGTCTGCTTGAGATTCTCTCCCTCTGCCTCTCCCATTCATGCTCTTTCTCTCTCTCATTCTCTCTCTCTTTCAAATAAATAAATAAATCTTAAAAAAAGAATATACTAATTACAGAATTAAAAATAATAAGTATAATGAATTAATTCCATGGTGTTGCATTTTAGAATAGGTTTAAGTCAAAGACTAGTGATTAATTTTGTAATACTTGTTATTACAATTTTTGCCTACACCTTGGTATATTTGTATTTGGTATTTTAAGAATACAAAATAATCAGTCATCCTAAATACGTGAGATTTATATTTTAAGGTAAATTAGTTCATTTTATTTTATTTTTTTTAAAGATTTTTTATTTATTTATTTGACAGAGAGAGATACAGCGAGAGAAGGAACACAAGCAGGGGGCGTGGGAGAGGGAGAAGCAGGCTTCCGCTGAGCAGGGAGCCCTGATGTGGGGTTTGACCCCAGGGCCCTGGGATCATTACCTGAGCAGAAGAGATGTCTGAGCCACCCAGGCATCCTTAAATTAGTTTATTGTAAGGAGTTTTTAAATGTTATAAAATTGGTTTTCAAAATTTAATGTTAAAAAGTTGAAAAATTGGTCAAATAACTGTAGATGTGTTTTATGTAGGATTTTTCTGGTGAATTATATTAGGTTCATCTGAGAGTGACAGATAATGAACATAACTGCAAATTAAAACTAAAATGTTTAGGGTTGCCTGGTTGGCTCTGTCGGTTAAGTATCTGCCTTCGGCTCAGGTCATGATCCCAGGGTACTGGGATGGAGCCTCACATCCGGGGGGGTTCCCTGCTCAGCGGGGAGTCTGCCTCTCCCTCTCCTCTTGCCTGCCACTCCCCCTGCTTGTGCTCTCTTTCTTTCTCTCAAATAAATAAATAAATAAAATATTTTTTAAAATGTTTGATATGTCTCTCATATTTAAGTCCACGAGGCCTACAATAATAATTTAAAACTGAAGGCTGGGAAGAGTGACATCAGCTAGATGGCAGACAAGTAAACTCCAAGCACTCCCTCCCCCATGGAATTATTAAACAACTAGGAATTAGCTACAGTAACTTTATAGGAGTTCTAGAAATCAGTCGAAGATCTACAGCAACCAAGTGAATGCCCCATCAAGAAAAAGCCTCCTGCAAACTGGTAGGAAATTCTGTGTGTTTTTATTGACTCTTATCTCACCCACTTCCCAGCACCGTGCCGTTTGGGGAAAGACCAGTCCTCAGTTCCCTCCCAGGAACCAAAAAGAGCAGCACAGAAGGGATTTGCAATGTTGTAACCTGTCTGGCTGTGGCGTGTGTGACTGGTCTTTGTCACCTAACTCAGACTTCAGATGGTCAAAAGTGGCATGCCTCTGATCCCAGGAAAGGAAAGGCTGTGGGCAGGAGTTGGCACCGCAGGGAGGAATGTACAGCTTTAGATGTATGGAGCAAGAAATTACTAATTAAGAAATCCAATGGCTAAGGCCCTGGGAAGAAACAGGGATTAGACTTTTGAGAAGTTAAGACATTTAAGAGCAATTGTCCATATGGGAGAGTCTTGAGAAAAGAGCACATGCACAGGCCCAAGAAAGAGTCATGCCCAAAATATATCTGAGAACACCTTAAGCCTTCCCTTGTATGAGGTACCTAGAGTAGTCAAATTCACCGAAAGAAAATGGAATGGTGACTGATGAGGGCTGAGGGGAGGGAAAAATAGAGTTATTATTTAATGAGTGTGGAGGTTTAGTTTGGGAGGCTGAAGAAGTTCTGGAATGGATGGTGGTGATGGTGGTACAAAAATGCCAATGCACTTAATGCTATTGAACTTAAAAGCCCATAGAATGAATTGCATGTTATGTGTATCTTACCACGCACAAAAATATTGAGTTGTGCTGAAAATAGGTCTCACTTGAGCCATTGTGATTAAGTCACTGCAGTTATACCATTCTAAGATCTGGGACTGTTTGCAGACTCAGAATTCCTAAAGGATAATAAAGGATAGTCCATGCAACTTAAAGAGGAACCATATTATAAATGCGTGCCACAAATCTTCCTTCTAGTGATCTCTAAAGGATCATCTGTCAGGTAGCTAGCTCATGTGTTAGTGCACACCTTCTCTAATCCTAATGTTGATGCTTTGAATCCAGACTGCCACTGTAATTCACTTATTGGTCAAAGTGGACATTCACTGAGTTTAGGTGATAAGTGGGTTTTTAACTAAACCTGTAGTACAATGGGACTAGTGTTCAGAGACCTTGTTTTTATTTGCCCAGTTTCTTCATATATAGTTAAAACTGTTATATTCAGCAAACAGGAGACTATCTACATTGCTCCCTGATATTTGGAGTGAGGGTTATCAGAGTAGGAATAAATAGTGAAAAGCTTGCAGCTTCCTCTTTCATAAAAATCATAAGTCAAATGCAAAACTGTATCCCCTCTGGTATGCAGAGATTATGGTCACCCTCAAAAATTTGAAAATGCAAAGATGGGGACTCTCATTACAACTTAATTTAACTTACCTTTTCAGTGTCTGTAAAAGAGCAATTGGTCTTGGAAGAATATAGTAGATTATTGTACATTATACCAAGAAGTATCTTCCGCTGTTGCTATTGTTCCAGATGTAATCTCATTACTGGAGTTAATTAATATTGTAATTACTGATAAATTTTGTATGATTGGTCATCATAGCAATGGTCCCTAAAAAATCACACCTCTCCCTATCCTTTCTCTAGTTTAATCCCTTCACTCATTAACGCTGGGCTCTGCCACGTGATTTGCTTAGGCCAATGGGATACAGCAAAATGACCCAAGAGGCTTGAAAAATGCTTGTGGGATAGGCTTTGCCCTCTCTTGCCTGTTACTTTTGGAAACTAGTCATGAGGCAAAGAAGTTAGGCTGGCCTGCTGGAGTCATGCAGCCCAGACAAAAGTCAGCATCGATTTCCATGCATACTTATAAAACTGAACAAAATTACATGAGATAATTATTTTTACAAATTGAAAAAAAGGTAGAACAGGGCTGGGATCCCTGAGAGAATAGAATCAAACAAGGTGAGCCCTGTAATCTCACAGCTTTACAACTTGAATTATGGTGCGAAGACATTTCTTTAGGCTGCAACACAAGGACAGTTTCCAAAGCAAGTTTCGTCTTGTGTTACCATGAAGAAAGAAGACAGAGACTGAAGTTCATATAGAACAAAGCAGATGGAATTTGGGGGGGCAGGGTACTAGAGAGAATGGGACTATCAGGAAAAGAGTTTCACAGAAGTTTCCTTGATTCTCTTAATGAAAATCAATCTATGCAAACATAAGGTATAATTTCATGAAGTCAAATACAGAATAACTTTCAGGGAAAAACAGAAAATTATAAGCTTAAAGATTCTCAAAACTCACTCAAGGCCCAGGAGAGTGGAAGGAAGAACAATTACTGAAACCACACAGGTCTGGGAATAGTTTAGGATTATACAAATCAGAATGGAAAGACCAAATAATATAGAATCTTCAGAATTATATCAACTTGGTAGTAAGACTGACTTAACTCTTGACTATAAAATTACTTTGGCTCTGTGTTAACAGATCAGAAATACAATCTTAGGAATGATTAAACTAATTCCAAGAAACTTAGGTAAACATAAGAAGAAAATCAAACACTATTTGAAGGACCTATCAAAATCTAGCAAACGAGAATTTAAAATCTGCAAAGTTCACTCTAAAATGAAAAAAAAATCTATTAAGTAGGAAGTAAATGTAATCTATAACCATTTAGTTAAAATCAACACAGAAATGACAAGAGATGTTGGAAATAAAAGGGATATTAGATGCTTAAAAGCTTCCTAAAGTTAGAAGAAGCATGACTGATGAAGAGACAAATGGAAGATACATAAAAGATAAAAACAGAATTCTAGAGATTAAAAATAAATATCTGAAATTATAAGTATACTGGAATTAATAAAGACAGAGTAAAGACTATAGAAGAAAAGATCATAGAAATTAAAAAAATAGAAACTAAAGTCAAATAGAGAGACAGAAGACAGAAAAATAAATAAACAGAGCAGCTATGAACTGTGAGATATTAATCAGACTAACACACATGTAGTCAAAGTCCCAGAAGAAAAAGAAAGAGAGGGAGATAAAATATATATTTTTGAAGGAATTATAACCAAAAAGTTTGCAAATTTCATAAAAATTTTAAACAAGCTCCACAAAAACAAGATCAAACAAACTCCACAAAAACAAGCAGAATAAATATAAGGAAAACCACATCAAAGTACATAAAAATCAAATTCCTAAATACCAGGGATAGGAGAAAATCTTAAAACAGCAAAAAATTACCAAGCTTTAAGTACTCAAGACAAGATTAAAGATAAGAATGACTGCACAATATACTTTGTAAAATATATAAACCAGAAAACAAAAAGAGAGATACATCTTTATTTCAATAAAAAAGTTAATCTAGCTTTCTTTAACCAGCAAAAATATTTTCCAACATTGAAAATGAAATAAGGACTTTTTTAAAGACAAACAGCAGCTGAAGGAATAAATCACCAGCAGAATGACACTATGAGATTTGAAAAGAAATACTTTAGGGGCCCTAGGTAGCTCGGTAAGTTAAGCGTGTGACTCTTCATTTCAGCTCAGGTCATGATCTCAGGATCATGTTCTCAGGGTTGTGAAATTGAGCCCTGGGTCCCTGGGTCAGGCTCTGCTCTGGGCCTGGATCCTGCTTAAGATTCTCCTTCTCCCTCTTCCGCTACCCTCACCCATGCACACAGGTACACATGTGAGCTCTCTCTCTTTCTAAAATAACTAATCTTAAAAAAAAAAAAAGTACTTCAGGCAAAAAGAAAATGACACCACATGTTCATTTAAATCTACATGAATGACATGTGCTGATAATGGAAATTATGTGGATATTTTCCTAATGTTTTACATTTTTAAAAAATAAATGAGCAAATATAAAAGCAACATATCTTGAGATTTATGACACATGTAGGTGTGATATATATGACAACAATAGTACAAAAGGTGGAAGGGAGTATAAACGTGTACCACTATAAGATTCTTTGATAAGTTAAATATATTACAAAACCTAGAAATACCTTTAAAATTAAAAAAATAGAGCAATAGTAAGCTAAAAATAAAGATAAATAAAATCATTTAAAAATTCAATAGAAGGGGCTCCTGGGTGGCTGGCTCAGTTGGTTAAGCATCTGTCTTCCGCTCAGGTCATGATCCTCGGTTCCTAGGATTGAGTCCCACATCGGGCTCCCTGCTCCATGGGGAGCCCGCTTTGCCCTCTTCCTCTGCCTGCCACTCCCCCTGCTTGTAGACTCTCTCTCTATGTCAAATAAATAAATAAAATCTTTAAAAAAATTTTTAAAAATTAAAAATTCAATAGAAGACCAGAAAAGAGGGGGGAAAACCCACAATTTGCAGGTGGAACAAATAGAAAGCAAAGAGCAAAATAGTAGATTGAAACCTAAATGTATGGATTGTTATATTAAAAATATTAATTTTATACACATTACAATCAAAACACAGATTGTGAGGTAGGTTATAAATTAAGACAAAACTATAGGCTATATTCAAGAAAGCAACATAGAAATATATAAAAAGATTAAAAGTTTAAGTTTTAATTTCCCATGGAGTTACAGGAAATCGATTTACCTTTCCTTATAAAAAAGGTAAAACACAGAACAAAACAAATGAAATAACAGCACTCAAGAAACTGGACAGCAGGAGAATGATACCTGAATGATGAGAAACAAATGAGATGAGCCATATAATTGCCAGCTTACTTCCTGGAGAATGTTTCTAAGTTATGATCCAGGGATGGGGCAACCCTGTAAAGACTGTCTCTAATTTGAGGAGATTGGACTGAAATTCTAGGGAAGACAAGATGGCAAGAGTTTATAGAACAGAGTATCAGAGAGGAGAAGCTACAAAGAGAGAGAACTCCAGAGATCTGAAGAGGGTCTTCTTCAGACACTTAGTTGAGTACTGATCACCACATGTACATGCCGAAAATACCCAACGCTGAGAAATAAACTATCTGACAGGATTACAAGGAATACCGCTTGAAGCTTATATAGGGTCAAGAATAGTGCCGTTTTCTAACAGCCCAGAGCAGGAAAACTCATAATTCAGGGAATATCAGTTGAGATAATAAGAAGGATTTTGCCTTAGTTATGGGGAAAAAAAATTAACCCTAGATTAAATGTATCTTCATACCCACCTAACAAAGATTAAATAATACCCTTAAAAAAAAATAATACCCTAAAATAAAACTGTTTCTCAGTAACTATCTATGTCCCACAACATGGGTGTATTTTCAGTTCAAAACCTTACATTTGGTTCTTTATATCTTTTATTAACTTGCTAAGTCTTTCTACTTTTTCATTTCATTCAAGAGTGTTTACAACTTGTGTCAAGTAATTCTGTCATCTCTATTATCTTGGTGTTGACATTTATTGTCTTTTTTTCATTCAGTTTGAAGTCTTTCTAGTTCTTGGTATGTTGAATGATTTTTTTATGGAAATTTGTTATATTATGAGATTCTGGATCTTACTTAATTTTTATGTTTTAACTGTTTTGTTTTGATGTTGCCCTGGCTGGAGAAAGCTGATATCACCTCACTATTACCAGGTGGAGGTAAGTCAATTTCTTACTAGGTGTCCATTGACACCCGAAGGGGTTGGGAGGCTCTTCTTACTCTTAAGCAAAGATGAGCACACTGGCTCCTCACGTGGCTTCCACTGGCACTGCAGGGAGGATGACATTGTCACTGCTGGGCAGGAGCGAAAATGCTGCCTTTCCAGTAGGCCTCCTCCGAGACCTCCTCAGCAGAGGAAGGAGCACCTTGCTCCTGATGAAAGCGGTGAAACTGTAGCCTTGCTACATATTCTTTATTAACACTGGGTGACTGGGATGTCTTGTTATTGGCCAGTGGGATTGAAAATGTATTCTCTGACACCATCATAACAGGTTCTTCATTACAGCCTTGGGAGGCTGGAAGTCGCTGTTCTCCACTCAATCTTAGCTGGAGGGAAGAAGCGTGGGAGCAATATTGTCTGTGGTGTTTGTCTGGAATAGAGGGTTACAATCTAAAAATTTTACATCTGTTTGGCTGGTCCTGGTCCTTTTACTAGAGAGTGTCAGCTTTTGTTTGGGCTTTATTTATGCTTGTGCCTATCAGTATTTTTAAGTAGCCAGCTTCTTTATCTCCAAATATAGGACATATGAGGCAAAAATAAGACCCAGAGAATTCACTTCCATGTCATTTCTAAGACCCAAGACCATTAACCAGTCTACCTTCTTCTCTCCATTTTTCATAATCTTCTACTTTTGTTTTATATATGATATCCAGGGTTTCTAACTGTGCTAAGTGGAAGCAGTGATATCTACTCCAGCTTCCCCAAAATAGATGTCTACATTTTCTTTTTGTGATAGGTAAATAATGAGTCTACATAAACATTTGATCCCATTGACTTCCGTCCTCCTCAGAGTTAGTTTCATAATCCACAATAAATTCTAGAGAAACTTTTGTATAATATTTAAAACTCAGATCCAGTGAATCTTGCCTTTAGAGTGATTTAAAGTTGTAGGTATAGTAAGGAGTAAAGATGGGATTCTCCCTAATGATGCAGTGATATTTGCATTAAAACTATGATTTGAGGCATGAAATATGCTTGATATATAGATTTTAACTGGCTTTAGGTTTAATCTACCAGTTAGAAGTCATTATAATAGATTTAGAAAATAGTTTGGGATTTGGAAGTATCATGGAAGAAAAGAGTAGAATAAGTAAATCTTGTTTGAGCTGAAATACTGCCTCTACTTTTCCTGGCTTTGTGACTGTAAAACAATTATTTAACCTCAATTTCATTGCTTTATCTCTAAAAGAACATGATACTTGCCATAATTATTTCCGTGGGTTATTTTATCCCTAAATTTTAAATTCTATATAAGTCATTACTCATTGATATCGATCATTATAATATTCACTATTAAAACCACATATTTTTGAGACCTCATTGGTTTAAGTTGAGTCACTGATAATTTTTCAAAAGGAAAACATAATGCATGTGCAAACTGCCTGATCAATAAAATATGAATTTTATGGACACCAAATATACCTGATAATAATAATATAAGTTTACAGATTCATAAAGCTAAATGAATATCAATCAGGTAAAAGCAAAGAAAGCCAAGTGTACATACTTACTTAATAGAGAAATAGCTGCAACATGATTTTTAATAACACATTAGGGGTTCTGCACACAATATCTCTATATAAGTAAGCTCCTAGTGGGCTGACTCTTCTGCAGAAATAAATTCTAAACTTTGTTGATAATACCAAAACAACAAGCAAAACAACAACAGAATCTACTCAAATGCTTTGCTGATGAACAAAGACAAGCTAGCTGATTTTGAAGAACAGCTGCTACATATAAGATAAAAGTAACAGCATGAGCAAATTTTCTGTTGTTACAGCTTTCAGCTAGAGGGAAACCCATGTACAGCTCTGTGTAAGGCATTTGCAAGTTTGAAAGAAAGAAAATTCATCTTTATGGTGTGACAATCTAGGAGACAGAGTTCAGTACCATTATAACCACAGAGAAATGCAGAGTTAATTTCAAAAGGAGGAGAGCAATAGAGGGGATAGCTGCATTCTATGTACACACTGTCCAGAATCTGGTTGATATGTAAGGTTTCCCATGCATAGGGTTGACTGCAAGCAACCAAACTATGGATGAAGACACTGAAATCAGATTTCAGCTGCTCTCCAAGATATGGAATTTGAATTTTGAGTCTGTTCAAGTTAAATTTTCTGTTAAACATACCAATATTCTTAAAAGGAATATAACAGAATCCTTAGTATCAAAGATAATATTTTCACAATGTCCAAATATGAACCAAAATTACCCAACATCTGAGTAACCAGGAAAATGTGACCCATTGTCAAATATAAAAGACAATTAACAGAAATGATCCCTGAGATGACCCAGATGTTGATATCACCAGAGAAGAGCTTTAAAGCCCCTATAATAACTATACTCATTAATATGAAGAAAAATGTTTTTGTAATTAGTGAAAAGATATATAATAACAGAAATTTCAAAACAATAAAAAAAAAACAAATAGAAATACTCCTACTAAAAAATAAACATAATATCTGAAATAAAATTTCACAGATTGGTCTTAACAACAAAATGGAGATTACATAGGAAAGATTCTGTGAAACTGAAAAAGATCAATACAAATTATCCAATATAAAGAACAGAGAGTAAAAAAGACTGAAAAATATTAATACAGTCTCAGGGACTTCTGAGACAATATCAAAATATTTAAAATACTTGTTATTGCAGTTCCTGGAAGAGAAGAGCAGGAAAATTTTTGAGAATATATTTGATAAAAACTTCCCTATTTTGGTAAAAAATATAAATATAGAATTTCAAAAACTTCAGTATATTCAAAGCAAGATAGATATAAGAAAACCATACCTAAAGGGGCGCCTGGGTGGCTCAGTTGGTTAAGCGACTGCCTTCGGCTCAGGTCATGATCCTGGAGTCCCAGGATCGAGTCCCACATTGGGCTCCCTGCTCGGCAGGGAGTCTGCTTCTCCCTCTCCCACTCCCCCCTCTTGTGCTCTCTCTCTCTCTCACTCTCTCTCTCAAATAAATAAATAAAATCTTTAAAAATAAAAAAAAAAAGAAAACCATACCTAAAGATATCATAGACAAAGTACTGTAAACCAAAAATAAGAAAAATCCTGAAAGAAGCTATATAGGGAAATCTACAACAAAATCCATGGATGCCAGAAGACAGTGGAATAAAATCTTTAAAATGTTGAGAGAAAAAAGAACTATCTACTCAGAAATATTACGTTGCAAAAGTATCTTCAAAAATATAGATGAAATAAAGACATTTTCACATAAAATATATTGACACCAGAGTGTAATACAAGAAATGGTAAAGAAAGTATTTTAGGCTGAAAAGAAATGATACAAGAGGATTTTTAGGAAGGAATGAAGCAGGTCAAAAATGCTAAAAACTGGATAAATGTAAAGGACAATGTTTTCTTATTGTCTTTAAAGTACATACATGATTTAAAGCAACTTTATAGCATTATTATGTAAAATTGTAATACATATTGTGAATATGTCATTAAGAGTGGGAAATGCTCCCAGAGTCCAATGTTTCTAAATTTTACTTACAGTGGAACATTATTAAACATAAGTAGAATATTATGAGGATATGTATAAATAATTGCAGTATTCATATAAATAATTGCTTTTTGTATTAATTATATATATAAATGAACAAAAAGAATGAGACTGGGTAAATTAGTTAAATGACATACCTTTTGATATCAGTGGTACAAATGGAAATCAGTTTCTGAGAAAGCTTTTCAGTAGGAATACCCACAAAATGAAATCCCTTCAGGGATTGAACTGCCAAGATGACAGACCACATAAAATTAGACAGAAAAACTATAAAATTTTTGGTCCCTAGTGTACCAACAGTAAAGATATCAGACCAGCTCATCAAAGTAAAACAAATCAATGGGAAAAAAGTTGCTTCAGCATATCAGATACAGTATATAAAGATCTAGTTCATGCACATTCTTGTGTTAACACTAAAGATCCATGTAAATTGAAGTTGCTTGAAAAGTTTTATGATCTGCCCACTTTCTCTAGATTTCATCAGCTAGGATCGTATTAATTATAACTTTGTAATTAATATGTGAAATGTATAATTAGATATGAATCTCTGAGATAAATAAAACTATAAAAAAGATATAAGAATGCTTCCAGTAATCACAGAATAGATACATATAAATACATATGGGATATATATGTGTATACTAGATACTAATAGTTTCACAGTTAAATATATACCATAATATATATTTTATTATGTAATAGTTACATACAGTTCTATATGTATATATACACTATTATACATAATATGATATATATGAGTTATATACATTATACATATATATGCTATATATGTAATATGATATATATGAGCTATATACATATGCATAATATATATATAAGCTATATACATGAGCTATATACATATATAATATATATTATGAAGTAGTTATATATAGTTTTATATATATTTATATACACTGTTACATATAATATATTATAAGCTATGTGCATTATATAATACATATATTTGTACTGAGCAGTTGAGTCTGGTAAAGGAAAGAACATTACAACCACATCACATTCACATTTAAATAAGGCCTATGTTGCAGATGCTAAGGTTAGGAGGGCACACCGATCAACGCAGCTGCCATGTTTTACTCTAATTTCCATCCCTGTTGCTCTTTTATAAGAAGTCCACATGCTGTAAGAAAGAAAGAGATGATTTCAAATCTACTAATTATTATCATGATGTTATTAATTTAGACCAAGATAATAATAAGATGGTGTCTATAAAGAAAGACTTCATTATGGAATTAATTGCTTTGATTAGGGTCAACACAGGAGAAAGATTTGCATAGCATTTAAGAAACAATTACTTTGATGGCTATTCAGGAGCCAAAGACATGCAAATTTAAAGAGAGCATTTTACAATTTCCCCTTTTACATTCAGATGCTAAGTTCTCTGATAAACCCCACTTGTTCAACAGAAAATTAAAATCACTGAATTGAAGAAGATCTGAGTAATGATGTATTATTGATGTATTCTGTAAATGTTCAAATTATTCTTGGATTCTATTTCAAATTTATTTCACAGAAACAAAAAATGGCATTACAAAGTCAATGTTAATCGTAGTGTTGATGTTGTGGTTGTTTTCCCCTAATAGATGTCGACAGAAGTAAATTATAGTTATCTTTATGAATTTACTGTTACTCTTTTTATTCTCCTAGTTCTTGACTAGAAGACACATATGAAATGAGAAACATCTCTATGTTTAACACCTGCTTCCAATTCATTGACTAAAAATGTAACTTAATTCTTTTGTTTTGCTGTTCTCAGTATTTTTATTGCATTTTTCTCTTTGATGAGTGCTTAAACTCAATTTGAGAGAAAGAATCTCAGATAAATCCCTCATATAAAAACATAATCTCCTTGAGAAATGAAAAATTACCAATATATTTGATATGTATAAGTAAACTAATTTTGTTTTTGCTTTTCTCTTATTCTCTTGGTTGGTATTCACTGTAATGTCCCTTTGAAGTAAGTGAGCAAAACCATACCCAGGAGTGTATTTGACCATTAAAATTTAGTGGGAGTCATAAGCCTGTAAATGTCAAGATATTTGACTACTATTGAATAATAAGCAAACTAAAAATAGTTTTCTGATTCTAAAACATCTGCTTTATATTGAAAAATGACCATTAACCAAATTGCCAAATGTTCCTTTAAAAACATATATGAGCAAATGTTTCCCTTTCATACTATTTTCTTTTAAATTATGCTCTCATGTCAACAAAACATCTTACTTTGAAAATAAAAGGAAAAGGTAAAAATATGAAAACAAAAACAAAAATACAAAAGTTTGACCTATCTTTGACATTTTAATTAACAACAACAAAACATCTAGAAAATATAGTATCCCTGATTTTTCTTTCATATAATCATTTTAGAGACATAAGACACTGTAATTACAATGCTATGGATAAATTCTCATCAAAATTTTCCTTATTCAGAATCCATAAACCCTAAGTAAAAACCAAAGTGTATCTACAGAATTATTTTTCATTAAAAAAAAATTTTTTTTAGAGCAGTTTTGAGTTCACTGCAAAATTCAGAGAAAGGTACAGAAATTTCTGTTATGCCTTCCTGTCCCCACACAATTGTAGCTGTCTGAGCTCCATTTTTTCCCAAACAATACACTGATATTTACATAAGATATTTGTGAGTCTGTAAATAAAGCTTTCAGTTTTCCATATGATGCAAGGCAGGCTGGGTCTGGGCACCCAAAGGGGGATCCTGCAGGACAAGGCAAAGGGTCCTTGGCTTCAAGCAGGATGGAAATCAAAAGTAAACAAGTAGGAGGGGAAAGTTTGTTGAATGTAGAGAGAGCAGATACAGACCTACTGAGTGTCCAGGAGACTCAGAAATGAAAGGAGGGAGTCTTCTGTTTGCTGGGCATCTGGGGTTTTTATTGGCTACTGTGGTCTGGTGCTCATGCCCTCTTAGGCATCTAGGAACTGGTCAGAATAAGGATTGGGTCCAGGTGTCCTTCATAAGTCATTCATTCCCTAAAGTCAGATGTCTTGATGTTGAGGTATTCTGAGTTAGTGGTCTTGGAGAACTGTTTATGATGACCCCACCCCGTCACTCCCTACATGCAAACTACTGTGCTGGAAGACTCCAAAGATAGTGTCTCTTTGTCCCTGACGAGGAGGACATATGCTATTTGCATTGCAAGGCATGTGTAGAGTGGGGCTAGGGGTGCAGGTCCTAGTGAGAATAGAAGCTGGAGCAAAGGAAAAAAAATGTCTTTTTTTTATGGGGTCCCTTCAGTTTTCCTGTCTCACACATACGAGATCAAAATTGAAATGTAGTTTTCAACAATGCAAATGCAGTAATAAATATATTCATTTAGCATGGTCAAATAAAGACTGTTAGTTTAAATCCATACCCTAAAGCGAGGATTAAGGAATTAGAGTCTATAATTCTCCTTCAACTGCCCTTTAATTTTAAAAATCATCCAGCCAAGCCCAACTCATTACATTTTTCATGAAATTTTAATTATATATTTTTAGTACCAAAAACATCTGCAGAAGCCTTGCCTTGAATGGCTACTACATTGCAGATGACCACAGACAATAAATAAATCAGCTCATGTTTTAGTGTGTACCAGAGCTGGCAACATTAGTATCATGAGATATTAATTATAGGATTTCAACTATCTTGCGTCCCAATTAGGCTATATAACCAATCCCAGATTTGTTACATTTCCCTGCAGATGTGTTGCCCACATCTCTATCTTCGGAACAATTTTTTTATTAGTCAAAGATACTGGTTATAATAAATTGAATCCAACTCTTACTAACTAAGCAGAAAATGAATTCATTATAATTCTGGATTTATTGAAGAGATTACCAAAATAAGGAAAAGGTTAAGAAACGGAGCAGAAAATGAAAAGGAAACAAGAAACACCAAGCTGTAGGAACCATAGCCAAGTGCTTGCTAGTCTGATCAGGCATTAATGTGGACTCAGCCATCAGCACTACTATGGAACACCACTGGTCTTGGGTACCAATGCTACACTCTTGCTGCATAACAACGCTTTATATTTTTCCTGCCATGACTATGCTAATTCTAAGGCTGATAGATTGAGAAGTTTATTAAAGTAACTATTAAGTGGAAAGGCCTTGCTTATGAAAAATAATTACTATTTTAACTACTCACCTAAAAATATGTAGAGAAGAATGATTCATTCAATGCTCTCAATAAACCTTGATCAGAAATCCAAGTTCATTATCAGCTTGTCAATGGATCACCTGGAAAACTACCTCATTTTGTGTTGCCACTTTTTTGTGGCATGAAGTAATAAAGAATATCATCCATTTCCTCTTTGTAGATAGAAAGCCTCAGAAAGGGGTGCCTGGGTGGCTCAGTCGTTAAGCGTCTGCCTTCGGCTCAGGTCATGATCCCAGGGTCCTGGGATCGAGCTCCGCATCGGGCTCCCTGATCAGCGGGGAGCCTGCTTCTCCCTCTCCCACTTCCCCTGTTTGTGTTCCCTCTTGCTGTCTCTCTGTCAAATAAATAAATAAAAATATCTTTAAAAAAAAAAGAAAGAAAGCCTCAGAAAATGTTGGAGTTTAAAAAGACCACTGAGTAGGAGAATATTGAAGTTATGGGGTGTAGCATAGCCTCCTGATTAAGATATCCTGGCAATAATCTTGGCTCCTTCACTTAGGAGGCATATGATGCTGGGTATTTTTTAAACCAATCTTCAAAATAGGATAATAATTGTAACTATCTATGTATATATAATATACCCGTAGTATTGTAAGCATTCAGTGAATTAAAACATTAAAAATGTTAGAAGAGAATCCTGACATGCCATAATTATGCCTAAATTTTATTTTTTATATGTATACTGTGAAACTTGAAAGGTATAGTCTTCACAAAGAAATCAATGTAACATAATATGGTTTTGATATGTAAATCATATAGGAATATGCAAGAGTTATAGGGAAAGGTGATGCAGAAATAAATTTGAGTATACGAAGTGTACGTTAAAATACATAAGCCATGTTGTAAGTTTTATATTTAGAGGAAAAATCCAAATTATAAAAAGTTAATGCAGTTAAACTATGTGGTTTTTAGAATGTGGAGTATTGATGTGCAGATTATGTGAGATAAGAAAAAAATATATGCATCAAGGTTTAGGCAAAGACATTCTGCAATGAATAAGCAGTAACAAAGGACGGAGTGAATAAGAAGTAAAAGAGATACACAGGTAACCAGAGAGTGTTCTCAGAAGATTTAGAGAATCAGCATATGCCAAAATTCCCTGGGAATCCCAAGCAACAATCTCACCCAAAGGAATGTGGACTGGTGGACTGGCCACATTTAGCTAGAAGTATAAAGTCCTACTTAAGTGGGCTGGATACAGAGATCCATATAAACTAGATGGGATTGGTTGAAAGAATGGAAACACTCATTTGTTTGTCAGGCTGTCAAAAAAAATGGTACCACTAGGAAATTTAGCAATCAGGTGCTAGGAATAAACACTAGTAGAGGGTTTTAATATGTAACTACTAATATGGGCTCTGGCCTTCCTTGTATTGTCCAACTGTATTCTCTTATCTAATTGCTTATTGTTTTGTGTTGTAGTGTCTTTAGTATATTGTATATTTGTATTGTTGGGAGCCCCAAGTCATCATTGTAAAGATCCTAGTAGAATGAACAGATAGAAAGCATTTATTGGGGCACCTGGGTGGCTCAATGGGTTAAGCATCTGCCTTTGCCTCAGGTCCTGATCCCAGGGGGCCTGAGATGGAATCCTGCATCTAGTCTGGGCTCCCTGCTCAGTGGGGAAGCTGCTTCTCCCTTTCCTTCTGCCCCTCCTCCCCACTTGAGCTTTGGCTCTCTTTCTCTCCCGAAAAAATAAATAAATAAAATCAAAAAAAAAAAGGGGGGGGGAATTGGAGGGGGAGATGAACCATGAGAGACTATGGACTCTGAGAAACAAACTGAGGGTATTAGAGGGGAGGGGGGTGGGGGATGGGTTAGCCTGGTGATAGATATTAAGGAGTCATGTATTGAATGGAGCACTGCGTGTTATACGCAAACAATGAATCATGGAACACTACATCAAAAACTAATGATGTATTGTATGGTGATTAACATAACATAATAAAATAAAAGAAAGAAAAAGCATTTGTCAATAAATTAAAAATCTACAAAAATGGGCATTTAAACTAAAAAAAGTTCATAAAATTGATACAGATGATTAATAAAGTCATGATAGCACATTGATTATTCCAATCAAAGAAATACAAATTAAATAAAAAAGAGATGCTTGCTTTAACCTCTTAAATAACAAATGCCATTTTACAACTTAGGAATTGTAGAAATGATGGGAATTTGAGACAAACTAGCAGGCTAATCATTTTAAATTCCATTATATCCAATAGAAATGGACTACTCATTAGGCTAATTGGGAGTGAAAAATCAATATTTGTGTCCCCTTGAAACTAGCTTTAAACAAATATAAAAAGAAGATAAAGTCCTTTAAAACACCACAAATCAAAACTATGGGCTTTACAAAGGTGTGTTAAAAAATCCTAGCCAGCTCCATGTGAGATTCTTAAGATCTCATATGCTTTTAAACACTGCTCCCAACACATACACCTTTTTAGTGTCCAGAATTTAACATAGTGTCTGGCACATACTAGGTACTAAATAAATATTTATTGAGTAAATAAATTAGTAACTTAAGTCAGTTGTCTCCCTTTTGATTAGAATTTGAAAAAAAATTAATGCAAATAGTTTACGGTTAAAGGTTTCCTCAGGAATCAGATGCAAATGTTTATTTGAATCTAATATTTAAGATAAAAAGTTAATGTTTTATACATAGGGTTAAAATTAGAAATTAATATTTTACATATAGGGACACAATTTAATATTAATATTTAAAATTTAATATTATTTCATATTACATATAATATGAAACAAATAATATAAACTAAAATTTTAATATTTTATATAGAGAGAAAAAATAGAAATTCATCTTCTTAAAAACAACAACAAAATACAAACCCCAAATGTAATCTAGACTATGACATAGTCTATGGAATTATTTGTAACTTGTTTATTTCTGGTGTGGCAAACAATAATATCTTCATTCACTGAATAATTATTGAGCATCTGCTCTGTGACAGTAACTCTTCTAGGCACTGGGATCATATCGTAAACCAAACAAGTCTTCCCACTCATCCAGTGCTAAGCTCTTAGTTTATAGGGTCAGGTGATAAATAAATATTTCTCTGTGTCTGATGGTGATAAGTGGTTTAAGTTTAAAAAATGACCTCAGGGTAAGGGGTTAAGAGAGTGCTGGTGGATAGGTGTTGATAGTTCTCTTGGATAGGTATCTAGGTGTGAAATGTCTATGTCTGATGGTAACTCTGTAGTTGTTTGCAGAACTGCTAGACTGTGTTCCAAAGTGGCTTCATCATTTTAAATTCCCAACAGCAGTGTATGAGGGTTCCAATTTCTCCATATCCTCTCCAATACTTATTCACACACTTTTTGATTCTATTCATCCTAGTGGGTGTGAACTATTACCTCATAGTTTTAATTTGCATTTTCTTGATGGCTAATAATATCAAGCATCTTTTAATGTGCTTGTTGGCCATTTCTGTATCTTCCTTTGATAAAGAAGAGTTTTCAGATGTTTTTGCCATTTTTTAATTAGGCTATTTTTCCTTTGATAATTGAGCTGATGAGTTTATGTATATTCTAGACACAAATCCCTTATCAGATATATGGTTTGCAAATATTTTCTCCCATTCTGAGGCTGCCTTTATACTTTCTTGATGGTGTCCTTTGAGGCATATATATATATATATATATATATATATATATATATATATATTTTTACTTTTCATAGAGTTTATCTATTTTTTTTCTTTTTGTGTTTGTGGCTTTGGTGTCATATGAAAGAAACATTTGCTATATTTGAGGTCATGAGAATTTACCTCTATGTCTTCTTCCAAGAATTTTATAATCTTAGTTCTTACATGTACATCTCTGATGCATTTTGAACTAACGTTTGTATATGATGTGAGGCAATATCCAACTTCATTCTTTTGCCTGTGGCTATTTACTTATCCGCGCCATTTGTTGAAAGACTATGCTTTTCCTTATTTAACAGTTTTGGGACCACTGTCAAAGTTCAGTTGACTACGTGTATGGGTTTATTTCTGGACTCAATTTTATTCTATTGATCTGCATGTGTGTCTTGTGCCAGCATCACAAAGTCTTGATTACCACTGCTATGTAGTCAGTTTTGCAACTGGGAAGCGTGTGTCCTCTTACTGTATTTTTCTTTCTCAAGGTTATTTTGGCTATTCAGTGTTCCTCGTAATTCCATAGGAATTTTAAAATCATCTCATCAATTTCAGTGGCGAAGTCAACAGGGATTCTGATGGGTATTGCATTGAATATGTAGTTCAGTTTGGGGATCATTGCCATCTTAATGTTAAATCTTTTAATTTGCAAACATGGGATGATTGTCCATCTATTTAGATCTTATTTGATTTTTGACAATGTTGTCTAGTTTTTACATTATAAGGTTTGTGTTTCTTTTGTTAAATTTATTCCTAAGTATTTTATTCATTTTGATACTATTGTGAATATAATTGTTTTTTTTTTTTTAATTTCATTTTTGGAGTCATTTCAAGTGTACGGAAAATACATTTGATTTTTGTATAGAGATCTTATATGCTGCAAACTTGCTGAACTTGTTTATTAGTCCTCATAGTTTTTTAGTTGATTCCTTAGGATTTTAAATTCATATTATTTGCTAATATTACTTCATCCCTTCCAATCTGGATCTTTTCTTTTCCCCTTCCTTCATCCTTCCCTCTTCCTTCTTCCTTCCCTGTCTCCCTTCTCTGTCTTCTGTTTTTGTCTCTTTCTCTTTCTCTCTTTAATTGTCCTGGCTAGAACCTCTAGTACAATGGTGAATAAAAGTAGTGGAAGTAGATGTCCTTGTCTGATTTCTGATCTTAGGAGAAAGAAGTCAGTCTTTCACCATTGAGTAAGATTCTAGCTGTGTATTTGTCGTAGATGGCCTTTATCAGGCTGCATATAATCATTTCTATTCCCAGTTTGTTGAGTGTTTTTATCACGGAAGTGTGTTCCAACCATTTAGTTTTAGGAACCAAGGAATACCTTACTTATCTTTATCTTGGTGTGGCCATGATGCTGGCCTCTTTCTAACCAAGCATCAAGAGTTTAGCTAAGCTACTCCGTGGTACTGCTGCCTTGGCATCCATTTTATATGGCCAAGTGGCCTGCAGGAACTTCAAACTGACACTAGCCCACTCATGCAAGTGCACATGAGGTAACAGCTGGTTACAGCTCATAGAGTCACAAGCAAATGTAAATTCCTGGTATGGTTTCCCCAACAGCCCTTGTGATCAATGTCTCTCCTGTTTCCCAGGGCCTTCACCTTGTGTGCCTCTTAGTTAAGACATCTATGGAGCTTAAGAAAACCCTGTTCTTTTGGTTGGAATTACCAACCTGACCTTCGACTGAGAACCCCAAAGCACTCTACCTATAGAACCTAATTAGCTCATAAAGGCATGTGCCCCAGGTCCTGTCTCTCTCTGTCTACCCTCTGCCTTCCCTCTCTGTGTGGCCCCTCAGATTGTACAGTGTACTCCATTCAGACCTGAAAGTAATAAACTCTTGAATTCCAATTTCATTTGTGGTCCATTGTTGAAACACAGCTTACTGTCCTGCACCCTGTACTGCACTTAACAAATGTTAATTTAACACCAATGTTAACACCAAGGCTCTGCTGCATTCTCAGATACTTAGAGACACATCGAAGCTACTTTCAGTATATCTCTGCTGAGTTGAGGATCTGGCACTGGTATGTGGATTCATGCAGCCCACTCTAATTACGTAAGCCTCAATCTTCACAGTACTGCTAAAACAGCTTTCATTCTGCTATGAAATTAGAGGGGAGATATCTACTTACTTTTGGGTTATATTGTTATAGAGGTTGTATAGAACTTAGTAAGACAGCTCCTTTAGTTAACTCAAATCTTTGTTCTTTCTTCCAAGATACATTGTGCTGCTGGGTCAAGTAATAGATACTCTGTTTTCTGAAATTCTTCCTTCGATTGTGAGCAGTATTAGCTACCACCCCTCACCATCACTCCACCATGTATTTTAGAGGAATTCTCTCTAAATTAGCTGTATCCCAAACTTACTTTCATTTAACTTAGTAATCCAATGCCACCCTTGTTTTTGTTCTCTGCTTTACCATATATTACTATGTTGTCTTGATATGAATGATGATTATATGGTTTTAGGTTTTTGGGGTTGTTTGTGCCCCACAATCTAAGAAATTGAATTTAATTAGATAATTGTGATAGTATAAATCTTTCTGCTTCTAGCAAAGTCAACAGATTGCATTAAATTTACAATTAGTACATTATTTCCTTGTTCAAAAATATTTGTAATCTTCCAGTACCTATAGGATATTGTCTGACTTAAATATATTTGAGGTACCAGAATCAGTTACAGTATTTTGGGATGGGGCGGGGATGCGGACTGACAAAGACTGCATATCCCATGGATCTAGAGTGGTAAGCAGAAGTCTAGGTGATGGGTTAGTAAATAAAGTTAAGATGGGAGGGCTGTAGCTGAATGCAGTCTCATCAACTCTCCTCATTATCAGTGGCCACATCTTTGCAAAAATGCTGTATGCCGTGTCTTCATTAGGAAGAACAATTCCAGATCAAGCCTCTTGTTCATAAATTTGGAAGCTGATTGCCCAGGGCTTCTAGTGTATGTGGTGGTGGTGGTGGTGGGTAATCAGGGGTGGGTGTGGGTGCGTTAGCGAGTAGAAGATCAGGAGGAAGAAAAAGAATGAAATTCAAAATAGACTTTCTTCTAAAGTGATTAGCTAATTGAAGAAGATGGAATATCAAACTTATAGATGAAAGACCCTTCACTGAGGTAGCCTAGGAAAGACTGGAATAACAGACTGTCCCAGACAAGGAGGTAAGTCGTCAAGTTTGATGAGCCTTAATTAATTCCTCTTAGAAGGTGAGAAATACCTGGATATGAGAAAAAAAAATACACTTAATACATTTCTCCACTCTTTCATGTATTGGTAATAAATTTCTGAAGACTAAGTTTTTTTAATTAGAATTCACATTTCTGACTAGTAGACATTATCATTTTAAGAAATCTACTAGAGAGCAATTATTATCTAGGACTTAGTTCTTTATTTTATTCTACCAGTGTGACTGTCACAATAAATTTAAAAATATTTAAATTAATGAAGAAATTAACATCTTTCATTTTTATTAGGTTATTTAAGGAATTGTATGTATAAAACTATATTTTACCTAGATACTATTGTATTTTATAGTTCCTAACAGTGCCCTTCATATTTAAATATTTTAAAATAAGTTCCAACTTAATTGTCTATTTCTCCTTCTTGTCTGTTACTTTTACCTGGAAGAGTTATCTTAAAGGACACTGTAACTCCGTAGGCCAGAAACATGCTTAAACTTGTTTCGTGGGGTTCTGGTTGATATAGTTCACTAATATTCTTTTAAAATGAGAAAGAGGTGAACACAGCAAGACAACTCTGCTTGAATGCTACTACACAGCATCAGAGATTTTTTTTTTTTAATATTTTTCATCATTCAATTTAGATTCATCTTCTGTAGCTTGAAGAAGAAAAACTAGCAACAGTTCCCATAAAAACAACCTTTCCAGGTGGTTATCGGGTCCAATTACAGCTTCACAGCTAGGTATGTCTCGACTTGCTAATGAATTGGGAAATAATGCTAAGAATATAGCAGGGGATATTTAGTTTAAATAAGAGAATTGGTTAGAATGGAAAATTGGTGTTATATAGAACATTTTTATCATATAGATGTTACAGATTGAACTTACTCATGTCCACTTAAGACACAATGCAGAAACTGTATTTTAAAGCCAACTGGATAAATGGAGAAGCATATGAAGAAAATTCCATATGGTGCTCACTTAAAATCATACTTTCAAAAGTAAAAGATTTATTTTAAAATAGTTATTTTCATATCCTAATAGGGTCAGTGGGCATTGAACTAGTTTATTTGCAACAAATTCTGAGGGGCAGATTAATATACATGAATCATTCTAGTAGTTGTTCATTATAATAAAATATTTTGGTAGTGTTACTTGTTAGGTAGGCAGAGAAAAAGAGTCATTTGCCTTATTACATGAGGATTTCCTATATTCTAAGTTACTTCATAACTACATTCAAATATGCAGACACAGGGCGCCTGGGTGGCTCAGTTGGTTAAGCGACTGCCTTTGGCTCAGGTCATGATCCTGGAGTCCCTGGATCGAGTCTGCATCCGGCTCCCTGCTCGGCAGGGAGTCTGCTTCTCCCTCTGACCCTCCCCCCTCTCATGTGCTTTCTCTCTCATCCTCTCTCTGTCAAATAAATAAATAAAATCTTAAAAAAATTATATGCAGACACAATTTTAAAAATGAAGTTTATCCTCTACTATTAAAATCAAAATAAAACAGAGAGAGGAAATATTTAAAAAAATAAAATAAAAACAAAAATCTCTGAGAACTAAGAAATGAAAAACTGTATTTATCATCAATACTTCTAACTAGGTTCAATGTCTTTTTCTTGTATTTTATATTGATAGTAGAGAAACTGGTTCTCTGGTATATTTTATTTCCTTGGAAATGCATGAAAAAATACTTTTGAGTACTGCACGTTCAGATTACCATATACCACAAAACGCTATATAGAATTATCAACTGGCTTTCTCTGACAAGAGCTAACACTACACTTTGTGGAATCATGCTTTTAAGGAAAAAGAAAAGCAGCAGGAAGTCCTTTCGATTGTTGATTATATAATTCCCAGTGCTGTATATAGCTGTAGGTTGAATCTAAGAAAACTCAGAGGTGCATGGACAGTATATTTATATTGTTCACCCTATATGTCAGATGGTTTAATTGATATATTAAGGTTGAGTTAGCATGAAAGTGCAAAATCTTGAGAAAATTCTTTTAAGACTGTAGAGAAAGATGCACAGGGATGCCTGGGTGGTGCGGTCAGATAAGCAACCTGACTCTTGGTTTCCATTCAGGTCGTGATCTCAGGGTCCTGAGATTGGGCTCAACATTCAGCACAGTGTCTGCTTGAGTTTCTCTCTCCTCTTCCTCTGCCCTGACCCCTCTAAAATAAATAAATAAATCTTTAAAATATATATATAAAGATGCATAAAGATGATGAAAATATTTTTCCACTTGTATTAAATAAACTGATGGCTTTCTGATGACTGAAGAGAAGTGATAGTGAAAAATTGAGTAAAATGACATTTATTTTCATCAAAATTGTTTTCACAATTCCTCATCTAGTAACCTATATTGGGAAATATGAACGGCAATATGATCAACATTCATATACATGGATAGTCTGTAGTTTTGTGCATTATATTAAAAATTTAGAACCAACCAAAAGTTTGATGATAGAGCAATTGTAAACACTGTAAGTTGGCATATTAGTAGTCATTATATCACTTATTTAATTAAACTTTACAGAATGAGAAAATGGTACTGATAATTATAGAAAATTGATAAAAATCATGATTAAATCTGTACATATTATACAGCAAGTTTTTTTTATAAGAAGTCATATTCATATATGAAAACAAAACACTCCAAAAAAAGAGGCCATCATGATAACATTGTTCTCTAAATCGTGGGATTATTATTTTTATTATTTACATTTTGTGTACTTTCCAAATATCTACAATGGGATATAGTATTTTTTTAATCAGACAAGAAGCATGATAAAACACTTGCAAAAATTTTGATGCAATGATTCTATGAGAAATAGCTAATTTTGATATGATAAAATTAGAAAGTAAAGCAAAATAAACATTAATTTTTCTAAGTTTCCCATTTCACATTTACCAGAGAAACATGCTATATGTAGATAAAACTAATTTGAACAGAAATGTATTTATCTTTCACTCAAAGCAAAGGTCATAAGAAAATCTCTAAATAGAATAAAATTGTTAATGAAATTATTATTATTATTTAGATTTTATTTATTTATTTGACAGAGAGACACAGTGAGAGAGGGAACAAAGCAGGGGGAGAGGGAGAGGGAGAAGCAGGCTCCCCACAGAAGAGGGAGGCCTCCAGGGGCTCGATCCCAGGACCCTGGGATCATGACCTGAGCCGAAGGCAGACGCTTAACGACTAAGCCACCCAGGCGCCCCAGTGAAATTATTTTTATCCTAAAACTATAAAAAAATTAATTCTCATATTTATTTTGAAGAATTTATGTTTTATTACTGATTTTTAAGAATTAAGAATTCCCTGTATTCCTAGATCATCTTTGCCCTTTTAAATTTTGAAAATGTAAACTCCAGGTTATAATTTTCCATCATTTGTCTATTTGTTTTTTAAGAGTTCACTTGCTAAATTCTTAGAGCTTTTACTCAATTCAGATAGAAATCAGGTTTATAGACAAGAAGCTAGTGTTGAATGAAAAGATTTAGCAAATATAGAGTTATTTATGCTAGCCTGTGTTTGCTTTTTTCTGAGCACACTAACAATTTTTCTTAATTAAAACCTAGCTAGACATACATTCCAGAAGAAAAGGAATTCAGCTAATATTTGCAATTTCTTCACTGAGACATAATGCCACAGATATTTGGGACTAAAAATATTTCTGTTCAGTATTCAAAAGTATGATTGGTCAAGGCTAATCAATTACTTTGATTATAACAATACATACGAACAACAGTCCAATGCCAAGGTAATAAAAATCAATAAAGTGACCAATAGGCAAATCTTCTATCAAGATTCTAAAGCATTTCTGTCAGGCTTCCTGCTATAATTATCTCTTGATGAACTTAACATGTTTAATGACTGTGAAATTGTATTTCTACAGAGACAATGCACATCTGGAATAACAGCATGCAATTCAGCTGCCTCCAGAGTACCATACCATTGAGCACAAGACTTCAAATAGAGTCCTCACAGTGAAAATGAAGCTTATTCTTTGACATGCTAATGCCTGTCTTGGCCTGGTCTCATTTTAGACTTGCCAGTACGACAGACCAACTTCAAAGTGTCAGGGGAGTACTTTAAAGTTACTGTAGCATTTGCTTATTTTGACGAATACACACTTTTGCCATTAGATGAACGATTTGGACCTTCTCTGTCTCACTTTCACCTTATCATCTTTAATTAGTGCAAAACCCATGAGTACCAGCCTGTGAGATCAAATGGAAATGCCTGTTTGATGATCCAAATGCCTTAAGAAGCAAACGGAGGAACAGCTGTTTTGTTTAAAATGAAGGAAAACAGAAGGTAGCATAGAAGAAGCGTGTGAAAACTTAATCATCTCCAAATGCTAAATGGCCTTGTCATAGTTATAAGGTATGAAGGGTAATAACTGGAAATGTTTTCGACTGAGGGTTCTTGCTCTGCGAAGATCCCTTCCCTCTTAGCTTTGGTGTTGGGGGCTTAGTTCCAGACAAGCTGATTATCCCTTGAGCTAGTATTTGGCATGTTGGCCTAAGGAATGTTCTTTGAGTGCAAGTTTGTAATTTGAACTTGAGTTCCCACCCACAGAGGAAAAAAAACTCTGAAGCCAGGAAGAGTAAAGCTATGTGAGTTTTAAAGTTTGAAGTTGTATGCCATTAAAGTGAGAGTTGATTCTTATAAAATTTGTCATGTTTTATACCCATGATAATAATATTTAAAAAATATAGTAAAGTATTGGTATTCAGTAGCCTTTTAAAAAATGCTAGAAATACATGGACTACAAAGTTGAATTTAGGACTGGATTATATTTCCTGGACATGAGAAAACAAAATCTTAAAATTTGATTTGTTTGGTCATAGCATCTATAAAATAAAATGTTTAAGAATCAAAACCACCATAATATGTATAGAAATACGAATATATAGAGAGAGACACTGAGGTGTACCAACTTGCAGAGACAAACCAAAGTTTTTATTTATATCATGAACCTTGCCTGAAGAATAATATTAAATTAAGATAAAACTAATGGAAATGAGAGACTTAAACTCGTTCTCATTTCTATATGTCCGGAGCTCTGGATTTAAACTACTATTTATACATTCATATTTATGTATATCTATGCACATTTATGCATAGATATACATAAACTGATTTGATTAATCATACCTTATCATTCTTAGTTTATAGGGTTAGACAACATAATACTTTGTGCTATTGATATATTAAATTAAATCAATTCACCCTCTTCCCTAAGAGAAATTGTACTATGGTTGAAAATTTCTCTTAATTTTAAGGCTCCTTTCAGTAGTATCCTTAGCCCAAATATAGCCCTAAATGTTGATAAAGCTATTTCTCCCTCCTTGGGCACTGAGAGTAGAAATTTCTAATATTATTCCATATCCCCTTGGAAACAGAATGCCAGGTAATGCACTATTTCTGAATAGACTCTATGGATTTTTGTGTCCTTAAAGCAAGGGCTATTAGTTTTAGTGCTCTTGAGTAAAGTGATTAAGCATAACTATTGGCATGCATTTTGTGAGGGAGCACATAACAAGCAGTGCAGTAATCTTGATAAGGCACCAGACACATCAGAAAGAATGGATGTTTTCCTCTGAGCTCAATACAAGGGCAATGCAAGAGCTTCTACGGAGAATGCAGTCCATTAAACAGAGATGACCTAATTCACATTTGGTTCAGTAATTGGGTCAGGATGCAATAACTTTTTATAGAATCACACAATTTTAGATCTAAAAGAGCTAAGAAGCCATTTTGTGCACCCTTCTTATTTTACTGAAGCTTGGAGCAAAATGAGTTAAAAACAAAATGGAAATAAAAGATGCATGATGTGGTAATAAGAATCTTAAATATTTAAAATTGAAAGAAATTTCGTATATCTCTTGTCCAACTCCCCCATTTTACAGTTGTGATAAAACAAAGCTCTGAAAAGATAAATGGTAGCCTTATGATAACATTTTAGCTTTTGGAACTAAAATTACACCTTAAGTGTTTCTAGAGATGTCTTTAAGTCATTAATGTCACAGACTGTGGAATTAGATTGTCATAGTTAACTCCTGGCTCTCCCACTAACTATACCTATGACTTCCAAAATGCTAGTTAAGTTTGTGCGTGCGTGTTTGTGTGTGCACCTTTGTTTTCACACTTGTGAAATAGGAATGAAAGTAGAACATATATTTAATTGTATATATTGCTATACTCTCATTTGTCCTAAGGCTTAAATGAGCTGATATGTGTCAACTGTTTAACTCAGTGATTAGCACATAGCAAATTCTCAGTGTCCTTTTGTGTGTATGTGTTTGAATGTGTATGTGTGTGTGTGTGTGTGTGTGTGTAGTTTTGCAGAGATTGGGAAGACTACTGCACTGCTTTTGCAGGTGAGATACTTCTTTCCTAAATAATTCAGTTTGGCAAACTATGGTCCACAGGCCTAATCTGGCCCACCAACTCTATTTGTTAATAGTTTTATTGAAATGAATTCACATTTTCCATACATTTATTTATTGTCTGTGCCTGCTCTCATCTTATAGTTGCAGACTTGAATAGTTGTACATGAGGCATGGAAAACTGTAAATATTTATTATCTGACAATTTACAGAAAACTTTGAAGAAGATCCCTGCCCTTGAACAAGGGCATTCCCTTATACAACAACACTAACATCATCATAACCAAAAGAATTTAACATCAATAAAATATTGACTAGTGTGCAATGTGTTCTTCCATCCATTTCCCCATGTTCTTTCAAAGCCCTTCCTTTCTATTCCCAGTAGCCAGTGCTCTGACTCAAAAAGTTCACACCAGTATTTGTTCACTCAGAATGAGCCCTCATCTGATGTAGAGTCATTTTGTCATCTCTTCAAAGATCCTGCTACTTTATTTTCTTTTCCACACAATCTCTCCTGTGTGGCATTTATCTTTTTTTTTTATTATTATGTTATGTTAGTCACCATACAATACATCATTAGTTTTTGATGTGGTGATCCACAATCCATTGTTTCTGTATAAAACCCAGTGCTCCATGCAGTACATGCCCTCTTTAATACCCATCACTGGGATAACCTATCCCCCCCAAAAACCCTCAGTTTGTTTCTCGAGTCCATAATCTCTCATGGTTCATCTCTCCCTCCAATTTCCCACCCTTCATTTTTCTCTTCCTTCTCCTAATGTCCTCTAAGCTATTCCTTATGTTCCACAAATAAGTGAAACCATATGATAATTGGCTTTCTCTGCTTGACTTATTTCACTTAGCATAATCTCCCCCAATCCCATCCATGTTGATGTAAAATTTGGGTATTCATGCTTTCTGATGGCTGAGTAATATTCCATTGTATATATGGACCACATCTTTATCCATTCATCTGTTGAAGGGCATCACAGTTGGGTTATTATGGACATTGCTGTTATGAACATTGGGGTGCATATAGCCCTTCTTTTCACTGCATCTGTGTCTATGGGGTAAATACCTAGGAGTGCAATTGCTGGGTCTTAGGGTAGCTCTATTTTTAATTTTTTGAGGAACCTCCACACTGTTTTCCAAAGTGGCTGTACCAGCTTGCATTCCCACCAACAGTGTAACAGGGTTCCCCTTTCTCCATAACTTTTCCAACATTTGTTGTTTCTTGCCCTATCAATTTTTGCCATTCTAACTGGTGTAAGGTGGTATCTCAGTGTGGTTTTGATTTGAATTTCCCTGATGGCTAATGATGATGAACATTTTTTCATGTGTCTGTTAACCATTTGTACGTCTTCTTCAGAGAAATGTCTTTTCATGTCTTCTGCCCATTTGACTTGATTATTTGTTTTTTGGGTGTTGAGTTTGAGAAGTTCTTTATAGATCTTGGATACCAGCCCTTTATCTGTAGTGTCATTTGCAAATATCTTCTCCCATTCTGTGGGTTGCCTCTTTGTTTTGTTGACTGTTTCTTTTGCTGTGCAGAAGCTTTTTATCTTGATGAAGTCCCAAAAGTTCATTTTTGCTTTTGTTTCACTAGCTTTTGGAGATGTATCTTGAAAGAAGTTGCTGTGGCCGATGTTGAAGAGGTTACTGCCTGTGTTCTCCTCTAGGATTTTGATGGATTCCTGTCTCACATTGAGGTCGTTCATCCATTTTGAGTTTATCTTTGTGTATGGTGTTAGAGAATGGTCGAGTTTCTTTCTTCTGCATGTGGCTGTCCAATTTTCCCAGCACCAGTAATAGAAGACAGTGTCTTTTTTCCATTGCATATTTTTTCCTGCTTTGTTGAAGATTATTTGACCATAGAGTTGAGGGTCCATATCTGGGTTCTCTATTCTGTTCCATTGGTCTGTATGTCTGTTTTGTGCCAGTACCATGCTGTCTTGGTGATCACTGCTTTGTAATATAGCTTGAAATCGGGCAACGTGATGCCCCCAGCTTTGTTTTTCTTTTTCAATATCTCCTTGGCGATTCGGGGTCTTTTCTGATTCCATACAAATTTTAGGATTGTTTGTTCCAGCACTTTGAAAAATGTCATTGGAATTTTGATCGGGATGGCATTGAAGGTATAGATTTCTCTGGGTAGCACAGACATTTTAACAATGTTTATTCTTCCGATCCATGAGCATGGAATATTTTTCCATCTTTTTGTGTCTTCTTCAATTTCTTTCAAGAGTGTTCTGAGTTCCTAGAGTATAGATCCTTTACCTCTTTGGTTAGGTTTATTCTGAGGTATCTTATGGTTTTGGTGCTATTGTAAATGGAATTGATTCTCTAATTTCTCTTTCTACAGTTGCATTATTGGTGTAAAAGCAACTGATTTCTGTGCATTGATTTTGTATCCTGCCACAATACTGAATTGCTGGATGAGTTCTAGTAATTTGGGGGTGGAGTCTTTTGGGTTTTCCACATAAAGTATCATGTCATCTGCGAAAAGAGAGAGTTTGACTTCTTCTTTGCCAATTTGAATACATTTCATTTCTTTTTGTTGTCTGATTCCTGTTGCTAGGACTTCTAGCACTATGTTGAACAATAGTGGCGATAGTGGGCATCCTTGACGTGTTCCTGATCTTAAGGAAAAGGCTCTCAGCTTTTCCCCATTGAGGATGATATTCACTGTGGGTTTTTCATAGATGGATTTTATGAACTTGAGGAATGTTCCCTCTATCCCTGTACTCTGAAGAGTTTTAATCAGTAAAGGATACTGTATTTTGTCAAATGCTTTTTCTGCATCAATTGAGAGGACCATATGGTTCTTCTTTCTCCTCTTACTAATGTGTTCTATCACATTGATTGATTTGCAAATGTTGAACCACCCTTGCATCCTGGGCATAAATCCCACTTGATTGTGGTGGATGATCCTTTTAATGTATTGTTGGATCCTATTAGCTAGGATTTTGTTGAGGATTTTGGAATCCATATTCATCAGGGTTATCGGTCTGAAATTCTCCTTTTTGATGGGGTCTTTGCCTGGTTTGGGGATTAAGGTGATGCTGGCCTCATAGAAAGAGTCTGGAAGATTTCCTTCTGTTTATATTTTTTGAAACAGCTTCAGGAGAATAGGTATTATTTCTTCTTTGAATGTTTGGTAGAATTTCCCAGGGAATCCATCAGGCCCTGGACTCTTGTTTTTTGGGAGGTTTTTGATCACTGCTTCAACTCATTACTGGTTATTGGCTTATTCAGGTTGTCAGTTTCTTCCTGTTTCAGTCTTGGCAGCTTATAGGTTTCCAGGAAGGCATCCATTTCATCCAGATTGTTCATTTTGTTGGCATATAGTTGTTGATAATAATTTCTAATAATTGTTTCTATTTCCTTGGTGTTAGTTGTGATCTCTCCTCTTTCTTTCATAATTTTATTAATTTGGGTCCTTTCTCTTTTCTTTTGGATAAGTCTGGTCAGTGGTTTATCCATCTTATTAATTCTTTCAAAGAACCAGCTTCTAGTTTCATTGATCTGATCTACTGTGTTTCTGGTTTCTAATTTCATTGATCTCTGCTCTAATCTTAATTATTTCTCTTCTAATGCAGGTCTTAGGCGTCGTTTGTTGCTTTTTCTCTAGTTCTTTAAGGTGTAGAGTTAGTTGGTGAATTCATGATTTTTCTATTTTTCTATTTTTTTCTATTTTCAACCTTAGGGTTGCTGGCCTCTTATTTTCCCAGCCTGTCTTCTGGGGGAGGGGCCTGCTGGGCTGTTTCTCAAACAACCCTCTTTGGGCAGAGTTGCCCTGCCCCCTGTGGTGGTGGATGCACTCAGTGAACACCAGTTTTTTTGGGCTTTTGTTCTCTGGCGGCTTTCCCTGGTGGCTTTCTCTGTCTCTTCCAAGAGTCAGAGCAGAAGAGACCATTTCCAACCCTCTGCCTCAGAGCAGAGAGATCACAGTCTGTTCTTCAGTGAGCTCTCCAGGCCACATTATCTCTGTTTCTGTCTGTGTTGCTATAAACAGCAGTGTCCTGGGTTGTGCGCCCCTCAGCAGCACTCCCAGTCCTCACCTCCAGTTTGGGGCACGTCTCTGCCCTTTATGCTTCTAAAACCACCAGCCACCCCCAGTTTGCACACACGGCCCCACCACTCTGGTTTCCTTCTAAAGTCCTTTCCCTGCCGCTACCGGTCTGCGAGTCTGTTCCCGGTCCCCAGCGCGTGAGGCTATTGCTCACCAGTGGTGCAGGATCCCCATGGCCAGGCTCCCTCCCGCTGCTGTTTATCCTCTGATATGTGCCCATGGAGTCACGGCTCACCACTTCGTACCTCGAAACCAACAACCTGCGATATTCTGTTTGTAGAGATCCAGATCTTCTTACATCTCAGGCTGATTTCGTGGGTGTTCAGAGTGGTCTAGTAGATATCCAGCTCAATTCCGGGGACCAGTTAGAATAGGGTCCCCTACTCCTCTGCCATCTTTTCTGATGCTGAGTGGCATTTCTTATATGAAATTGAAGTTTTTAATTTCTCCCACTTATGTTATAAGTACAAGGTTTGCTAATCTCTAATAGGAGATATGAATTTAAGTAGCTAGCATTAGAATGGATAAAGAAAATATGGTATACACACACACACACACACACACAGTAGAATATTACTCAGCCATCAAAAAGAATGAAATCTTGCCATTTGCAACGACATGGATGGAGCTAGAGTGTATGTATTATGTTAAGCGAGATAAGTCAATCTGAGAAATACAAATACCAAATGATTTCACTCATATATGGAATTTAAGAAATAACAGATAAGCATAGGGGAAAGGAAAAAAAAAAGAGAGGAAGACAAACCATAAGGGACTCTTAACTATAGAGAACAAACTGAGGGTTGATGGAGGGGAAGTGGGTGGGGGGTGGGCTAAATGGATCATGGGTATTAAGGAGGGCACTTGTGTTGAGCACTGGATGTTACATGTTAGTGATGAATCCCTATATTCTACTCCTGGAACAAATATTACATGATATGTTAAATAACAAAAATTTAAAAAAAAATTTGAAAAAAAAAGAATAAAAAAAAGGTAGCTGGCATTAACTTATGGAAAATACAAAGGCTCTCCTTTTTTTCTTTATTCTATTCCTTTTCACTTTTATTCCACCTATCATTACCATCATCACATCATTGCCTTTATCCTCATCATCTCGAACCGATGTCTTTTTATGAATTTAACAATGAGGACTACAGAGACACTTCTAGGGGGAGACAGTATTGAAAACAGAATTGTTTACATAAACTTTCAACAAACTTATTTTGATCTTAGTACTTATTTAGCTTGCATTTTCTCTCCTCTTTGTTTCCTGTAATGTGGGCCCCTTTTTTATCCCTGGATAAAGACTTTTTTCCTTCATAATATATATATTTTTTTCAATTTTTTTTATGGATTCAGCTACCTCCACCTCAGTAATATTACACTTCCTTCTTATTTTAGGGAATACTTTTTAAATTAATACTTATTTATTTATTTCAGAGAGAGACAGTGAGAGTGGGCCTGATATGAGTGAGGGGAGGGGCAGAAGGAAAGGAAGAGAATTCCTCAAGCAAACTCCCCACTGAGTGCAGAACCCCACACAGGGCCTGATCCCAGGACCCTGAGACCATAACCTGAGCCAAAATCAAGTGTCAGATGTCCCACGACTGAGCCACCTAGGGGCCCCTAGTATTTTTTATTATAAGTAGAAGTTATATGTGTATATGCGTATATGTGTTGTGTATATTATTTATGTATCTATTAATATTTTCATTTTTGTAAGATCCTAAATAAAGCTTTTAAGTAACACTATTAGGATCTTACAAAAAGTAGCATTATATCTTTATTTTTTGATTTCTTTTTATTTTCTTTATAGAAGAATTAATAAAAAAACACAAAACTACTCCCATTGGATCCCCATGCTGTTTCTTGCAAACCCCATAATACTACTCCCAAAGCTACTACTATAGAATCTGGAAGCTCAATTCAATAAAGGGATTTCCTTACAGATGACATTCAGGACTCATTCTTATGGATACTGACATAAAATAAAAAAGTGTGGGGTTTATATTTAATGGCTCCCTAAAGGGAAAAATTATATTAGCTCCAATAATAGCTCTGCCTATTTTAACATAAAACGTGCTAATAAATTCTAATGTTATCATCCAAGTTCCAGAAAGGTCTGATTAAGGAAAATTACTCACAGAATGATAGTTCTTCAGTGTAACCCCATTTTGAGTTTTCCCTATGCCACCTACACATGAAAAAATGGGGCTATTAGTAGAGCCAGAATATCAAAAGCAAAATATTTTCAACCCATCAGCTTGTGAGAAATTAAATCTTTTATCCAATGCTGATTTATCTCAAGCGGCCTGGAATTGCCAAGTGAATATCTCATAATACTCTTGCAAACATGCCTTCTTGGTTGGCAACTGCCTCAAACCATTTTCCTTGTTTCATTCACAGGTTACCTTGGAGATGTCTCTGGTTGCTTTATACTTAAAAAAATAGCATCTATGTTGCTGATGCTAGGCAAAGATATTGCTATGTGCTAAAATATCAATTTTGTTATCAGTGCCTTCTAATATCTAGATTCAGAGCTCTTGCTGCCTTTAAAATAAATACTATAATTATTCTTGTCAGTTGTCTGATATCAGTGCTATAGTCCTTTCAATAGATATAGTCATAAAGGAGCTCTCTCAATTTTATCTTGTTTTTTTATTACAGACTCTATGCCCTTGGTCTTATATTCAAGTTCATAAAAATATGATTATTCATTTAAGAGTATTATTTAATTAAACATAACATTCATTCACAAAATGTTTATTGAATAGTATTAGTTTTTACATAAGGCATGCTTCTATACCCTGGAGATTTGAGGGAGAAAAAAATGGGAAATGTTCTGCTTTCACAAAGGTTTTTGTTATCAAAGGAAGTTAGACATTAAATATGTAACTTAAATAAACTATGATGAAAGTTGGAATACTGAAACCACAGGTTAATATCATAATATACAAGTGGGAAGCCAAACTCATTTAGAGGCCATCAAGGTCTCCTTGGGAAGTTTGAGACATGGAGGAAGAATGAGATTTAAGCAGGTCAAAGAATAGAGAGAGAAAAGAGTGCTTCGCAAGAGAAAACACCTGTCTATGAAAAGCTCAGAGATATGGGGGGGGAACACATATGAGAAAGTTGATGTACAGGATTACCCAAGACTCTCCTTTTAGAAGGGTAGAGAAATGAGCCAGGAATAATCATGGGGGTCAAATTTTGACAGATCCAACAAGCTCTATTAAGAAATTTATATTTTCCCTAAAGTGAATGGTCTTGGTTTTTCAGTAACATGATCTGATTTATATTTAAAAGTATATTGCTCAAGGGGCGCCTGAGTGGCTCAGTCATTAAGCATCTGCTTTCGGCTGATGCTTAATCTTTTTTAAATCTTTTTTAATCTTTTTTTAAAGATTTTTAAAATCTTTAAAAAAAATTTTTAAAAAATAAAATAAACAAATAAACCTGAGGACTTATTCCTCCAGGGTCACAACATTACACGGAAACAAAATCCAGCCTAGTTCTCCAACAAAAAAGCTAAAAAAAAATAAAAAAAAAAGTCATACAGTATTCCTAAATGTTCCTGTAATAAAACTTTTACCCATTCATCAAACTTTACTGGGTCAACCCCCTTAATCTCTCTTGAATCCAATTCCATGACCAGTGTTATAACTTCTGTTTCAGGCCATACTCACTTCTCACATAGAGTCTCTGCTTCCACACATCCTCCTCGACAGCTCATTTATGTCATGAAGCCAGAGCAATTTATTTATTTGTTTATTTTTATTTTTTCTTCTATTGAGGTATTGTTGACATATAAGATTGTGTAAGTTTATACAATGTGTTGGTTTGACACATTTATTATACTGCATTATCACTTCTTTTTTGAGAACAGTTAGGATGTAGTCTCTCAGTAACTTTGAAGTTTATAATACAATATTGTTGATTATAATCACTATGTTGTGCATTAGATCTCCAGAACTTATTTATTTACTAGTTTCAAGTTTGTACTCTTAAATATCTCTCCAATTCCCCCACCTCCCTGTCCCTAGTAATTACATTTCTACTCTCTGTTTTTACAAGTTCAGGGGTTTTTTTAGATTCCACCTATAAGAGATATTATACAGTGTTTGTCTTTCTATATCTGATTTCTCCCAGCATAATGCCTTCAAGGTTCATCCATGTTGTTGCATGTGGCAGTTCTCTGTCTCTCAAGAATTCTTGAGCAATATACTTTGTTTTTAAAGATTTTATTTATTTATTTGACAGAGAGAGACAAAGCGAGAGAAGGAACACAAGCAGGGAGGGTGGGAGAGGGAGAAGCAGGCTTCCCGCGGAGCAGGCAGCCCGACGCGGGGCTCGGTCTCAGGACCCTGGGACCATGACCTGAGCCTAAGGCAGACGCTTAACCGACTGAGCCACCCAGGCGCCCCAAGTCCTCCGGTTTAGAACTGAGCTAGAGATACAGCGTGAATGGCAGTGATAACACAGAAATAGGATGTAGAGTGAGAAAAAATGATTTCCTCAGCTAGAGCTCTTAAATATGACAAAATTTACAAGTTGTACAAAGAAGAGAAACCTTCAAAAGAGAGAATGAGGATCCAGAGAGATGGAAGGAAAATGGGGAAAATTTTCGGTCATCAAAACCATCTTCAGATAATGAGGGGGGAAAGGTGGAAGATATGATTAAGGAAACAGAAGTAGATTTTCAAGAGTTGTAAAGGCATAGCTGAGATATTGGGGATTGTAAATGTAATGTGGACTCAATCTATGTTTGTTTCTCTAAAAACATTTGGGTAAAGTAGAATTCTAATGGGCTGGTGTAAACAATGAGGTTGAAGAGTAGTTACATAGTAAATGAAAGGGTTTCAAATATTGGAGGCCAGGGGACAAATCCAAGAAACACTGATTGCTAGATTGTTTCCTTGGGCAAGTTACATGACTTTTGTAAGCCTTGTTTTCCTATGATTACTACATTACATTAAATCCAATTTTAAAGTGAAGAATACTCAGTAACTATTTGCCGTTTTATATCTTTTGAAGAGAAGCCTGGGGTATATATTATTTAAACTGTGCGTGGTCTCACATTTCAAAAATACCATTCAGCTGGGCGCCTGGGTGGCTCAGTTGGTTAAGCGACTGCCTTCGGCTCAGGTCATGATCCTGGAGTCCCGGGATCGAGTCCCGCATCGGGCTCCCTGCTCAGCGGGGAGTCTGCTTCTCCCTCTGACCCTCCTCCCTCTCATGCTCTCTGTCTCTCATTCTCTCTGTCTCAAATAAATAAATAAATTCTTAAAAAAAAAAATACCATTCAGCAAAATAAATGGTAAAATAACTTCAATTCTTCTATCTGCCTTATAAATTATCTTATAAAACTCACAGCAAAACTTTAAGAGTATTCTTTAATATTTTATTTTCTTGTCAATATTCTTTTACCCTTAATGTGGTTTGGAACGTCTCATATTAAATGCCAAAACATCCAACTTATCTCTGACAGTCCTGATTAGCACTGCAGTTTCTCCATGACTCCTACGCATTACCTGCCTCATTCACTACAAAAATGGTTTATTTGTTGCTTACTTCATAGGTTTGTTTCTTGTGTCTTTTCATTTAGGACCCAGACTGAGGCAGGGTCTCAAACTGGAGCACAATTTTCTTTTGGCAACATTAAAGAGCAAGGACACTGGTGGAAACAAGGTAGTTAAACTTTCTGCTTAGAACTTGTATTCATATTTCATTGGTCAAAACAAGACACATGGCTAAATCTGAAGAATATTCTCCCCATAGGAAAATATCACATGGCTACAGGTACCGGGAACAGGAAGTAAATAACTGGAAGCAGTCACGTCGTTTACCACAGTAGGGAACAAAAGTTAAAGAAATCAAGTTTGAGAAGTGTTTTAGTCAACATTCGCATCAGTCTTTAAAGAGTATTCAATCTCAGGCAAGCAAGAGAAAAAGTATTTTATGGTAGCGAGATGTGGGATGGGAAGGGAAGTACTTGGGGACATTCACATGTTAATAAATCTTGCTCCTGATACAATTATTAGTAATATAAGACCAACTGAGTGAGCAATCCAGGAATGTAGAAATATTTTTGTCAGAGAGTGGGAGGTCTACACTTAAAATTGTAGAAGTTGTAGAATGTCTAGGTAGTAACAATATCTAAGAGCTAATCATGCAAATATGTGGCTGAAATGAGATGTAGAAGATCACTAGGGTTGGGGAAATGAAGAAATTCCAAGGCTAAAATGTTGAGTGACTGTGTAAAATGATGGCAGGATATGGAACAGAGAGGAAGACTCTGACCAGTTGCCAAAGCTTTAATGGATTGAGGGGACTCATATATTTAACTGATAATGGAGAGACAAATATTTGAAAATATTATTGGCCAGCATTATTATCATGGATAATTAGTGTCTTACAAAAGGTGGCTGAGGTGGCCTAAATTAGCAGAGTGATAAATGTTTTAGTCAGCATTCCCATCAGTCTTCAAATAGTGACCAATTTCAGGCAACAAGAGTCAAATTATCTTATGGAAAAGTTATATGGGAAGTACTTGGGGACTCTCATGTTGATAGTGAGAACAGGTTGCTATAAGGTCCTACTGTACTCTCTTCTAGGTGTACTCTAAATAAAAAATTCAGAACTAATGATGTACTCGATAATGGTTTTTTTTTATACATGGAATTAAAATGCTGATTTCTAATTTATCTTAATATGGCAGAATGGAGTCATTGATCAAAATGAAATTGAACTTGAAATTGGAAGAGCTGAATTTGAATATCACTTCTCCATGTCATGGAATCTAAGGACTGAATGATCTTATTGTTCTTTCCAGTTCTAAAACTTTTATGCCCATAGGGTCAAGCCCATACTTTATTTTTATAGTGCTCCCTGTCTTTGATTAACTTCCTATCAAAGTCCCTGCATTTTCTAAAAACATTTAGCTATGGATTTTCAATTTAATGAGACCTTGTTATGGTTTCTTATCTACTTATGACTAATGAGTATTTTTAGTTCCATTTAGGAATCACTTTCTATCTTCCAAAAGTAAGGAAAATAAGACCATTAAGTTTCTCCTGTTCTATATTTGAAACACCTTAAGATTAGTTTGCTGTAAGCTTTATGCAGTTATATTCAGCCTTTAGCAATTAAACTTCATTGTTTTACCGAAATGATAATGATAGAGCTTGAATCCGAACCTCATTGAATTAGAATTCATGAAAAACATCAATCATCAAAACAAAGCAAATTTACTTTGAATATTAATTTAGTAACATTTAATATCTTCTATTAATCATTGAACTTATGAGTCACAAAAATGTTATGTCATGATTTATAGTAATAAAATCTCTTTTTTGAAGAGAAAAAACATTGCCATATGTCAGTGAAGAAGGAAAAAAAAAGAAGAAAGGTTTTCCTTTGAGGAGAAAAAGTTAAAATGCAGTATGAATAAAAGTAAAAAGTTTTAAAAGAATTTTGAATGACACTAAATTAGATCTCTCTGTTTTTCACAACACTATATAGAATAACATAAGAGTTTGGAAAATAATCAGATTCAAAGTAGAATGAAAGGAACTAGCATAAAATTCTCTATCATTTTTTTAAAGACTTCATTTACTTGACAAAGACAGAGCGAGAGAAAAGCAGGGGGAGCAGCAGAGGGAGAAGCAGGCTCCCCACTGAACAGGGAGATCAATGTGGGGCTCCATCCCAGGACTCCGGGATCATAACATGAGCTGAAAGCAGACCCTTCACCAACTGAGCCACCCAGGCTCCCCTCTCTATCATTTTAAATTCATTAACATTTTTATTTATATTATGCCATATAGGTTTTAGGAAAAAATGAAGACAGGTTGTTTTTATTTCATGGTAATAGATGTTAATATTAAGAGGGGGATAAGCATATCTCCATACGGAAGGATCCCAGTAAAGAGAATTTTCTCTTGGGAACTTACATTTGTACAATAATTATGCAAATTCACAACCTTGAATTCACATGTACAAATGGGGGTATAGGAACACAGTTACTTTAGCAAAATATAATATTAAGCAATGCTCAAAGCCTAATGGGAGATCCATTTAAGGGAATCATCAGGCCTATGTGACTAAAAGGTTTTTCCTGATCCAATGTCAGTTTTCTGCTTTTGTGACCTATCACAATGTTATGTACAGATTAGAGAACTAATCACACCTAAAATTGAAAATAGATTTAAAAAAAACAAAGTTTCACATTTGTAGAGTTACTTACCTTTAGGATCTTTAAATTCATTGTTCATACTTGAAAAATATTTTGGCACATTTTTGTTTTCAATTTCATATCATTAAAAAAAACTAAGCCTTTATTAACTGGCCTTAAAGCGCCACTAAACTGGTTTTTGAGGTGATGATCAGGACTTTTGTATCTTACGTAGCTCTATATTGGCTGAAAACTCACACCAACTCAGATATTTTTAAAAAGTTGAAACATAATTTTCATGTTTTTTTTTTATAAGTGTTTTATACAAATTCGTTTATTTATTTATTTTTTCTTTCTTCTTTATTTCCAGTTGTTCAGGCTTCCATTTACACGACCACACAATGGGAAACTGTCCTGTTGATTGGCGAAGAATGCATACTGATGAATACCACTATGCCATACATTATGCAAAAGCTAAGCTGCCTGAAATATCCCTGCAATATGTCATTGTTCTCTCTGACAAAGAAGTAAAACTAATGCTGAATGCTGGTTGATTTTCACAATATTTAGCAAGATTTTGGAATTCTTTTTTTTTTTTCTTTACTGCTTCTGATTTTAAATTTTCTTTGTCACCACATAAGCTACATTTTAAATCTTACCCTATTTTATAGAATAACAGAGTAAATGGTTTTAATTTGTATACAATTGTATTTTACCTCCTACTGTTTATATGATGGGCAATAATATGTAATTTGTTGGGCTTTGTGGTTCTTTAAAAACTGTACATTTGACCTCTGTGTTCTATGTATATTACAATTGTTTAAAATATGTATGTGCTTAATTCTGAAGTTTCATCATGTGCTTATTTGATAATTATAGGGCACCGGAGAAGGTAACGCCTATTAATGCTGATAGGATTTTTTAAATTTCTGCATTTTTAAAAAAAATTCCAGTGAAAATCAGTTTCATGAAATGACTCTTGCCATCCCAAATGCTTTTGGAAAAATCTGGTTAAAATAAAGTTAAACATTTATTTGTTAAAGGACTTCATATTTGTTTTTGTTGTTCATAAAATGCTGCTTGAGACCCTGTAGGATTATTATTTTATAAAACATACTCAGAGAAGTGCTGCTTTACTTTCCTCTTGTTAGTGATAATGTTTGTGCTTCCTGATTCTTGCCATAAATGAGTATTATCACTGCAATTCAGGTTTCAATAGAGATCTCTCAGTGCCTGGTAATGGCAAAAGGAAAGAAATACACTATAAAATGAATAGTAGTCTCAACTTTTTTTCATTTAATTTTTTCTCTGAATCATAATATGCCTGTTTGTTAGTTGATTCATTCCATACACTACCCATATAGTTAAGCCTATTTTTTTCTAGATGAAAAACTGATTTCAATGCGAAGGATGCCAAAGAAGTCCTAAATATTATTAACAATATTTGAAAGTCATGATGTTTTCATGGTGAATTCTTTAGTATTTTAAATGCCAGGACCTGATTATAGAATGATGCAAAATTATTTTAGGTTAAGCATGAGTGTCATGATTCTAAAATGAATGAAAAGGTCAAAATTAAGAAAAAAAATCAGTTAAATTTTCCACAGCCTTAGATCCTCATTTGTTTAGCCTGGAGTAAATGTAAGGATAATTTAGTTGAAATAACACCAACAAACAGATGTGTCAAGGTAATTTTTCTAAATACTTCTCAAGACTTAAAGGAAATGGATAAGCAATTATATTGACTTCACTAAGTCAAAACTACATAAAACTGGGTGGAAGGAGGAAATACTGTTTTATTTTATTTTATTTTTTTTGGAGATACTGTTCTAGAATCAAATTCTTTATGAACATAGAGAAAAAGTGCACTTCTATTTATGGTTTGTTCTCTTAGCAGGTTGTTCTTAAGGTCAGGCAATAAGAGAAAGATCATTTGTCTTTGAATAAATTGGAAATAATGCAGATATTTAAAATTAATTCATAGATCTTTCTTGTCATGATACTTCACACACTTACAATTGACACAATTGATTATTTACACATGAGTTTAAGGTAGTTGCACATTTTGAAAATCAACCATAACTATTTAAAACTAAAAGTATCTTTACATAAAATTTGATAATTTTCACTTTTCCTTTTGTGAATTTCTTACACATTAAGAGAATTATTAATTATAGTCTGTAAAATAGTTGTCAGATTTGCCTCTGGTATGTGACCAGAAGGAAAGTCATTTCAAATGAAGCAAACTTACTAGATTTATCCTAATAATTGCATATTAAAAATTTAATTTTTGCATACAACAAGCCATAAAGCTATAATTCATTTGTTTCTAATTGGTGCAATTTTTTGTATCAGATATATAATATGTTTATGTGATAAAATTAAAGTAGGCTTGTTCCAAGGTATATGGAAACTTGATTAACATTTGTCTTTTATTTTGATACTATGAATACTCTATTGAACAAATCTAGCTAATTGAAACATCATGCACGGTTCATCTTGGAAAATTTAGCAACTCTCATAATCATTTACCTTCTTCACCTATGAAAGTGATACATAGAGAAACATAGCTAGATCCTTAATGTAAAATATCTCAGAAACCAAACTAAGGCTGATGAACCAAAGAATGCGATTCTTTAGTGAGAACAAAGTGAAAGAAATCGATATGTCCTGAGCCCTGCCAGGACCATCTTTTAGGAACTGTGTGCTGGACACCTTAAAATATATTGTGCCGTATACTAACACATTAGGCTCAATTACTGAACCTCACTTTTTTTAAGGTAAAAAAAGCTAAATCTCAGAGAAATTGGATATTTTTCCCAGGCTCACACCTAGTTATTAATGAGAATTCAAATGCAGGCCTTCCTGACTCCAATCTTCTGCTCATTCTAATACAACAATGTCTGCTTATTTCTTTGCTAGTTTGAGATATCCACCATTGTTATAGAGGCTTCTACAGTCCCTGAGGATGACAGTGCTATCATTTTAAACTGCCTAGGTTGGGTGTATTTTAAATCTGAAATTTTTTATTAGCTTCAGAAGATTTCTGGCACTTATTTATATCAAATTCTGAGCAGAAAATGGGTCCATCTCTTGCATAATGTAGAATTATAGAACTCCTCTAACAGGATAGGCTACATTAGAACAAAGACTGGGATTAAAAATGCACCAAGAATGGCAGAATGTTCAATCAAGGATTCCATTCCATCTGAGTTCAAGACATTAGAAAGGTTGTTCAGAAAACAGTGACACTTTACTTATTCTTGAGAAACAATTTGCATGTCAACCACATCTAGAGAAAACACTAGATGCATTTCAAACATCAATTTTAAAACTTGTGGGTTTTTTTTGTAGTATTTTCAAAAAAAGTCAACTTCCCATAACTTAAAAGAAAAAAATTAAGTCTATGTAAGGGAGAAAAAAATATATTTTCCCTTACCTTCCTTGGTTCTCATTCTGGGGACCTGAAAATTATACTTACAAAATACAAATTAACAATAGAAAAACAGTTTATTAACGTGTGCTGAGCAAGTACATGGAGGAGAAACTCAGTTATGAGTAATTCAAAGAAGTGCTTAAATTTTGGGTTTTCATGGCATTTTAACAAAAAACATTAAAACTTGTAAAGAAGTGAAAAGGTAAGAGAAAAGGGTTTAGGCTTTTAAGGGTATCAAATAGGGAAGGTAAATATATGGGGAAAACAAATGGAAGATGAGTTGTTTTGTGAGGTTCATTATGTAGATTCTTGGTACCACCTCTGGACTGATAGGTCTCTAGGTTCTTGGCAAATGATGAAGGAAGGGTGGGAGGGGGGGGTTTTTTTTTTTTTTTTTTTTGTATCTGCTGTTTCTCAGTTGTCTTTAGTTCAAAATAATTCTTATGCCAAAGTGGCATACTTTGGGGCTGCATATTCTGATCCTCCTTACCTACATCTTTAAATAGACCATAGGACTTTTTTTTTTTTAAAGATTTTATTTATTTATTTATTTGAGACAGAGAGAATGAGAGAGAGAGAGCACATGAGAGGGGGGAGGGTCAGAGGCAGAAGCAGGCTCCCTGCCGAGCAGGGAGCCCGATGCGGGACTCGATCCAGGGACTCCAGGATCATGACCTGAACCGAAGGCAGTTGCTTAACCAACTGAGCCACCCAGGCGCCCTAGACCATAGGACTTTGCTGATTGTAAGACCATTTACATAATTAGTAGTTCACAAAACAAAACAGAAATTAGTAATGAGTCTATAACTTAACTCTTGATTGAATTTGCTCATTGTTTTTAGGACGAAATCTAATGGCATCACATGATAAACATGACAAATGCTTTATACTTGCAATTATCTTCTCAGTATAAGATATATACATTTTATTATCATTTACTTCAGTATACTATCAGTTTTGGGAAAAGAAATAAGTAAAATATTAATATTTTAGTGACAAAGTCACATGATTATCACTATATAACAATGGCAACAACATGCAAAATTACCCATTGCGATACTTGTATTTACCACACACTAGCCCGCAGACTACTAACACAAACATGTATTAGCAAATTTTGTTGTTGTTAGGAGTAAATAAACTAATGCTTGCGAAAAGCTTAGGGTAGCACCTGGCATATAGACACTGCTCAATAAATATGAGCTATTATTTTATTAAAAAGGTACAAATCAGTTTCATTTATATAAAACTTAGCTCAGGCCTTCGAATGTTTAGTATGTGTGCAAACAACACATATACGAAGGTTGTGAGATCTATTAACATTGAGGCGGTGTCCTGCTCATTTAGGGATTTTATTCAAGCACTTGCCAACAGAAATGTGTAGCTCACATCTAATGAATTTTAAATGTTTTAGTGTGAGGTTGTTCACAGTCTATATTTTTAATCTAGTCTGCTACATAGCTCTGAATGACTTGATAACCGTGCTACTTGGTATCCCCTGATCCTGCTCTGCACTTTGCCCTCTGTTCTAGCCATGCTCTCTATGGGGAACATTTTTTCAGATATTTATTTTGCAAAGGTTAACAGTATTAATAGATAGCGTAAAGTGAGATTTCAAAAAAGGAGGTTACTTATCAAGCTTTACAGTCTAGATTGATGACTGACCTCCCTAGAGAACAGAGACTTTAACAGGAGTAATAACAACATCGTTATTTACATAGGCTACCTAACAATACTTAATTCATTCATTATTACTGTGTTATTAGTTTTATATCTGTTCGTTTATCCTCAGTAAATTTCTGTGAGATATACGATATAGTCATACATTATTTTATAAGGTAAAGAATCACATGGAAGAACAAATTAAATTACTTAAAATGATGGAAGTGAAAAAGTGATTAATCATCTACATTAGGTTAAAATCCTGAGTACTCTTTAGCGTCATGGAGTTAAAATCACTCATGACTGGGCTGTAGACCAGGAGTTCTGATTTATTTGATTTCATATATGTTCATGGCTTTGTTTGTTTTCTTTTTAATTTTAAGAATCCTGAGAAATTTTAATTACATGCAGGGTTGAGAAACACTGAACTATTTCTTTCACTTTAAAGATGGGGATTGAGGGGCACCTGGGTGGCTCAGTCGGTTAAGTGGTTGCCTTTGGCTCAGGTCATGATCCCAGGGTCCTGGGATCGAGCCCCACATCAGGCTCCCTGCTTAACGGAGAGCCTGCTTCGCCCTCTCCCTCTGGTCCCCACCCACTCATGCTTGCTCTCTCTCTCTCTGTCAAATAAATAAATAAAATCTTAACAAAAATAAAGACAAGGATTGAAATACAAACAAATCAAAATATTTCTGATGGCTAAATAACTATGCCTCATTTAGAAAGAGAATTAATACTGGAAACCAGGCCTCCTGACTCTTACTCCCAGGTTCTTTCCACTAGGTAACAAGTGGCCATCGTCCTCACAGCTAACACTTACATAGGGTTTTATCTATTCCAGGCAATCTTTGAAGTAAGTTACATGTATTAATTCATTTAATCCTCACAATAACCCGATGAAGTAAGTATATATAATTTTATTATTTCCCATTTTACATAGAGATTGATGAGGACAAAAGAGAATAATTACTGTAAACTTCCCAAGTTTACTTAGCTAGTTCATGGCAGAGCTATGATTTAAATCTCAACCATCTGGTCCTGATTTCTGGGAGAGGAGAGATATTGGAGGTTAGATCAATCACCAATGGCCAATGATTTAGTCAATCATGCCATGAAATGGAATCTCTGTAAAACTCAGGACAAGATTTGAAGAGTTTCTGGGTTGGTGATCATATGGAGATGGGGACAGAGTGGTGTGCTTGGAAAGGGCATGAGAGCTCCATGCCCTTCTCCATACTTTGCACCATGCTTCTCTTCCATCTGCTTGTTCCTGAAGTTAATACAGAGTTCAGACAGCTTCCACGTTGGGGAACCAGAGTGCTACCATGTGCCACAATGCCAAGACCCAAACTCCACAAGGACAGAAACTCCTTTGTTTAGGATCTTACTTTATGTATCTCATCATCTGGCTATTGAATTGTAAACTACTATCAATTGTAATAAATGGTAATTTGGTGAGTTTAAATATATTATATTTAATATATTAAATATAATATATAAATATATATTATTTAATATATATTAAATATATTATTAATATATATTGTATATATTTAATATATTATTTATATATATTAAATAAAATATATAATAAATAAAATATATTATATTTAAATATTTAAATATATTTAAAATTATATATATATAATTTTATTATATATTATATAATAAATTATAAATATAAATAAATATAATATATATAAAAATATATATTATTTATTATATATAATATAATATATATATATATATTATATATATATATATATATATATATATATATAAAGCATCTGGCTCCAGAGTATTCTCTCTTAATCATAACTCTTCAGTGTCTCCATCATTTTCTATAGCATGATCCACTCTGATTTATGTCACAAAATGTCACATAGTAAGTCACAATTTTTTTGTAAGTCAAAAATTTTAAACAGGGCGCCTGGGTGGCTCAGTTGGTTAAGCGACTGCCTTCGGCTCAGGTCATGATCCTGGAATCCCGGGATCGAGTCCCGCATCGGGCTCCCTGCTCAGTGGAGAGCCTGCTTCTGCCTCTCTCTCTGCCTGCCTCTCTGCCTACTTGTGCTTTCTCTCTGTGTGTCAAATAAATAAATAAAATCTTTAAAAAAAAAAATGTTTAAAAAAAAATTAAACAAAAGTTATTACCATTTTTAGTATATTTCATGAAACATTGCTTATTGGATTTTTTTAACAAGTAGCCTACTATTATTCAAATCATGGCTATAATATAGACTTCAATCCTCAAAATGGTGATTTAAAATATTTTAGTATTCACCTTCACTGATTTGAAATAGGTTAGTATTCATATATTTATCATTTATGTTTGCAGCTTGATTTTATTTATTTATTTATTAAGATTTTATTTATTTATTTGAGAGAGAGAAAATGAGAGAGAGAGCACATGAGAGAGGGGAGGGTCAGAGGGAGAAGCAGACTCCCCGCCGAGCAGGGAGCCCGATGCGGAACTCGATCCAGGGACTCCAGGATCATGACCTGAGCCGAAGGCAGTCGCTTAGCCAACTGAGCCACCCAGGCATCCTGCAGCTTGATTTTAATCATAATTTTATTCTACCTGATTATTTTTCTTGCCAATCTATACATCTTCTGGTCATGGAAATGGTGAGCTCAGTTGTCCACATTAGAAGTTACTTTTAAGAATGTGACTTTAGAGACTAAATGATAAAAAATTCTTCCTATATTTGCCTAGTTATTAGTAAAATTGCTTATATCAACAAAAACTTCATCCCATTGTTAGGGGCATAGGACATTGTCAATCAAAAGTGAAAAGTATGACGGAGGTAATGAAGAAATAGGATATGAAGAGCCCAAAGTCACTCTATAGAGATGATCTGATAAAATATCCTGTATAAACAAATTATGAAATAGTGATATTTATGAATATTTTCAAATTTGGTATATAACAAATGGAGAAGCAGATATTAGCCTCATTAACTTGTTAAGAAATTGTGTGGTTCTTGTTTTTTTCCCCATGTTAAAAGAGACTGAATTCAGATCATTTCTAATCATATATATTTGTCTTTGTTCTATTCACATGATAACATAAAACTGTAGAAAGATCAGAGTTGTGACATGCAAATAGAAATTAAGAAAATTGGTATTTTATATGAATGATTTAAAATATATAATTAACATTTTAATTCATAAATTAGGGGTATCATTAATTACTACTTATGTATTTTTAACTTAAGGCTTTTAATGGCCATGACTTTTTAAAAATTCTTCTTTGTATATTCTAGAAAGATATATATATATGTATGTATATCATAGAAAGATATATATTTTCTATATATATATATATATATATAGGAAATAGAGTATATGTATATCCTAGAGTTATATATATATATACACATATGGGATATATATATTTAAGGGAACCAGAAATTACTTAAATTACTTGAACTTGAAGTTGTAAATATATATATATATATATATATATATATAAGTGGAAATAGAGTATTAAACTATATATATGTATATATATATACATATATATATACTGGAAATAGAGTATTAAACTATCTTTGAATAAAAGCTATTTACTACATTTACAGAAAAGCTAACAACAATTTTGCAATTTCTGTTCTATTTGTTAGTGATGTTTAATTGTCAGGTTTTTAAGATTTTAATGACTCTTTTTGGGACTTAACCTACTGTCCCCTTATCCCAGGTCATGGTAATTATCCCCTGGAAGGAAGTGAAAAAAAAAATGCTGACCAAATGCCAGTTCTAATTGTTGGGGTAGGCATCTACCATGTAATTTTTCTAATGTATCATGAAGATGCAAATGGACTTTAGAATTGATTTTATTTTTGATTAAACTCTTTATGCAAATTATTATGCAAATTGATGCCCTTGAGTTCAAGATAATCTGACAAAACAGTGCCACTGAAACAGGCAAAAGAAGTATAGCATATTGAAGCCAGTCTGTGGAGGTGTTAAGAATATGGTCAATGGTCATTGGCAATTATCTGGTAGATTTGTCTTATGCATAGAGCTAATCAGAAATTTAAAGACCAAAAATAATAATAAGATAGGGTGTAAGATTATTGCTCAGGTAATCCTAGTAAAAACACAATTTTGGAAGTATATTTTTAGTTTTTCTTTTCTAAACTTGACTTGGTAATTTGATCAATGAACCATATTAGATAAATGATACATCTATATTAATTCAAATAATATATGTGTTATATATATAAAGAATATATATCAGAATAATTTTACAGAAATCAATTTATCATTTTAATTTTAGCAGCTAAAAATAATTTAAAATTGTGAGCAGACGAGTTCATAGTAGTTTCTCTAAATCGTCTTAATTCTTTAAGTGAGATAATCTGGTGAGATATGAGTAAAATTACAATTAAGAAAAATAGAGGGAGTTGTGACAAACACCTGAGATATTTATGTTAAAGTGCTTTGTAAACTTAATAAAACTCTTAGTTTTGACAGAGATCATCTTATTTTCAAACTTCACTAAGCTGCATTGTTCTGGTGTACCAATAAAAAGGAAGGAAACTTGGAAATACAGATTTGACTTTTTACAAATTTTTTTCACTTGTGTATTTGTTAATCTGAATTGGTATTTCCTGTCATTTCTTCTGAATTGTTACAAGATTCCACGTCATATCAGTTGTTAAATATTTTTAACAATATACCCTGTAGTAGGTACGTCATGGAGAGTTCTAAAATCCTACACAATTAATGTGAATTCACTTATTTTTAATAGTAACAATACAAGAAATATTTAGTATCACAAATTCAAATAAAAAGGGTTTACAACTTCAAAATATTTGGACCCTAGTAGACTTTATTGTGATCCTACACTAAGATACTCTTTTAAAAAAACTTTGCATATGTATACTCCAAACTTAGGCTATGAGTAAACTCTTAGAAAATTTCTGTTTTTAAAAATATAAGGAGTGCATAACCTACGTTTAAAACCATATTTCTCTCTCAAGTTTTTTGTCTATGAAAAATATAGTTTACTTAAACATAAACAATCTCAAAACATATATTAAGCAGGATTAAAAACATTCCGTATAAACACTTAAGACACTTTTTTTTGTTTAGGCTATCCATCTCATTTCTAAATAGTTTTTATCTCTAGCTTATATAATATAATCAAGTTCATATAATCAAGTTTATTGATGTCCAATAAACTTTCAATAAATCTATAAATGTGGTTTATGAACAAAATTTAGTATTATTTTATTCATAAACATAATAAATCTAATATTTTAATCCAGTGTAGTCATTAGAATCCCAAGTATGAAAGGTTAAAAAAAATCTCTCTCTAAATAAAATATACACAGGCTATTGTAATCCTACACTTCTTTCTAATTTAAGATATAATTCAGTGGTAAAACATGATTTAAGAGCAGATTAAAATTTAGTTTTAGATAGTCATACAATTATCTCTTAAATTTTTGGAGACATTCAGTGTTCTTTGTAATTTCTTTTTTAAAACCAGGCTCTGATCAACCTTGCACAAGAACATAAACAAGATTTCTTGTCATTAGTATATAGCAATATAGGTATATAAATTAAGTAATTTAAGTAAATTAAGCATGTTGAAAATATATTTATTCCATCTATAGATACTATGACTTTGTCACTTTTAGTCAAAGCTGGAAGTGTATATTTAGGTTTTTTTCCATCATTATGAGCATGTTTATTGTTATTTGTGGATTTGATATCTTGGTTATGCTGAGCATTTCTGGTTCCCTTAAAAATTTTGGATTGGAGGGGCTCCTGGGCTCAGTTGGTTGGGTGTCTGCCTTCAGCTCAGGTCATGATCCTAGGGTCCTGGGGTTGAGCCCCGCGTCAGGCTCCTTGCTCGGTGGGGAGCCTGCTTCTCCCTCTCCTCCCTGTTCATGCTCTCTCTCACTATCTGTCTCTCTCTCTCTCAAATAAATAAAATCTTTAAAAAAAATTTGGATTGGAAATTAGACTATGTTTTGCTAAAGAAAAATGCAAATTGAGGAAATGGGGTGAATATTATGGGCTATCTTCAATTTTTAGTTTGTCATGCAAGATTTTGCAAATCTTTTTCAAATGTCCATTACCAAGTTCACTGTCTTTTTCCCAAAAGCCATACCTCTTCTGTTTCCCAGTCTCATATTCACCCAAACCAGAAAAATAGAGTTCATTCTATACCCTATTCTTTTCTTGTTTTCTCACATCTTGTTAACTTAAAAAATATTTTAATTTCGGGGCGCCTGGGTGGCTCAGTCGTTAAGCGCCTGCCTTCGGCTCAGGTCATGACCCCGGGGTCCTGGGATCGAGCCCCGCATCGGGCTCCCAGCTCCGCGGGAAGCCTGCTTCTCCCTCTCCCACTCCCCCTGCTTGTGTTCCCTCTCTCGCTGTGTACTCTCTCTGTCAAATAAATAAATAAAATCTTTAAAAAAAATATTTTAATTTCTTAAATGTATCTGACTTTCAACATCTCTTCCAAACTGCAAAATACTCGTTTTCTGAGCCAAGCTTTCTGAGGTGGGTTGCCTTCCTCTGAAGGCTCCTTTATATCCCCACAAATCTCCCCCAACTGTAAGCATCCTGGCTACCCTGATATTGGTGATCCCTTTAATCTCTTTCCAATCCATTGGTCATACACACTAACACATACACACACAACAACACAATAACATATGTATACACAAGAGAACACACTGCATATATGTTATTCGATCCCTTGAATGTGCCATGTTTTCTTATACCTCTGCTTAAATGGTCTTTTCCAAACCCTTCGGCCAATTCTGAATGATTTGAAATATTCATCAAGTATCACTTTCCTTTGGAAGCTTTCATGATCACTTTAGGTTAATTATGAGCCTGTTGGTTCTTTGAGAACAGCAGAGAATAATGATAATATAGATACAGTAAAGAAGAGAAGAGGGACATTTAGAACAATTCTGCTTGGTAAAATTGTTGTTGTTTGTTTTCTTGTTTTTAACTGCATGACTAGATCACTCTGGAAGTGTGAGAGGGTGGGAGTGAAATGGAGGCTGTTAGGTGAGAGGAAATAGAATAGGAACTATGGAAATTATATAAGAGTTGAATGGGGTTAAAAAGATCTGTGAGTAATAGTGAATTTTTAATAGCAGTTAGAAATTAATGCATTGGTGTGTTTGTTTTCAGAAGTCAGAGTTAAGCACTTTTACCTGAAGCTACCTGTCAATCTGAGTGTGATAAAAGGAGAACCTCATTGAAAATTCATCCAGGAGTAGGAATTAGGAGGTCAAAAATCAGTAAGAATTTGAAGATGATTAAAATAGTATCACATAAATGAATTTACAAGGAATCTAAGCTGAGTTAGACAGATGGCCAACCTAATACATGGAAAGTGGACCCCAAAAAGCCCAAAGTTTAGCAATTTCAAGAAGTAACACAAACAATTCAATGTAAGTTCCAATGGCAAAGTTAACTTTTTTCTGACACACTTTTTCCCTAACAAGTGTGTCATATATATGTAGTATAATAATTTTGATTAACATTTTGAGACAAACATAATAGATGCTTTTATAAATGTATCCGTATTTTTCCCTCTGTAACCAGCAAAACACCCATCAATTTACATTGTTCTTCCAAAGATAAGGAGTTCAAAATAATAAATAATTGAAAGGATTTATTAAGCCTTCATCTAGTACTATGAATACTGCAGCATTCTGAATTTCTATTAAATAAAATATTTATTTTTAAATACAGAATTCTATGCATTTTTAAAATATGTATTTGATGTCTAAATTAGCATACACTGTGGTTCAATAGTCATGCAGTTAAAATGAGGCTTTATATAGTAAATTAATATTTTATTAAGAATAATACTTTCAAAACAGTAAATAGAATTATTTAATATAGAGCAGTATAATTTATGCCTTTTACAAGTATAATTCAATAAATAAGGAACTTGGAAGAATGCCTTATGCATTTTTAATTAATGCAATAAAGAAAATTTAGGTTAAGATTTTGAAATTCTAGGATCAGCTCTGTAGGCAAAGACACAATTTTTTTAAGTTATCAGATGCAAAATCAAATGATCTGAATTCAGTGGATGGATTTATTTCTGACCTAGCTTTTTAAAATGCAAGTTGATTTAAACTTTCAAAAATATGTTAAAACCCTGTAAATTTAAGACATATATATGTTTTTTCCTGTTATTAGTGTTTTTCCCTTGACACTCACTGCCTTTGGTATTTGTAAGACTTCTATAGTACATCAACGATAAATTCAAAGCAGCAAACATACAAATCATGATGAGCATATTTTAACTACATGAAGATGTTTCTAACTTCACTGATTATAGTGGCTTTATAAACTAAATTTATAAAATAAAATAAAATAAAGTGGATTGTTTGTTGGGAAAAGGGAATCCAGATGTTTAATGTTTGTCATTGTTTCTACATGAGTGAAATAAATTATTTTAAAATTAATCTATATGATAGAGGCTCTGAATTACTTAAGAAGCCTCATTTTTTTTTAGTAGATTGTTGTCCAAATAGCCCAGGAAATAACAAAATATTTTCATTTTTATTGCCTATCTTTGTTTTAGTGATTTTAGGTTTTATATCTCTGAGGAACTCCTTTCTATTTTGTTTATGACTATATTATTTTTCCCCAAATGGACTATTTGGGGAAGGGACTATTATGGCAACGGTCATAAATTACATTTTACATACTAATGAATTTTTTTTTTTAAAGATTTTATTTATTTATTTGACAGAGCGAGAGAGGGAACACAAGCAGGGGGAGTGGGAGAAGGAGAAGCAGGCTTCCCGCAGAGCAGGGAGCCCGATGCAGGGCTCGATCCCAGGACCCTGGGATCATGACCTGAGCCGAAGGCAGACACTTAATGACTGAGCCACCCAGGCGCCCCACTAATGAATTTTTTAAAGACTTTTTTAGGAGCAGTTCCAGATTTACAGCAAAATTGAGAGGAAGACAGAGAGATTTCCCATACACTCTCACTCCCACACGTGCATAGCCTCCTGCATTATCAACATCACTTACCAAAGTGGTACATTTGTTAGCAAGGATAAATGTACATGACACATTATAATCACCCAAAATCCACAGAACACTTTAGGGTTCACTATTGGTGTTGCACATTCTATGCATTTAGACAAATATATAATGACATGTATCCACCATCACAATACCATACAGAATAGTTTCACTGTCTTAAAAATCCTATGTGCTCTCCCCTCCCTCAACCTACTGATCTTTTTACTGTCTCCATAGTTTTGCCTTTTCCAGAACTTCATTGAGTTGGAATCTGCTGAATAATACTCCATTTCTGGATGTACCACAGTTTATTTTATCCATTCACCTACTGAAGGACATCTTGGTTGCTTCCAAGTTTCGACAATTATAAATAGAGCTGCTATCAACATTGATCTGCAGGTTTTTAAGTGGGCATAAGTTTTCGACTTCCTTAGGCAAATACAAAGGAGCACAATTGCTGGATCACATTTAAGAATATTTTTGTAAGAAACCACCTACCTTTCAAAATTGCTGTACCATTTTGCATTCCACGAGCAATGAATGAGAGGTTTTGTTGCTATATATCCTCACCAGCCATTGCACTTAGCAGTGGTCCAGACGCTTGCCATTCTAATAGGTAGGGAGTGGCATCTCATTGTTTTTCTCATTTGTGTTTTCTTGATGATATATGATGTGGAACATCCTTTTTATTTGCCATCTGTGTATCTATTTTAGTGAGGTGGCTATTAAGGTCTTTAGCCCTTTTTAAAACTGGGTTATTTGTTATATTACTGTTGAGTTTTAAGGGTCTTTTTTTAAATATTTTGTTTATTTGAGAGAGAGAGAGAGAGAGAGCACGTGAGAAAGAGCACGAGCAGCGGGAAGGGACAGTGGGAGAGGGAGAAGCAGACTCCTTGCTGAGCAGGGAGCCTGGCGTAGGACTGGATCCCAGGACCTTGGGATCATGACCGAGCTGAAGGCAGACACCCAAGCAACTGAGCCACCTAGGCATCCAAGAGTTTTTTTTTATATTTTGGGTGAGTCCTTTATTCAATGTGTCTTTTGAAAATATTTTTCCCAGTCTGTGGCTTATCTTCTAATTCGCTTGGCAATGTCTTTCAGAGAACATAGTTCATTTTTAAAAAAATGTTTTGTTGGGATGCCTGGGTGGCTCAGTTGGTTGAGAGTCTGCCTTCGGCTCAGGTCATGGTCCCAGGGTCCTGGGATCGAGTCCCACATCGGGCTCCTTGCTCAGCAGGGAGCCTGCTTCTCCCTCTGCCTGCTGCTTCCCCTGCTATGCTTTCTCTCTCTCTCTGACAAAAAAAAAAAAAAAAAAAAGTTTTGTTTGCTACTTTAATAGATATAGGCCTATTCAGATTGTTCATTTCTTCTTGTGTGAATTTTGGCAAATTGTATCTTTCAAGGAATTGGTTCATTTCATTTAGTTTATAAAATTTGTAAGTATAGAGTTTTTCATTGTATTCTTTTGTGATCCTTTTAATATCTATGGGACCTGTAATGATGTCGTCCTATCTTTCATTTCTGATATTAGTAATTTGTGTTCTCTCTCTTTTTTTCCTTAATTAGCCTGACCAGAGGTTTATCCATTTTATTGGTCTTTTCAAAGAACCAATTTATGGTTTTATTGATTTCTTTTCAATTTCATCGATTTCTGCTTTCTTATTAATTATTTTCTTCTGCTTACTTTGTATTTAATTTCTCTTTTTTTCTAGTTTCTTAAGGTGGAAACTTAGATTATTGATTTAAGATCTTTATTTCTAACTTACGAATGAATTCTATCAATTTCCCTCTAAGCACTGCTTTTGTTGCATCCCATACATTTTGATAAGTTGTGTTTTCATTTTCATTTTGTTCAAAATATTTTTAAATGTTTCATGATATTTCTTCTTTGACCTATGTGTTATTTAGAAGTGTATTATTTACTCTCTACTTATTTTGGAGTCCCAACTATATTCTTTCTGATTTTCTTACCAGCTGGATTTGTCCATTTCTGACAGAGGAGTGTCAATGTCTCCAATCAAGATAGTGGATTCATCTATTTCTTCTTGCAATTCTATCAGTTTTTGCCTCATGTGCTTTGATAATCCATTTTTAAGCACATATATGTTAGGAATATTATGTCTTCTTGGAGAATGAGAATTTCCTTTTATTATTAGGTAATACCCTGATAACATTCCTTGCTTCAAAGTTTACGATGTCTGAAATTTATGCTATTCCTATTCTCTTTTGATTAATTTTGCATAGTATTTTTTTCTCCATCCATTCATTTACTTTTGATCTATAAATATCTTTATATCTAAGGTGGCTTTCTTCTAGACAACATATAATTGAGTCACGGTTGTTTATCCACTACAACAATCTCTTTTTAAATGGTGCACTTAGACCATTGCCATTCAAAGTGATTATTGATATAGTTGGATTAATATCTACTATATTCATTACTGTTTTATATTTGTTGCCCTTGTTCTTTGTTCTTATTTCATGTTCCACTCTTTTTCTGTCATTTGTGGTTTTAATTGAGCATTTTATAAAATTCCCTTTTTTCTCCATTTTTAGCATATAAGTTACGTTATTTTTTAAATTTTTTTTAGTGGTTGCCTTAAAGTCTGCAATATATATTTACAACTAATATGAGTCCACTTTCAAATAACACTATACTTTTTCACTGGTAGTATAAGTAGCTTATAATAACAAATAATGAATGATACAAGGGATGAGTAGGAAGAATTAGTAATAACTGATAACAAAACGATAAAACTACACAAGAAAATTAATATACTGTTATGCACAAAATACTCATATATAGTTGGACATTAAGAATAGATTTAAACTAAATTCATATAATAATGGAAAAATAACAATGCATTATATACTTAAAATTTGCTAAGAGGGGCATCTGGGTGGCTCAGTTGGTTAATCATCAGCCTTTGGCTCAAGTCATGTTCCCAGGGTTCTGGGATCAAGCCCCGCATCAGGTTCCCTGCTCAGCAGGGAGTCCGCTTCTCCCTCTGCCTCTCCGTCTGGTTTGTGCTCTCTCTCACTTATTCTCTGTCTCCTCAAATAAATAAATAAAATCTTAAAAAAAAAATTGCTAAGAGAATGGGTCTCAACTATTCTCACCGAAAGAAACAAAATAAAATAAATTATAACTATGTGTAGTGTTAGGTATGTTAATTATCTTATTATGGTAATAATTTCATAATATGTACATACATAAACATTATGTTGTATATCTTAAAAATACACAATTTTTATTTGTCAGTCATACCTCAATAATGCTAGAGATTTTAAAAAAGAGTCATTTATATGTAAATCAAAAATTTTAATGTAAAAATGTTATTTTCATAAAAATGCAATTAAATATTTGGAATTGAATTATAATAAATATAACGATATATAAAAAATTGCATACAACTAAGTATTTAAAGAAAAGTTTAAAGACTAAAATATAAATATTAGGGAAAAAAGGAAGTGACAAAAATTTCAAAGTTCATAAGCCTATATGAAATAAGTCTCTATTTCAAAAGGTTAATAAAGAGTTAAATGTTACAAAAGAATGCAGAAAGAATAAAATTACAAAGAACATAGTAGAGAGTAGGTAAATAGCAATCCACATAAAGAATCAATAGAGTTCAAAGATAGTTTTTGGAAAAAAAATCAAAACCTAATAAAATTAATAGATCTCTGGAAAGATTGATACAGGTAGTCAACCCAATAGAAAAAGAACAAAACACTTGAATAAGTGTTGAGGAAAAGAAACCAGACACACAAAATCTACATACTTAATGAATCTATTTTATAAAGTATCAAGTAAGCAAACCATTTATCAAATTGGCAAAACCAAAGCTACATTGCATAAGGATGCCTATTTAGGCAGTTAAAGGAAGTGATTACCAAAAAGGCTGCTTTGATAACCTCTGTTAGGTAGAGAGTGTTGAAATCTGTCAGAGATTATGGGTAAAATTTGGAATTTTGACAATATTTTATATTTTAACCCAAGAGGTTGTTACATGGGTGTTTGCTTTAACATAATGTTAACCTTGTTTAAGTTTCATGTCCTTTTCTATATGCATGTTCACTGACAAAAGTGTTAGAAAACAAAAGAAATAGAATGACAGAGAAATTAGGAATACACAATCCCCATAAAAATAACAGACACACGTGCTGGGATAAAAATAATTTTCACCAGTCATAACCAGTGCGTTATTTTTGCTAGAGTGTCAACTCTGGATATAAAATTATTACTTAGATATTACTTAGAACAGTTTGGGGTTTAGTTTCATTACAACCTATTTTATTAAAGATTTTATTTATCTGAGAGAGAGAGAGCACAAGTAGAAGCTAGGGGCTGAGGGAGAGGCATACTCCACACGGAGCAGGGAGCCTGATGTGGGGCTCGATCCCAGACCTTGGGAATATGACCTGAACTGAATGCAGACACTTAACCAACTGAGCCACCCAGGTACCTCAACAACCTATTTTTATTTGATAAAAAAAACTGGAGTGTCAAAGAATTGATGGCTGGTAACTTAATTAGATTGTATCCATAAAAGAACAGTGAGTATTTAAGTGATATACTATATTCAAAAATTTATTAAAGAAACTTCTTACAAATGCAAATTCAAAATATGCAAATTTAATAGTACAAATTACTTTAATTTTTAAGCATCTGCTTTTCTGCTTGCCAAAAAGAAAAAAAAAAAGAAAGAAAAAGAAAAAGGATATAACAAATGGTGACAGATTACCAAGGGAAAATATTGTATTGTAAAATATTTATTAACTTTATTTTTCATTTGTTTATTTTATTTGTTTAAAGAATAAGTCACCAAACTTAATTTGACCTAGAAACTAAACATTATAATAGTCCCAACAGTCGTAATTAGTTGGAGAAACTGAATTTTTACCGTATAACCTTCAAATCATCTCTTTGAATTTACTCTTTGCTTCTAAATCTCACTGTTTTCCCAAGTGTTTCACATGTCTCATTTCATATTGTTAATGAAACAACTCAATCAACAAGCCAGGTTTGTATGTGAGCAGATTTAGGCTGAGGTGAAATTGAAAGGTAAGCATTGCATTTTCATTTTCATTGAAAAAATTTGACTTTTACCATGATCATATTTTCTTGACACATATTCCTCCTCAGAAGATCTGCAAGAAAACAATGTTAATAAGATACATTCACCTTTCTTCTTTTATAGTATAACCAGTATTATAACACTGTATGTAGCTATAATAATGAACTTTTGCAATTATGCAATTGCCCTTATATTTCTTTTGTTTCTATACATTTGTCTGTTCAGATTTACTCAATATATTAAGATATAGATGTCTATATATGCGTATAGATATACATATGTAAACACACATGTGGAAGCTTGCATCCATGTTGAAAATTTTAGTTAAATGTCAAAATAGGGGCACCTGGGTGGCTCAGATGGTTAAGCGTCTGCCTTCGGCTCAGGTCATGATCCCAGGGTCCTGGGATCGAGTCCCGCATCAGGCTCCCTGCTCAGTGCAGAGCCTGCTTTTCCTTCTCCCTCTGCCATTCCCTCTAATTGTGTTCTTCTATCTTTCTGTCAAATAAATAAATAAAATCTTAAAAAAAAAAGTCAAAATAATTTTTTGATTATTTTTATTTATTTTATTTCCTATAATCTAAAAAAGACATACAGGTGGTAAAATGGAACCCACTGGAATCAAAGAATGTTAAGGAGACTTCTTTTTTTTTTTTTTCTTAAAGACTTATTTATTTGAGAGAAAGAGAGAAAGAGCGAGCCAGGGGGGGGGTAGAAGGAGAAGGAGAGAGAGAATCCCAAGCAGACTCCCCACTGAACACAGAGACTGATCTGGGGCTGGATCCCACGACACTGAGATCATGACCTGAGCTGAAATCAAGTCAGGAGCTCAACAGACTGTCACCAAGGAAACTGCCCCAAGGAAACTTCTAATATAGGGCTCTTTTATCTTTACCAAATTTTTTAAAAATAAGAAGTGGAGGGGCACCTGGGTGGGATTGTTGATTAACCCTGAGTCTACTTGAAATTATTTCTTTTTCTCCCTCTGCCCCTCCCACTCATGCTCTCTTCCTCTCTAAAATAGATAAACAAATCCTTTTAAAAAAATAAGAGGTGGAAAAAGAAAATAATCTAAAATAGGCCAAACTAATAAATTGCTTTATTCTCTAAATTCATTTATTTATGCATGCATTTGTTCTTTCAAGTTTCATTCATTCAGGTATTCATTAATTAGTATTCATTTATTCAGTGCATATTTGTTTGTCACTATGTACCAGTCACTTATAACATTCTCTGATAGAAATAAAATTTTATTGTTAAGCCACTGTAGTCAGTCTACTGAGGAATCCAGATATGATAAAAACTGATAATTTAAGCAGAGATAGGCAAAGATAATTTCACTACTTGAATTGAACCTTTAAATTTAATTAAAAAATTTCCAGGTTAAGGAAACAAAGACATTCTATACAGGGGAAAAAAACAAAAACAGAAAACAAGTGTACTAATGCATGAAAGTATGAAGGGGTACAGCATCTTCAGAATTAGAAAGAAGTTTGGGGTGAGGCTACCAGAAGACCTTAAGCAACTCTAAACATTGGAAATAGACACCAATCCTCAGCCACATACTTCAAAATAAAATAATACCAAACTGAAATAAAGTATAAGAAAGTCAAATGTTGGGCGCCTGGGTGGCTCAGCTGGTTAAGCGACTGCCTTCGGCTCAGGTCATGATCCTGGAGTCCCTGGATCGAGTCCCGCATCGGGCTCCCTGCTCGGCGGGGAGTCTGCTTCTCCCTCTGACCCTCCCCCCTCTCATGCTCTCTCTCTCTCATTCTCTCTCTCAAATAAATAAATAAAATCTTTAAAAAAAAAAAAAAAGAAAGTCAAATGTTGCTCTGTTTTTCTCTGTAATGACCACATGGATATTTCTAGAGGTATCCAATATGAAATTTTTTTGCAATAGAGATTCTGTTTTCCCTGTTTTGATGGTATTTTTGACATATGTTCAATAATTATAATACTGAAGCTATGCTTTATAATATATAAGGTACAGAGTCTAGCGACTCTGACTAAATTCTGGTCCTAGAAAATTTGGCCATTGATCACTGTAGTATATATATGAATAACTAATATAATTATAGATGGTGTATTTCAAGGCTTCAGTTATTTTAACTTGAACTTAAATTTAAAATTTATTTTAAAGAGAGCCTGGATGGCTCAGTCGGTTAAGCATCCAACTCTTGATTTAATCTCAGGTCATGATCTCAGGGCACTGGGATCAAGCCCTGCATCAAGCTCCATGCTCAGCGAGGAGTCTTCTTAAGGATTCTCTCTCTCCTGTCTCCCTATGTCCCTCCCTCCACTCACATTTTCTCTCTCGTGCATGCACACGTGGGCGCTTGCTCTCAATCAAATAAATAAAACCATGACCAGATTTCTTGAAAAGGCTATTTCATCTTATATTTAGTTTCAAAACCCTTTTCTTTGTAGTATCAGTCAAATAAAAAGTAAAAGTTCTGGTTCACATATATTTTTCAGGTGGAATTATAGATACATTTTCTACAAATTGATCAAATAATTTTACTTGTAAGTCAGGCAAGGTTAACTTTTAATCACAATAACTGCTATAATCCTAAAGCAACATGAAGTACATAAAAATGCATGATTATTCCAAGTTATACAGCTATTCAATTGCCTGAAACCAATGACCTATCTTTTGTATATCGAACACTGTACAGGACTCCTTCTGACCTAATGAAATTACTCATGTTAAACACTTAGCAGGAATAAGAACTTTATATTTCTGTTTTAGTTTATTTTTTCCTAATCTGAACAGAAAATAACTCAATGCTTTCATAAAAATTTTATTACACTGTATTTGTTTTAAAATAGTAGAGACTATGAGATTTGATAAGTCTACTTTTTAAATACATTTCTCAAAACTTCATAATTTTACAATGTCAAATGTATATCAGTTTGAGAGGGTAAAGTGATGTCATAAACATAGTGAATCTCTCAAAGGGAAAGACAACCTTGATGTGAGTATGTAAGCTGCCCATACAGATAAAACATTATTTCAGGTAATTAAGTATCTTTCAATCTTCAAGAAGAATATAAATATGTGGGATGTGCTTTTAATATTGTTATTTAAAAGAAATTGGGACTTATATAAAGTAGATCCTTAGTTACTAAATTGAAAAACATTGAGATTTTTCTAAAAGCTAATACTAATCAGGATAAAGTAGTAAGCATAACACAATCTTTCAGATGTCTGAAGATAATGGTTTGTTTGTTGCTTGATAGGTAGTGGTGAAAAATTTAGCATCTATTTTCTCACATGCAGGGCAGAAAAAACTAAGAAAAACATAAGACCAATTTCTGTTTTCCAATTCTCTTTTCATTATTGATTCTATTGCTTAAAATTTAAAAAAAAGGCAGAATTAACATGTCTCCTATCATAACCACTCACAACTCAATTATGAAAGTACTCATTGAGCACATAGGTATTGAAGCTTAAACTTCTGAATTTGTGTGGGTCTTTAATATATATATATTTTAATTTTATTTATTTATTTGACAGAGAGAGACACAGCGAGAGAGGGAACACAAGTAGGGGGAGCGGGAGAGGGAGAAGCAGGCTTCCCGCCAAGCAGGGAGCCCGATGTGGGACTCGATCCCAGGACCCTGGGATCATGACCTGAGCCGAAGGCAGACGCTTAACGACAGAGCCACCCAGACGCCCTGTGTGGGTCTTTAAATCTTAGAAAAATCTAGAAAAAAAATCTTAGTTCCTTTATGTTCTCTTTCTCTCTCTCATACACACACACTAAAAAGCATAGATTCGAATTTCTTTTTTTATTTTTTAAGATTTTATTTTATTTATTTATTTTTAAAAGATTTTTTTATTTATTTGACAGAAAGAGACACAGTGAGAGAGGGAACACAAGCAGGGGGAGTGGGAGAGGGAGAAGCAGGCCCCCCGTGGAGCAGGGAGCCCAATGCGGGGCTCGGTCCCAGACCCTGGGATCACGACCTGAGCCAAAGGCAGACGCTTAACGACTGATCCACCCAGGTGCCCCTAGATTAAAATTTCTGAGAACTAATATCCGGAGATGAATGATTATAAACTAAGAAAAGTTCAGTTTTCAGCCCTTCTGAAATCCAGGGTCTTAGCAAGATATCCAGTGTGTCTATCTTAGCTCCCAACATTGTGGAGATTGGCCTCAAAATTCCTTACTGGCACCATGAAGTAGAGAGCGGTTGACACAGTGCACTGTCATTAATCTTATAATCCAGTTCACACATATTACCAAAGATAGTGACAGGAAGCTTGCCCATGCACCTCTTCAAGTAATCAGCAATGAGCTAATGTAACAAAAGACCACAAATATAAGTAATAATTTAAGTAAACTCTTAGAGTATATCTCTTTATTGCAGTTTATATTATTGTGTCAAGAGTTGAAACATGTCTTATTAATAGCTATATATGCAAAAATGTTAAAATATTTTTAACCTTAAAAGAGAATCAAAGGGAAAGTATGGTTTGTTATTTGTTAGAAAAGAAGAGCCAGGGCGCCTGGGTGGCTCAGTTGGTTAAGCGACTGCCTTCCGCTCAGGTCATGATCCTGGAGTCCCGGGATCGAGTCCTGCATCAGGCTCCCTGCTCGGCAGGGAGTCTGCTTCTCCCTCTGACCCTCCTCCCTCTCATGCTCTCTGTCTCAAATAAATAAATAAAATCTTTAAAAAAAAAAAAAAAAAAAGAAGAGCCAGATGGTCAGGACTGAACATTTACTCTTGGGTGTTTAATGTGATATCAAGGAAAAAGAAAGCAAAAGGCTGTGTCTAGCAAAGAAAAAGCAAGGTTGAGTACATCCGCAAAAGAGTAGAATCAGTCTACTTAAGGGACCCCTTATTACACATTTGTGCTGAGTGCTACATTAAAATATTCAGGATTAAATTAGCTGCCTAGCTGGAAAAGAAGAAAAAAAAAATCACACAACAAATTAGAAAACAGAAGTGGACAGAAACAGTGCAGGTAACCAAATCAAATTTTTCTCAAGAAGAGGTTTAGCTTACCCCTTTGAAGAGACAAATTGGAATCTGTCTAAATTGTGTCCTGATATTTCTGGACCCATTTTTATCTGATATTTTGTGAAAGGCAATCATTCTTTTTTTTTTTTTTTTGGCTGCTTTCCTGTAGAAATGCTAAATATGCATACTGTCTGAACTAGTTTGATACTACGAGTCATTATCTAATTCAATAAATAATTTTCCTGTACAATTTCACTTTGCTAAAATCTAATTTGAGATTTCTATTCCCATATTTCTAATGATCTAATGAAGATAAATATTTAGGCTTTCAGAAAAATAATTTTCACACAAACAGACGTGTTATTTTATTAATTTGGCTTTATCACTCATATAAAAGTCATTGACTCCTATCTTCCTGAGTCTCATTGCTTTTCCAGAGACCCACTTTCGGATATCCAGATTCCTTTTTCACGAGATGCAAAAAGGAGGACAGATTTAAGATACATTCTTTATCTATGTTAGTTGGATATGTATATTCAAAGAAATAAATCATGCTTAGTAAAGGTTTTAAATAAAAGAAATTCTAGTTCGTGAAAAAAATTCTGTAATGTAAAAAAGAAAATGTGATCTATTAGATATAATCTGCTCCACCCACCAGGGGTGTTGTTAGGCAAAGGTTTTTTTTTTTTTTTTGGTCTGTTCGTTTATTTGTTTTTTGAAGTGTTATCATCTTCATAAAAGTCATTCCCAACTCGAAGGGAGTGGTGACACCTGGTGTGGTGAAACACAAAGAGCATTTTAACCTCTGTGGAATTGATGGAGATGTGAGTAAACCCAGGTTTCAAAATGCCAGAATGATGAAGGCTGGAGATAGGAGGTGGATTCCTGTGGGTGAGGAGGAATCCAGGCAGTAGGTGTTGTGATGGGCTATCAAATGGCTGCTCAGAATGAACCTAGGCACTCTTTCTTCAGCTGCTAAGAGGTTTGGCTTCTGAGTCCTTCCTGGGTTATGGCTTCCTGCTGAAAAGAGTTTCTCTACTTAGGGATGTTCCCATTTTGGGATGACTGAACTGGGAGTACAAAATCTCTTTCCCCTCTCTTCAATTTAGAACGACTCTTAAGGGACATCCCAATTCAAGGATTTTGGATCAGCTGAGAGCTTTCTTAGCGTTGAATTGTGCTTAGTTTCTCTTTTTGCCTTTTTTTTTTTTTTTTCTTCTTCAGAGAGAGCTCCCTGGTATATTTCCTGCCAGATAATTATCTCAAGGTCAATTTCCCTGGAATTCTAACCTAAGTTAGCCCAGGAGGAGGAAAGACAACAGTTTGTGCCAGAGTGGCTAAAGAAAAGGTTTGATTTGGGGCACGTGGGTGGCTCAGTCGTTAAGCATCTGCCTCCGGCTCAGGTCATGATGCCAGGGCCCTGGGATCGAGCCCCACATCGGGCTCCCTGCTCGGCAAGAAGCCTGCTTCTCCCTCTCCCACTCCCCCTGCTTGTGTTCCCTCTCTCACTGTCTCTTTCTGTCAAAATAAATAAATAAAATCTTTAAAAAAAAAAAAAGGTTTGATTTGAAAAGACTTCTCAGTATGGGTTTTGACCTAAATTATTTGCTTTGGTCTATAAACCCATCCCTACTTATCCAACAACCCCTTTAATAAAACAACACTTTCTGAGTGAACTTCTTTACCCTTTAAAATGCAGATAATAGCAGATTCCAGTATTAGCTGAAAAGAGAAGCTGGGTTTCTAAAAGATGATGGTCATGTACGGTTACATACATTTCATAAACCAGTCTATTGCCAGAAACCAGCATTAGAATTTAACCCATGGTTTGGGACAAGCATGTAATTAAATAATCCCTTAAATGCATCTGAAAAAGGTAATTAATCAATTTATTGATATGATTCAGTGACTATTAAAGGAAAAATAAGGAAGTACTTGGCCTGTGAGAGCTTATAATCTAGGAAGAGAGATAAGACTTATGCACAAATAATATAAGCCAGAAGATTGGCAAATGTTATAGAACATACAAATAAACAATGGAGCAAGAGACAATAATGATCACCCTTGCTTGGAAGATCGGAATAGGTCTTGTGGTCTCATAAAAATGGTAGTAGGTAAGGTTCGAGGGAAAGAGAGGTCTAATTGTCTGAATGCTGAGGTAAATTTTCCATATTAATTTAAAATTAATCAGCAAAAATATAAGAGGAGGGAGAGATTACTATGGAAGGAAAGATGATTTATTATTAAATTTATCTTGAAGCTGACATCAAAGATGGCATTTAAAGTTGGGACAGGAGAAAATGCTCTTCTCATCCCACCATTGGCAGACCCAATAGGGCAATTGCTAGAAACCCAAACAAATGGCACCTTCTCCTTAATCAGAGGTTTCATCTCTTTTTTACAGTGTTTATAAAAGCCTGTGTCCCAGGCACTAACAAAATAGTGATGATAAGGGAAATAATTGCTGATGCTACTGTCCTATATGGCTCGGAGCTCTGGAGAAGGAGAAGAGTATCACTTTGGGGTTATGACTTCCAAAATTTGGGCACTCCTAATTCTCATGTTTCTGTGCACTACTTGTTACTGGGGTGGAGAAGACCATTTGTCTACACTGGCATTGATTAAGGGATCCTAAGAGTGATCATAGAACTGATGTGGTTTTATTTGTTTGTTTTTGGCATAGGTCAATGTTTTTCTTAACAAATGACTTTCAAAACACTTTGTTTCTAATTTTTATTTACAAGTGGTGGGTGCCTGGGTGTCTCAGTCGTTAAGCGTCTGCCTTCGGCTCAGGTCATATTCCCAGGGTCCTGGGATGGAGCACCCATCTGGCTCCCTGCTCCACAGGAAGCCTGCTTCTCCCTCTCCCACTCCCCCTGCTAGTGTTCCCTCTCTCATTGTCTTTCTCTCTGTCAAATAAATAAATAAAATCTTTAAAAAAAAATAAAAGTGAAATTATCATCATTTAGATGAAGTGTGTCCTTTTTAGGCTTCTCGTTGCCCTGTAATAAATATAAGCTGTGTCAGATTACCATTATGTTTACTATTATGTTTAAGTTCAAAATTATAATCTATTAATGAACTTTCATTTTTTATGTACTTTTTTGCTTATTTGTTTCAGTTACTTGTGCACACATGTACACCATACACTTACATTCCTAATTTAGAGAAAATATTGAAATTCAATTTACATTGCCCTGGTACAAAAAAGGGACAATCAATAAAACATTTCAAGAATTAGTATACATCCTAATTGACACATTAAAAATATTTGAACTAAGTTAGTCTTAAATTGCTTCTAAGACACTGATCCAGGAATCCATCAGAAGCAAGAATGGAAGCAATCATTCCTAAACTAAGAAGAGTAGTAGTTTAATAGCTCACAAAAATGCCTCTTTGGAACAAGGCAATTAACTGCTGCCTCCAATGAAAACCGCCCTGGGAATTTAGGTAGGTAAAGTGTAATTAACTAAATTAGAAGTAATGAAAATGCTACACTTAAACAGTAGTACGATTGTAGAGAGACTTGGTATACTATAGTGGTTTGTGGTCCATTTGAACTCCTAGATACAATTAAAAGACATTTCCTCTAAAAAGATCAAGGGATTTTTATCAGGGAGAATTGCAGCTGCTTGTCAGCTCTTTCCTAATGAACTTTACAATGCCTATATTGTATGTGTGCCTATTGGCCTCATGTTGTGTTGATGCCCTGCTCATGTCACTGCTGTCTGGGTAATAACACTAATACTGAGGAAGGTTGCAGTGTCCTTCCCGCCAAGTCTCAGATTCAGACTCTTGCACCTAGTAAATACCCAACATGTCCAAAGGAAATGACATTCAGGATCTAGTTAGTGATAGAAACTATATTAAATTAATTCGACCCATTATAATTTTGACTAAGATTTAGTAAAATGAACATCTATTATATGGTTATACTGGAGCCTTACAATGGCAAAAGTATTACCTCTAGATTATGGCCTTTAAATTTATTTTTCATAAAACCCATAATAAAAGGGGGCACCTGGGTGGCTCAGTTGTTAAGCGTCTGCCTTCGGCTCAGGTCATGATCCCGGGGTCCTGGGATCGGCCTGGCATTGGGCTCCCTCTCCCTCTCCCACTCCCCCCTGCTTGTGTTCCCTCTCTCACTGTGTCTCTCTATCAAATAAATAAATAAAATCTTAAAAAAAAAACCCATAATAAAAATGGCATCTATTTGTACAGATGCTATATTATAAAAGTTGAACTCAAAAATTTTACTATCTTCATTTCTTTAATTGAGAATAATTTCACTTAAATTTTTATCTATTTGGGCGCCTGGGTGGCTGTTGGTTAAGCGACTGCCTTCGGCTCAGGTCATGGTCCTGGAGTCCCTGGATTGAGTCCCGCATCAGGCTCCCTGCTCGGCGGGGAGTCTGCTTCTCCCTCTGACCCTCCCCCCTCTCATGTGCTTGCTCTCTCTCATTCTCTCTCTCTCAAATAAGTAAATAAAATCTTTAAAAAAATTTTTATCTATTACTTTGTCAAAAATGTAATCCATGGAGGCATTATAGATAGAGGTATTCCAGGCATCCAATCACCCTCCCCACAGCAATGTAACTAAAAATATCTAATAGAGACTAAGTTCAGATGAATTAATGTTGCCTGAATTTGGGGGGGGGGGCATTTCTTTTTTTAGTTAAATTCAATTAATTAACATATAGTGTATTATTTGTTTCAGAGGTAGAGGTCAGTGATTCATCAGTCTTATGTAACACCCAATGCTCATTCCATCACGTTCTCTCCTTAATGCCCATCACCCAGTTACCCCATCCCCCACCCCCCTTGCCACCAGCAACCCTCAGTTTGTTTCCTGTGATTAAGAGTCTCTTACGGTTTGTATCCCTATCTGCTTTCTTCTTGTTTTATTTTACCCGTATTTGTTTCTTTTAGTAACCAGAATCATGCTGTATATATTGTTCTTTGATGTGCTTCTTGGAGATGTTCTCAGTCTAGCACACTCCTTTTATCCATTATATATTCCATAGAATTAGTGTCACCATTTGGGTTGCTTCATTCTAGTGTTTTTATTATGCCCACTTTGGTGCACAACCCAGCACAGGGGCTGGAATTTGAGGGGAAGAGTGTTAGTTTAAGTTCTTGTTGATCTGAGGTGAAGGCATGTTGACTTGGCATTGAGCAGGTGGCAGGCAGTGCATGCTGACCGGGGCAGGAGGGCAGCTGGACTGCAGATTTGGAACCCACAGGCCAATAGCATCATGTGTGATGGGGACGTGGCTGGTTTTGTTCCTGGTCATGAATTCCTTTAAATTTTTTTTTTTTTTTTTCCCCTAGGAAACTCTATCTTTCCTTCTGTTCTAAATGAAAGCCTTGCTGGGTAGAGTATTCTTGCTGCCGATTTTCTCCTTTTAGCACTTTGAATATATCATGTCGCTTTCTTCAGGCCTGCAAAGTTTCTGCTGAAAAATCCACTGACAGTCTTATGGGGCTTCCCTTGTATGTAACTGCATCCTTTCTCTTGCTGCTTTTAAAATTCTCTTTGTCACTACTTTTGGCCATCTTATTTACTTTGTGTCTTGGTGCAGACCTCTTTGGGTTGGTTTTGTTGGGGCTTTCTGTGCTCCTGGATCTGGATTTCTCTTTCCTTCCCCAGACTCAGGAATTTTTCAGCTATTATTTCTTCAGATAAATATTCTGCCCCCTTTTCTCTTCTTTTTCTGGGATCCCTATCATGTGACTGTTATGCTTGACAGTGTCACTGATTTCCCTTGGTCCATTCTCCTTTTGCATATTTTTTTCTCCTCTAATTTGCTCAGCTTGATTACTTTCCATTACTCTGTCCTCCACGTTGCTGATCCATTCTTCTACTTCCTCTTGTTTGCTATTTATTCCAGGTGGTCTATTTTTAATTTTATTTAATGAGTTCATTATCTCTAATTGGTTCTTTTTTAGGTCTCCACTCTCTTTGTGGAGGGTCTCATGGTGGTCCTGCACTCCTTTCTCAAATCTAGTGAGTATCGTTATGAGCATTACTTTAAATTCCCTATCAGACATATTACTTATCTCTATTTTGTTTAGATCTCTTGCTATGATTTTGTTCTGCTCTTTCATTTGGGACATATTCCTCTGTCTATTGTCGTGTCTATGTGTTAGGAAAGTCAGCTATGTCTCCTGCACTTGAAAGTAGTAGCTTTATGAAGAAGAGTTCCTGTAGTGCCCCACAGTGCAATGTCTCCTTTCACCAGAAAATGGTGCTTCAGGGGTGTCTCCTATGTGTGTTGTTACAGGGGTCTCTTACTATTGTGGCAAAGCTGTGTTTGCCTTCAGTCCAGTTTGAGATGGCTCTCTGCAAGTTGTGGGCAGAGTCTGGTGCATGTGGTGTTAGAGGGCCAGTCTGGGGCTGCCTTGGGCTTGAGTTGAGTCAGACCAGATGTTTGCCAGAGACGAAGTAACACCAAACTGCCATGCACTTTCCCTGTGTTGTCCCCTGAGAAGCTTTCATTGGTGGGTGGGGCCTGCAGTCAGATCAGCTGCCTGCCCCCAGACTACTGCTGTTGTCACAGTCAGACTGGTGTGTGGTTATCTTCCCTTCTTCCTGGAGCAGGACTCACTTCAGAGTGGTGTTGGTGTTGACCCTTATCTGGGCGGCTTGTACACTGCCAGGCCCATGGCACTGCTTTGATGGGATCCTGCCAAGACCATATCAGAGGGGGTGGATCTGCTGCACCGTGGCCTCTTGTCTACGTCCGGCTATGGAGAGTCAGTTCTGCCAGTCTTCAGGTCACTTTCTGGGTTATTAATGCCGATGTGGGTGTTCTCTCAATGGCCACAACCATGAGGTGAGCCCAGGGTCCACCTTCTCCTCCATCTTCCCAGCAGCCTCTCACGTTGCCTGAATTTTGAGCTATTTTCCCAAATCTCAACTGTACATGGCAATCATATGAACAAATCTAATCAGAGTGTTTTCCTAAGGAAGCTGTCTTTAGGGAAATTAAACAAAAGGCTATGAGATCATAATTGAAGAAAATATAGTAGTTCTGCTTCTGTCTTAACTAAAATAATTAATAGAAGTTTTATTGCTCAATACATCTGAAACATAAAAGAAAAATTAAAAAAATTAATATATTATCGTTACATCCACCAAAACACATGCTTTTCATTTTCATTTTAAAGGATATTTTACTTATTGTCCATTCAGCAAATCTCCATTACACATCAGGTGGGTCAGAAATCATATAACCTCAAAATATTACTGATGCCTATATATGATAAAATTCCTCTTCAAGAAAAACATTAACTGCTTCCAGTTATTTATTTCTGTCTGAAAATATCCTATCATTGATGTTGTTTTTGTTAATATATTTACTGTCTATCTTTTCCATTTGAATGCTAAACACTAAGATAAGAGTCCTTGCTATATATACCACTGTATTGCTGCAGTGTTTTTACAGTGTCTGCAGTAGGATACCTGGCATTTAGCAAACATTAATTAAAGAAAAAAGAGTGCTCACCTTATCATTCAAAATTATATTCTAACTTGATAAAAATTAAGTGGTCAATTAGTATTTCATTTCCTAATTACATTTTCTTATTTATCTTGAATATATTAATATAGTAATTGTGATTTATAAAATCATACTTTGTTATATTAATAGAATTATATTAAAAAGAAATATATTAGTAGGTACAATCATATAATTCACAAATTGTACTTTTTTTGCTAAAAGATGACCAAAATATTAATCAAAATTTCAAATTTGGAATAAAATCGGATTCAAAGATGGCTTTCATAGAATTATTTTAAAGTCCTTATTTTTTAATGAAAAATAATATTTAGTTTTAATTTTTTAAGCTTTATTTATTTATTTGAGAGTGTGTGAGTTGGGGGGTCAGAGGGAGAGAATCCCCAAGCAGACTCCCTATTGAATGTGGAGCCCCACTTGGGACTTTATCTCATGACCCAGGAGATCATGACCTGAACTAAAACCAAGAGTCAGATGCTCAACTTACTAGGGCACCCAGGCACCCCTGAAAAAATAATATTTAAAGTTGCTTATGTTAGTAAGAATTTTTGTGTGTTAGATACAAAACTTTCAGAGAAAGAACTTGTTTTTACCTAAAAGGACTGAGTAATAGATGTTAATAGGCTTGAATATTGAAAAGTAAGAAAGAACATACAATATTGAAAAGTAGGAAAGAACATGCAAGTATTTATAAAAGCCTGAGGGAAACAATGACCCAAGGTTTTTGCATCTGGCTAAATTTATGAGAGAAAAGACATTTTTAACTGGTAAAGTTTTCAGAAAATGTCACCCATAATGTTTTCTCAAAAAAATAAATGTATTTACTCATTAAAGTTCTTAACTCAAATGAAAAAATGGTTTCAGTTCTAAATATAAGTTACTAATTTCATTATACACCTAAACTGTGTATCTGCATATATTCTCTGAATACAAACATTACTGTATCGATGTAATACCAAAATGACTGAAAAGCAAAATTTAAGTCAGGTTCCTTAGGCCTATTAAATGCTAAGAAATTCATAACCAACAGAAATGAAGGACTACATTTATTCTCTCCAAAAATAAATCTTTAACACATAAATTCCATCTACTCTGGTTTTGAAATGTTTAAAATATTGAAAAACACATCGGTACTTACCAAAGTACATTTCACTTCATTGTGCTTTTTGAACCTTGAAATTTGCACCTGGAAAATTAAAAACAAGAGAAAGAATCTTTCAAATTTACTACTTATCTCTAACAATGCAAATATGTTCCACCCATTCTACAATTAGATAGAAAGCCATATTTTTGTTCTGGCCCATTCTACTTTCTACCCTTAGTTACTCTGTAAATTCAAGATTTGTTACAAAAAAGATCCTGCATGTGATGGAATTTTTTTTTAATTTATTTTATTCACTAATCTATAGCTGCTCTGCCATTTCTGCCTTCTTCCTGTGTAGTGAAAAAGGAATGGAAAGTATGTTTCTGTCAAAATAAGTTTATGCAGGAATTATAACTACCTATGAAGCACAAAATATGTGCTATGACCACAGATAATGTTTTGTTTGTTTTGAGATGGTTAAGTAAGGAACTAGAATATGTGGGAGTCTTTTATGAGTCAAAAGCTACTAGAAGCTTTAAAAATTCAATATAATTAAATGGTCAAGTACATAACAAATGTTCCTTTCTGGTTTCAAATATAATCAAGTAAATATAACCTAAATCCTAAAATAATCAATTATTTACATTGAAAATAACCAAACTATGTAGGGTATAAACATAAAATATACATGTCTTCTATAACATTACAAAAAAAAAAAAGGAGTAGCTAGTTTAAAGCAATATTTTGGAAAATACAAATCTTTGTAAAAATCACTAGAAATACTTTTGTTTTCAATGTTTATAGAAAAATTTAGAGGTGCTGAGATGGGCATAAATTTCCAGTTTTAAGTAATTAAGTAAGGATAACATATTTCTGTATCAGATCTTGAAAATACTTTTCAGCTTACAATTTTTTCTAGCATAGTATGTCACATAGTAAATTTTCAATAAATATTATCCACATGTGACTTTAAATATGAAAATATTAATTTTAAGTTTGTAAACATATATAGAATACTAGAGTTTTCTATACCATTACTTAGTTTGGGTGACATATGGAGAAGTTACTATGGTCTGTTCTCACAAGTAACAAGTACTGACATGAAAAAACATGTAACTATAATGTGTGTAATTTGGGCACATGTATTTATCTCTAAAATCCACATCATTGAAAATAAATTATTCATACCTATAAACATTCAGAAAATGGAGCCTTAATGCATCGTTAAGAAAATCAGTGCCTCTTTAATATTTTTAACATAAAATTAAATTATTTTACATATATTGAAAGAAATAGTTCTTATTTAACATCTGTCATTAGTATGAGTTTTGAAGTTAAAAAAAACACTCTTTCCTTTTTGAATAAAATAATTTATTTTAGTTGTTTTTTTATTGTAAAGGCAATAGACTTTCTGTAGAAACTAGATTTTATAAAGTTTGTAGATTATTAAAAATCTGCCTCATGATCACTTTCAGAGTAATTTCAGTAATCTTAAATGTAAATCCAGCAGGGATTATGGTAATTTCTAATGATGACACATTAATAAAAACTTGATGCAATTTGCATCATAAGATATGTAAAATGTACATTTGTGTTTACTATTTTACTGTTGTACATATTCTAAACATCTATATTCCCTTAATATATATTAAACATTAAATTTTTTATGTGTGTGTTTTATCTAAGATTATAAGATATTTAAAGAGATAAAGCTATGAAAGGAACAATGAAAATGTCAGATTTTGGATGAAAAACACTAAAATTACAAAAATTGTACTTTTTAAATTTATTTATTTATTTATTTATTTATTTATTTATTTATTTATTTATTTATTTTGATGGCTGATCTTATTTATTTGTCACTTAGAAAAATCTCATTTTCGACTGGACTCAGAGGTAGAAGCTCTAGGACAGCCTCTGTCTCTTGGCAATCTGTTCTTGGTGTTTTTTTATGGCCTCCTTCATTCTTTTAGTGGGAAGTTTAGCGTATTCTGTAGCTTTTTCCTTATTTTTCTTAGTACTCCATTTTATCAGAGCAATAAGTAGACATTAGTGTTGGAGGACACGTGTAGTAACAAGACCCTGAGTCTTGGGCACTTTGGTTCCAGGTTTCTTACTTTCTTTTTTAGGAGCTATCTCACAACACACTGGCGGACATCATCTTCTTTAGAGATTGAAAAGTTTGTGGATTCTGCTAACTCTTTTGGGCCCCAGGTGATTAGGCACAGTAGTATCAGTCATTCCAAGGATATTCTTCTCCCCTTTTTTTACAATGACTAAGCTGAGAGCACTGAGATTGGCATCCACAATGCAACTCCAACCAGATTTGCACTTTCTTTCTCTAGTCCTCCTTGGTCTGTAGCAGCAATGCCCCTTACTCAGCAGCAGGTGGGCATGGCCATGGGTCAGGACACCCTGCTTCATGGGGAACTTTATTTGTCATTACCGCCACTGATTCAGACCATGTAACCCTTCCATTCTTCACCCAGTGCATCAGTGGCAACTTCTGTGGTCATAAGCTTCTCATAAAAGGAATAAAGTTTGCATTAATCATCTACTTCAAAGAGTTTCTGGAAGCCAGTAGTTGGGAAAGAGATGATCAGCCTCATCTTGAAGGAGCCTACCACCTCTGAAGCACAAAAAGAGCTACAAAAATGGTATTTAGCTGGGCAGTTTTTATAGAATGGATTGCAAGAGATAGGATTGATGGAACATAATACAGTTTTTCCTCAACTTACAGTGGGGTTATGTCCTGAATAACCCATCATAAATTGGAACTATCATAAGTCAAAAACACATTTAATATACCTGCCCTACCAAATATCATAGCTTAACCTAGCCATATTTTTAAGAGGGAGAGAGTGTGAGCATGGGGGAGGAGCAGAGGGAGAGGGAGAAAATCTTAAGCAGGCTCCATGCTCAGTGCAGAGTCCAATGGGGAGCTTGATCTCAAGTCCTAAGACCATGCCTTGAGCTGAAATCAAGAGTTAGACACTTAACTGACTAAGTCACCAGACATCCCAGAGCCTAGCCAATTTTAAACATGCTCAGAACCCTTAAAATTAGCTTACAGGTGGGCAAATTCATCTAATGTGAAGTCTATTTTATAATAAAGTATTGAATATCTTATGTAATTTATTAACAGCTGTACTAAAAGAGAAAAACAAAATGGCTATATGGGTACAACATGGTTCTAAGTGTTGTTTACCCTTATGATCACGTGGCTGACTGGGAGCTACAGCTTACTGTTGCTGCTCAGCAACGTCATGAGAGAATCATCATACTGCATATCACTAGCTCTGGGAAAACATCAAATTTCAGCCCAAGTGTCCATCAATAGGTGAATGGATTAGAAGATGTGAGATATATATATATATATATATATATATATATATATGTGTGTGTGTGTGTGTATATATATATGTATATAAAATGAAATACTATTCAGCCATAAAAAAGAATGAAGTCTTGCCATTTGCAACTACATGGATGGATCTACGGAGTATAAGGCTAAGCAAAATACGCCAGTCAGAGAAAGACAAATACCATACGATTTCACTCATATGTGGAACTTAAGAAACAAAAGAAACAAAGGAAAAAGAAAGCAATAAACGAAAAAAACAGACTCTTAACTATAGAGAAAAAAGCATGGTTATTAGAGGGAAGGGGGGTGCGGGGAAAGGATGAAATAGGTGAAGGGAATTAACAATACACTCATCTTGATGAGCACTGAGTAATATGTGGAATTGTTGAATCATTATACTGCACACCTGAAAGTCATAAAACACTGTACAGTAAGTACACTGGAATTAAAAGGAAAAAAAAAGATCAAACATGAAATTTGAAGTACAGTTTCTACAGAATGCTTATCACTTTCACATCGATGTGATATTGAAAAAATCATAAGTTAAACCATTGTAAGTTGAGGACTGTCTCACATGAAGCATGAGAAGATAGGGAAGTTGTCAGAAAGAACTGGCATGGAAAAATATCTATTGGTATGGAATGAAAATTGACAGGACTTGGTAACCTAAAATGAGAAATAAATCTGAGATGACTTCTCCGAATTTGTATGATAGAGATTGTGATAATAATGATGCAAATTATAGACAGGGCCATTGATAGTGGGGTTTCAGTTAAATGGGAAGATGATGGTTTTGTTTTAGACATTAATTGGCTATTCAGTTTGAACTTAAATATTTCACATAGATATAAACAACATCTACTTCCCCTTGCTTTAGTATGGGGCATAAGAAATTCATTTTTGAAGTTCTAAAAGCCAGATAGAGAAAAATAACCCTGTAGAAATGTAGAATAATAAATCATAATGGCTTAGATTTTCAAGTGACTATAGAAAGTATTACTTTGAAGTCTTTTATTTAACAGGAAGATTGAGGATCAGAGAGTTTAAGGGATGCTTCTCAAATCCACATAGACATTTACAGAACTGGGACTGGAATCAAAATCTCACATACTCTAAGTTTGGAGCTGTTTTCTCACCACCATGCTGCCTTCCAATCAATATAAATTTCGTGTTTCTGGTTGTATTTTATTCAAATTTATATAAGTTAGGTTTTAGAAAGAATATAATAATAATTATGTATAATATTTTATATCTTATAGGTATTTTGAAATTTATCATAAAGCACATTGGTATAGCTTGAAAAACAGACATTTTATTTATTTATTTAGTTAGTTATTTAGCTAGTTATTTAGTTAATTAGTTAGTAATCTATACCCCCAATGTGGGGCTTCAACTCATGAACCTGAGATCAAGAGTTACATGCTCTACTGACTGAGCCAGACAGGCACTTTAAGACAGACATTTTAAACTCAGTTGTCAATTTTGAGAGTGATAGATAAATGATATAAGCAATGATTTTAATAATTTAAGAACATAATATTCAATTTGGGAAATATATAACTACAAATTGTTATGTCAAACAGCTCATTTTGTCCACTATTCAATGAACTATTTTTGTAACCATTACTTTTTAAGCAGGGTAAAGCTGAAACTATAAATTTTAGTATAATTATGAACTAGAGGATTTAGTTTTATAGCATCATAATCTTCAAAAATTGTATGGCATAGAACGATGGGGCAACAAAAATATGGTTCAAGTAGCTAGTTATTTTCTTCTTTACCAGAATGATCAGTGTACATCTATTCAAATCACTTCACAATTAAGATTATCTCTGGAATTTGTAGGCATAGAGTAAAAGTATATAACAGAAACATTTTATCCCAAGGTAAGTACAACTTATCCACAACATATTCAATACCCTGGTATGGTACAAAAAGTAATAGTAAAGTCATTGTCAATTTCCTATGTGCCATGTTAGCATTCGCATGTCAGTGTAACAACTGCATACTTTAAAACTTTAAAAAGCTAGTAAAAAATAAAGAAGAAGAGTACTATCTGGGGCCAGACCATCTGGGTTTGAGTCATGCCTTCGTCATTTTCAGGTTGTGTGACCTTAGGGAAATTATGGTAGCAATTCCTGACTCCATTTCCTTATCTATTCACTAGAATTGATAATCTGATAATACTACTGTTATCCAAATGGAATTTCTGTAAGAATTAAGTAAATTAATACATGCTAAATGCTTAAACCTGAACCAGGCACATGTTTTTTTTTTTTTTAATATTAGCTCTTATTATCATTTTAGGCTTTTGGTATATATTGATGTCAAGTTTTTACCTTGTTAGTGGTGTAGAGAGAAACATGTAGAAGGAGAAAGTGATAAATTTTAAATATAAGCAATTGAAAATATGTTCAAGACCATCACCAGAGCTACTGAGATTTTCCAAAAAAGATCCAACTTTTCCTTTAACAAAATAATAGCTCAAACTTTCTGAATGTAAAGAAATAAAGGAAAAGAAATAAGAATCATATGCTTTAACATTTAGTCCATCAGTGGTTAACACATCCATTAACATTTATAAGGCTTTCCTAGAAAGCATAATGATCTGACTTTGTATGTTAACATGTACAGATACCTAAAGATGTGATACCTAACAAAGATGGCCAGTTTTTCAATCTCAAAAGAATATTACCTTAAGTTAATTTCATTCTCTGAGATGACTTTGGATAGAATTATCTTTGCAACTTGAGAATAATATATGGAAATAACAAAAGTAAAAATTTGATTGAGTATAAAATATTGAAATAGATTTTGCCAGTGTTTCCACAATCTCCAAAAGTCTTTATTATTGCCAAACAACTGAAATATAAGTTGAAGGATTGTGAGAACATTGATAGTATTGCAATTAATTTTAAAACATCATATAAGATAAACTAAATAAAATTTAAAACTCCAGAGATGAAAAGAAAGTACATGTAAAAAGGACGCACTTTTTTTGTTTGTCTCAAAATGAATTTGTGTATATGTGTGTGGTCTTCACATAAGAAAGGGAGAATTATGAAAAAAAATGTGTAATGTGTATATCATTGAAAAATCAGTAAGTAAAAGCATAGTGTTAAAATTTGAAATATTTAATTTTTATGAACTAATTTTTATCATAGAAAAAAATTAACAAACAAAAATAATATAGGTGATGTTGAACTTTGCAGATTGAAAAGAAAACCACATTGTATTAACCCATAAATTAGATTCATGAAATTAATTACAACTCTCTTCTTGTTATCTTAATTTATTTTTATTCCTTTGATACTGGCAGCATCAAACTCAATTTAATATATATTTATGAATGATGTACCATATTGCAGATTTTGAAACTGGAATTTTCAGTATTCTAGAGATATCAGTTATATCCAAATATATCTAAAGATTTAATATATGCTTCTTGAGATAGGGCTCTATTTGCTATATACTTCCCTCATATGACTGCTTTTGTGGCATCCCAAAGGTGTGGACCATCATGCTTTCATTATCATTTGTTTTCATGTATTTTTAAATTTCTTCTTTAATTACCTGGTTGACCCATTCATTCTTTATTAGGATGTTCTTTAACCTCCATGTATTTGTGGTCTTTCTAAATTTTTTCTTTCCAGTTGACTTCAAGTTTCATAATTTTGTGGTCAGAAAATATGCATGGTATGATCTCAATCTTTTTGTACTTGTTGAAACCTCATTTGTGACCTAGTATGTGTTCTGTTCTGGAGAATGTCCCATGTGCACTCAAAAAGAATGTGTATTCTGCTGCTTTAGGATGAAATGCCCTGAGTATATCTGTGAAGTCCAGTGTGTCATTCAAAAGCATTGTTTCCTCATTGATTTTCTGCTTAGATGATCTGTCTATTGATGTAAGTGAGGTGTTAAACTCCCCTAATATAATTGTATTATTATCAGCCAGTTCTTTTATGTTTGTTATTAACTGTTGTATATATTTGGGTGCTCCCAAGTTGGGGCATGAATCTTCACAATTGTTAGATCTTCTTGTTGGATAGACCACTTTATTATGATATAGTGTCCTTCTTCATCTCTTGTTATAGTCTTTGGTTTAAATTCTAGTTTGTCTGATATAAGCATTGCTACTCCATCTTTCTTTTGGCATCCAATAACATGATAAATGGTTCTCCATTCCTTCACTTTCATTCTGCAGGTGTCTTTACATTAGGTCTAAAATGAGTCTCTTATATGCAGCATGACACTCTGTGTAGAAAACCCAAACGTCTGTACCAAAAAAAAAATTGTTAGAACTAATACATGACTTCAGCAATGTCACAGGATACAAAATCAATGTACAGAAATCTGTTGCATTTCTATACACCAATAATTGAAGCAGCAGAAAGAGAAATCAAGGAATTGACCCCATTTACAACTGCACCAAAAACCATAAGATACCTTGGAATTAACCTAACCAAAGAGGTAAAAGATTTGTACTCTGATCTGAAAGCTATACAACACTTATGAAAGAAATGAACGATGACACAAAGAAATGGAAAAACATTCTATACCCAGGGATTGGAAAAACAAACATTGTTAAAATGTTTATACTACCCAAAGCAATCTACACATTTAATGCAATCCCTATCAAAATAACACCAGCATCTTTCACAGAGCTAGAACAAACAATCCAAAAATTTGTAGGGAACCACAGAAGACCTGGAATAGTCAAAGCAATCTTGAAAAAGAAAAGCAAAGCTGGAAGCATCACAATTCTGGACTTCAAGTTATATCACAAAGCTGTAGTGATCAAGAGAGTATGGTACTGGCACCAAACAGACACATAGGTCAATGGGACAGAATAGAAAACCCAGAAATGGATCCACAACTATATGGTCAACTAATCTTCAACAAAACAGGAAGAATATCCAATGGAAAAAAGACAGTCTCTTCAACAAATAGTGTTGGGAAAAATGGACAGAAACATGCAAAAGAAAGAAACTGGGCCATTTCTTACACTATACACAAACATAAATTCAAAATGGATGAAAGACTTAAATGTGACACAGGAAAACATCAAAATCCTAGAGGGGAACATGGGCAGCAAATGCCTCTTTGTCATTGGCTGTAGCAACTTCTTACCAGACACATGGCCAGAAGCAAGGGAAACAAAAGCAAAAATGAACTATTGGGACTTCATCAAGATAAAAATCTTCTGCACAGAGAAAGAAACAATCAATAAATCTAAAAAGGCAACCTTCAGAATGAGAGAAGATATTTCTAAATGACATATTTGATAAAGGGTTAGTATGCAAAATCTATAAAAACTTATCAAACTCAACATCCAAAAACCAAAAAATCCAGTTAAGAAATGGGCAGAAGACATGAATAGACATTTCTCCAGAGAAGACATACAAATGGCCAACAGACACATAAAAAAAAAAAAAAATGTTCATCACTCAGCATCAGGGAAATACAAATCAAAACCACGATGAGATATCACCTCACGCATGTCAGAATGACTAAAATTAACAACACAGGAAACAACAGGTGTTGGCGAGGATGCGGAGAAAGAGGAACCCTCTTACACCATTGGTGGGAATGCAAACTGGTGCAGCCACTCTGGAAAGCAGTGTGAAGTTTCCTCAAAAACCCAAACTACGGAAAGAGCCCAAATGTCCATGTACTGATGAATGGCTAAAGAATAAATAAATAAATAAATAAATAAATAAATAAATAAATAAATAAATATATATATATAAAGAATGAAATCTTTCCATTTGCAATGATGTGGATGGACCCAGAGGGTATTATGTTAAGTGAAATAAGTCAGTCAGAGCAAGACAAATACCATATGGTTTCACTCATATGTGGAATTTAAGAAACAAAACAGATGAACATAGGGAGAAGGGACGAGGCAAACCATAAAATAGACTCTTAAATTTGGAGAGCAAACTGAGGATTGCTGGGGGGTGGTAGGTGAGGGAATGGGTTAAATGGGTGATGGGTATTATGGTGGGCACTTGTGATGAGCATTGGGTGTTGTATATAAATGATGAATCACTAAATTCTACTCCTGAAACTAAGGTTACACTACATGTTAACAAACTGGAATTTAAATTAAAACTTGAAAAAAAAAAGATTTAATACAAACTCAATTTAAATCCCAAGTAACTTTCATTGTGAAAATTAGTACACTCAATTTAAAGGGTACAAAGAAATTTAGATGGCTAAAAATAGCAATATCTTTAAAAAATATGAACAAAAGTAAATGATTTACCCTACCAGATACCAAGACTTATTTTAAAATGGTTTGATTTTAAAGTGTAGTATTAGTGTGATGATAGGCAATAGACTCATGGGAAAGGATAGCACAGAAATAGATGTATATATACAAGGACACTTGATTTATGATAAGAGTAGTGGGGGAAAAATAGTCCTTACAATAAGTGATATGTTCTGGGTGTTATGTTAGTGATGAATCACTAAATTCTACTCCTGAAACCAATATTACACTGTATGTTAACTAAGTAGAATTTAAATAAAAACTTGAGGAAAAAATAAAAGAAAATGTGAAACCCCCCCAAAAAAAACCCCCAAAAACAGTAAGTGATAGGTTGCATAGTACCTAAAACATGTTGCAGGTGGAGGGTAGGCCTAAATGCAAGAGAAGAAATAATAAAATTTTGAGTAGAAAGATACTTTTAAGGAATCAAAAAAGGCAAAAAATGTCTTACACAAAGCAGTAACATATAGAAAGAGATGGATTTTATTTGTTAAAATGTAAAGTGTTGATTAATTAAAGACATTAAGAATGTAAAAGAAAACCACAGGGTGGAGAAGATATTTCCAACATATATATCCAAAACAATGCTTGTGTTCAGTAAATATAAAGACCTTCTATAAATCAATAAGAAAAATGAGACAAACCAACAAAAAATAGGCAAGATACCTAAATATTCACTTCACAGGAATGTTCAAGGGACTAGGACACCTAACAATAAAGGTAGTCCACCACATTAGTTTCCTTCTGAGACACTAATTAACATGTATTTTAGGCCTGTTAGATATAGTACCTCAGGTTTCTAAGGATCCGTATTTTATTTCAAACAATTTTTTTTTTCCTCTCTGGACTTCAGATTGGATATTATCTATTGATCCATATTCAACTTCTCTTACTGTTTCTTCAGTTACCTCCAATCAGCTGTTAAGCCAACCTAGTGAAGATTTTTTTGTTTTTGTTTCTTTGTGTGTGTTTTGTTTTTGTTTTTGTTTTTAAAGATTTTATTCATCTATTTGTCAGAGAGAGAGAGAGAGAGAAAGCACAAGCAGGGGAGTGGCAGACAGAGGGAGAAGCAGACTCCCCGCCGAGCATGGATTCCAACACGGGGCTCCATCCCAGGACCCCGGGATCATTACCTGAGCTGAAGGCAGACGCTTAACTGACTGAGCCACCCAGGTGTCCCCTGGTGAAGTTTTAAAAACTTTAAATATTGAATTTTTCCTGTTTAGATTTTTCATTTGTTTGTTTCAGTTTAGGATTCCTACCTGTTTTTTTGTAATGCTCAATTATCAATTTGAATGCTTGAATATTTTTATAATAGCTGCTTTAAATCATTGTCTAGGTAGAAATCTACCTCTGGACAAGATAAAATAACAGGGACTAAATATATACTGCATCCTGAAACAAATTAAGAAAAAACAGACAACATTTATAAAACAACCATTTCCCAAACACTGGACAAAGGGGAATGAAGAACAGTAATCCCTGAGAGTCAGGAGAGAAATGAATTGAAACTTTCCAAAAGAGGTCAGAGAAAAGGGAATAAAAAACAGCTGGGAAAATAGAAAACACATAGGAACCACTGGATTTAAACTCAATTATATTATCAACAACTACATTTAATATAGGTGATATTAAGAGGCAGAGATTTTCAGATTAGATTTAAAAAGCAAGATCCAACTGCACAGTGCTATAGGAAAACTATTTTAAAATAATAAAGCCACAAATATGTTAAAATTAAAAGAATGGAGAAAGTGTACCATGGCAATATCATACTAAAGGAAGACAGGAAGGCTATGTTAATATCAGATGTGGTAGATTTTAGCAAAATAATAATATATATATTATATTTGGCAATATATAATATATATACGTATGTAATTTTAGATTATAGGTAAGGAAGTTATTTTATTATCTAGACATCCCTGTATTTTGCATTTGATGAAATCTTGCCATTTCCCTCGAGGAAGAGTGGCGGTAAATTGTACTGCGGTGGTTTAGCAAACCACAAAATTTGGAGAATTCCATTCCTGCAAAGTTTGAGGCTTGCTTGTGCACACATGAGATACTTTATATGAGATCTGGAAAGCAACATGAAGAAACAGCCACGTTTTTTTTGTACTCAGAAAGTCCGTTCAGGAGCCTCCAGCCCTGCTGTAGCTCAGGTGTCAGTAAATTGTGGCTAACCTTGTGGGTGTAAGGCAGCAGCCCCCCCCAGAGGTTTCTCCAGCTCCTGCCAGATCTCATCCTTCAGCTTCTGAAGTTCCTGGGCCAGGGGTGTGTGTAGCTCCATGACAAAGAGCTCCAGTTTCTCCTCCTTGCCACCCACAATATCAAACTTGGTAGTTTGGAGGTGGCGAGAGAGCAGTGCAGGGTCCAGCTTGTCTTCACAGGTTCCAGTCTGGTGTTGCTCTCCCCCACTTTATTTATGTCCCTATTTCTTGTTCTGCTATTTTCCCTGCTGACTTTGAGGCCCAGCATCCGATCCCAAAGTAAAAGTTGTAGCTAAGCTGTTTAATATATAAGATTAATTGCCTATAATAAATCCATAAAAAAGTGGCACAATTTATCAGGAAACCCTAATAAAACTAAAGGACTCTGCATCTATAACAGAATTTTGAACTATGTTAAGCATTCACTGAAAGAACTGTATGAAAACATAGACAAATCATAGTTATAGTCAGAGATTTTCATGTCTGTATCAAAAATTAATAGAACAAGTAGATAGAAATTCAGTAAATATATAGGACACTGAACAACACTATCAACCATATCCAACACTGTTGGATGTTGACTTGACTTGATTGAATTTATAGAATACTGAACATAAAATGCATAAAAATATATTCCACTCTACCCCACACTGGACAATTGCTACCAAGATAGACCACATGCTGCAGAGTAAAACTGTCAATTATCCTAAAAAGATTCAAGTCATACAGAGTATGTTCTCTGACCACAATGGACTTAAATGAGAAACTAATAACAAGATAGCCACGGAATTCCCAAATATTTAGAAACAAAACACATTTCTAAATAACCTAGGCTAGGGTTGCCATAACATAATACCAGAAACTGGATGGCTTAAAGAACAGACATTTTTTTCTTTAGTTTTGGAGCCTAGGAATCCAAGATGAAGGTGCTGGCAGGTTTGGTTTCTTCTGAGGACTCTTTCCTTGGCTTGCAGATGACCACCTTTTTGCTGTGTTCTCACGTGGCTTTTTCAGGTGCAGAGTGGCCAAAAATTTGACTCACCTGATACTCATATTTCCAATGATATAAGTGCATATGTATCCCTGGTAGGCCTTGTATGTCCAAAGTTTCTTTTCTTATTAGGACAACCGTCAGATTAAAATAGAGCCCACATATATGATCTCATTTAACTGTAAACTCTTCAAAAGCTTCATCTCCAAATACAGTCACAGTCTGAGGTGCTGGGGGTTAGAGTGGCAACACACCAATTTTGGAAGCAGGGGGAGGGGATATAATTCAGCCCATAGCACTATGCGTCTAAGAAGAATTCAAAAAGAAAATTCAAAAGTACCTTGAACAGAATGAAAATTAAAACAAGACATACCAAAACATACCAAAATTTATGGGAAATCGCTGAAGTGGTAGCTTCAGGACATTTTATAATACGAAATGCCTACATTAGAAAAGAACAGTCTCAAACCAGCAACCTTAGCTTTTACCTTAAGAAAACAGAGAAAGAAACCCAAAGTCACCATAAAAAAAAAAAAAAAAGAGGGAGATACTAAAAAAACAGAGTGGCAACCAATAAGATAGAAATAATGAAGAAAGTCAATTTGAAAAATAAAGCCTGTAATTTGAGAAAAACAGTAAAATTAACCCTTCCTTAGACTGATAAGGAAAAAAGAGAGAAGACAAAAATTGCCAATGTCAGAAATGAGAGAGCTGCTGTTATTACAGATTCTACAGATATGAAAAGAATAAGAAGAAAATATTATGAAAATTTTATAAATTTAACAATTTATATGAAATGGTAATAGTACTTGAAATATACAAACTACCAAAGCTCATTCAAAACAGATAACCTGGATTGTCCACTATTTTTTTTAATTTTTAATTTATTTATTTATTCATGAGAGACAGACAGAGAGAGAGAGAGAGAGAGGCAGAGGGAGAAGCAGGCTCCCAAGGAGCAGGGAGCCTGATGCGGGACTCGATCCCAGGACCCTGAGATCATGACCTGAGCCGAAGGCAGACGCTTAACCATCTGAGCCACCCAGGCGCCCCTGGATTGTCCACTATTTATGAGAAATATTGAATTCGTCCGTAAAAAGCTTCCTACAGAAAAACAAGAAACCTCCAGGCCCTGATGGCCTCACTGTGGAATTGTACCAAATATTTAAGAATGCAACAATACAAATTTGACACACGTACTTTATAAATTGAAGAGGGTGAATTCCTCTCATTTTATGATGCCAGCATTACTCTGATATTGAAACAAGACAAAAATTCAATTTAAAAAATTACATTCCAATATCTCTCGAGTATACAGATGCAAAAATTCTTTTAAAAATAGCAGACAAAATCCAACAACAAAATAAGTATATGGAGTTGGTTCTCGTAATTCATGAGTTTTGAATTTACTAATTTGTCTACTGGCTAAATTTTATTTGTAACCCCCTAATCTATACTTACAGTACTTCCACAATCATTTGCAGACATGGACGGAATGGCCAGAAATTTGACTCACAGGACACTCATATTCCCAATGAGATTAAATAAAGCAATGTCCTGCCTTCTTGTTTCAGCTCATATCTTGTAAACAAGTGTCCTTTTCTGGGTCTATTTGTGTTACACTTTGACATTTCTGTTGGTGACTTTGCTGTTAAAATGACCCCGAGTGTGGTACTGATGTGTTGTCTTGTGTTGTTAACTGCAAGAAGGATGTGATGGAAAATATGCATGTATTATAGTTTCATTAGATGAGTTATGATGCTGTTAGTCATGAATTCAATATTAATAAATCAACAATATGTATTAAATAAGGGGTCTTTAAGCATAAATGTACATAAACCAAGGTTATATATTGATCAGTTAATGAATAGCTGTGATCAGAGGCTCACAGGAATTAATTCTGCATTTTCCCTAGAAGCAATGTTTAGTATCCACTAATTCAGTGTTCACATTGATATTATAAAATGTAAGTACAAAAATCAACTCTATTTATTTCTTAAGTGGATATTATTTCATAAATGTAGAAAATTAAGAAAAGAATATTCTTATGTTCATCTCTGTATATAATTGATCCTATATTCATTCTGATTTAAAAAAACAAAAAATAAAAACCTTTTGGCAAACTTGGAATAGAAGTAAATTTCTGGAAGCTATGAAAACCAATTATTAATATTGTACTTTAAGATGAAAGCTAAATGTTTTTCACCTAAGAACAGAAATAAAGCATGTATAACCACTGTTAATATTTCTTTTCTGTATTATATTGGTAGTTCTAACCATTGTAATGAAACAAGGACAAAAAATAAAGACTATCTTGATTGGAAAGAAATAAGAAAAATTGTACTTACAGATTGCAGAATTATCTCTATAGACAATCTAATGGAATTGACAAAAAAATTCTGCAAGAATTATTTAATATATTTGGCAAAGTTGGAAGGTATAATATCAATATATAAGAATATTTATGTATTGATATACTAGTAGTAAACATATTGGAGGTTGAGATTTAAAAATAACATTTATATTAACATCAAAAATATCTAATATTTAGGAAAAATCTGAATACCTGGCTTCTCTCTTTTTGTAGAAACTAGTAAGTTTATTCTAAAATTTACATGAAAATTGAAAAGTTTAGAACAACCAGCTCATATTCCAAATTGAAGAACAAATACTGTAGAGTTATACTATCTGACTGCATACTTATTATAAATATAATAAATGTAGTATGGTATTGACATCAAAATAGAAAAACAGATTAAGGATGAACAGACGTGTAAAATGTTTAATAATCGCATATGTGGCAAGCAATTTATATTTAGAATACATAAAGAACATTTCAAAACTTAACAAAAATAAAATAGAAACAACAAAAAGAAACAAAAATTTTAAGAAATGGGCACATGATTTGAATATAAAGCAAATGTAGTATATGCATACAATGGAATATTATTCCATTATATGGAATAATATACATACATACATACAATCCATATTATTCCATTCTGCTATTTGCAGAATTGGATCTGAAGACATTATGTTAAGTGAAATAAGCCAGACACAGAAAGAGAAACATTGTATGTTCTCACTTATATGTGGAATCTAAAAGAGTCAAACTCATAGAAACAAAATAGAATGGTGTTTACCAGGGCCTGGAGAGAGGAGAAAATGAGGATGTGATTGTTAAAGGGTACAGAGTTATGAAAAATAAATAAGTCCTGGAGTTCTAGTATACAGCACATTGCTTGTAGTTAATATTATATTGTATACTTAAAATTTGCTGAGAAGGTCGATCTTATATTAAGTGTTCTTACCACACACATTAATAATGATAATAATAATAATAATAATAACAACAACAATAAAAGGGTTGGGAGGCGACTTTGGGAGGTGATGAATAGGTTTAGGGCCTTGATGATGGCAATGTTTTCATGGTGTATACTTAACCCCAAACTCATCAAGTTGTATAAATAAATATGTACAAGTTTTTAGCATGTCAATCATAGTTCAATAGACTAGTTTTAAAAATGCAATACATATGGCAACTAAGCACATGAAAATGTGCTCAACACTATCTTTAGCAAAATGAAATAAAGCCACAATTAGTTCTTACTACATCTTTTACAAGGACAAAAATTACAACATAACTGACTATAGCATGTGTTGGTGAGAGTGCGGAGCACTAGAGTCTCAAATACTGCCAAAATCTTTTTGAAAATTCTAGAACCTTTTTGAAAAACAATTTGGTAGGTTCTTATTTAAACTTACATCTACCATATGACTCAACCATTTCATACCCTGATATTTATCCAAACAAAAATAAAAGTATATGTTCATAGCAGCTTTATTTGTAATAGACAAAAACTGGAAATGTCTATTATAATGGGTGAACAAATACATATATTGTGGCATGTGTATACAATGGCATATTTATCATCAGTAAATATGAATGAATTTGACACAGTTACCAACATGAATGAATCTCAAAATCATTATGATGATAAAAGATGTTAGACCAAAAAATAGTTCATACTGTATGATCTCCTTTTCATGAAATTCTAGACCATGAACACACAGTCTATGCAGATGGGGATTTGGAAGAGGCAAGGGGGAGCATTATAAAAGGGGACTATGTCATGTCAAACTTATCAAGTTGTGTGTTTTATTATGCGCCATTTCTTTATATAAGTTATACCTCAGTAAAGCTCTTACAAATACTTTGTTGAGGAAAAGAAGTCATAAACAAAAAAAGTATTGAGTATGATTCCATTTATTTGAAATTCTCTAGTAGCAAGCCTGTATTTGCCTCTTATGGGAGGGTGTAGGACTAGGAATTATTGGGAAGAGGGATGAGGGAACATTCTGGAGTGACTGTGCTCTTCTATATCTTTATGGAATTTTGACTTATATAGTTCCTGCATTGCCAACTCATCCATTGATAAATTTAAGAATTGTAGATTTTATTTATTTTTACTTTTCTCTCCGAAAAGAACACAAACAAACAACAAGCCTAGTTTATAAAAAGCATGCGAAAGTGTTTAGGGGTAGTATATTGATATTTGTTATTTATTTTGTCATTCATTAAAAATTTAAGGTGGGCTGATAGATGGCTATAGGGGACTGACTGGTGGATAGATATGCTTTGAAACAAACACTAAAATTCCATTTGTAGAATTTATGTGGTGACTATGTGAGAGTTAACTGTATAGTTCTTCTTAGTTTTTTGGATGTTTGAAGTTTTTTTTATAAAAAAATGTTCTAAAAAACTTCATACTGAGATGAGACTTCTTACTCAGCAGAATGTTTAAAATTAAAAATGCTGTCTGTGGGGCAATTTGTATTATCATAGACTGCTTATAAGAACATAAGTTGAATATTACAACATTGGAGGAATCTTACATTTTCTAACAAAAATGAGCATAAGCGATATGCTATGAATATAGTAATTTCACCCCTAGATGAACACACAGAAATTCACAAAAGTAATTATAAGATTTTTCATAGCAACATTATTCATAATAGCTCCAAACTTGAAACAACCTCAGTTTCTGTAGAATGGATACTCATATTGTGGTCTCTTCATTTAATACACTATTATACACCAATGAAATGGAATGGACTATAGCTATACAAAATCAAGATGAATCACCTGAACATAATATTGACTATGAAGAACCAGATATAAAAGCTTAAGCAAGTGTATGATTCCATTTATCAGAAGTTGAAAAACAGGCAAAACTAATCTACAGCTTGAGAAATCAGTAGGGATTATTTTGGGGGAGAAGAAGGGTATAAAAATTGCTTAAAGCCCAAAGCATGCTTGTGGGATAATTTTGTATTTCTTGATTTTGGCAGTGGTAACACACACATGTTCATTTTATGATATTTACTTGATCTGAATTACTTTTATATGTGTATTTTTTTTGTATATTGGTCACACCTCAATAACATATTTAACAATACTTTGGGTTTTATCCAACTAGATAGAAAAATACACCTCTACGTCCAGCATTATGTAAGTACATTAGATATTTTATATGAGCATGTGTAGAAGAACACAAAATTCTTTCCTTAGTATTTGTCAAAATTTGTCAAAATTCTTTCCTTAGTATTTGTCAACATGTATGTGAATAAGGACAATTTGATAATAAACATCAAAATAGAGCCTTATTTTTTTTTCTCAAAAACTGTGATTGACTAAATGTAATGGAAAAGGAGAAAGGAAGCCAGCAATGTTGCTCAGAGTAACAAGTGGTCAACAGGAATGAGAAGATAAGTGCAGAGAAATAGTAAAGAATTGACAAAAAGCCAATCTTGGAAGGCTTTGTGATAACAACATATAGGAGCCTATCTGACGAGACCAATAACTCAGATGGAACAGAGGAATAAATTGGAGAAATGATAACCACACAAACAGTGGGGTTGTCCCAGGAGAACAATGCAGTAAATTTTGCCACAGAAGCATATAGAAATATAATAACCTTTGCTGAAAAGACTTGAGGCTGACAAGAAATGCATCCGTTTGAATATGTTCTGTAAACTCTCATGACAGTGTAACAGCTATGTGTCATTTGTTTCTCAAGGTTGTTCTGAAAGGTAGGTTCTATTACCTTCATATTATGAGTGTGGAAACTAAGAGAATTTAAGTAACACACCTAAAGCGAGGAAACCACTATTTTTATATGGGTCTATCTGATATCAGTGACTGTGTTGTGTGATTTCTCATATTCTTACATACTATCAAAATTTGAAAACAAAGTATATGTAATTTTTATGTTTTTTTCCATAGAGAATTTACCACGGCTGTTAGAATTACCAAACATAAATTGTGAAAATAGATTCCAGAACTTACTCTCTTTTAACCAGCTTGCAATGAGAGAGGAAAGGATGAGGAGCACTCTTCTGAGTCACCTCATGAAAAAACAAATCAGTAGAAAATAAATCGGTACAAGAAAGAATCATTGCATTTAAGCTGTTTCTCTGAGGCTTAATATATTATATTTATATCAAATTCCACTTTTCTGATCATTTTCTATATTCAGACCTGACTCCGATGGTTAGTATTTCAAGGTATTTTTACTATTTGAAAATTCAAGAGTTTTCTTTTATGAAGGATAAGCATTATTAACGTTAATGTTACACTACTGCCATCTTGTGAAGGCTCAGGATTTTTACCATTCCCTTGAAAGGGCTTTTGCCAGATTGCAAAAGCAAATAGATTGCAGAGATGGGCAAATTACCTTTGATGATATAATACAGGCTGCAATTAAAATGTACTTTGCAACCAAAAGTCATGCTTAATTAGGAAGGGCTTTAAAAAATTTCAGTATGAATTTCACATGGAATCACTCTTAGCTACTTATCTTGGCTATATCATTTTACTTATTTGTATATATATATATATATATATATATATATATATATATATATATATAT